>NC_091555.1:39883453-39893453 GCF_042767895.1 Penaeus vannamei
TCCCCTATCCCCTCCTCCTCCCTTCCTCCCTTACCTATCCCCTCCCCTTCCCCTTCCTCCTCCCTCCTTCCCTATCCTCCCTCCCTCCTTCCTCTCCTGCTCCCTTCCTCTTCCTCCCTTCCCTGGCCTCCTCCCATCCCTATCCTCTCCCCCTCCCTCCTTCCTCTTTTTCTTCCCTTCCCTATCCTCCCCTCCCTTCCTCTTCCTCCCTCCCCCTCCTTCCCTATCCTCGCTCCCTTCCTTCCTCTCTCCCTCCCTTCCTCTTACCTCTCCCTTCCCTATCCTCCTCCTAATCCCTCTTCCTTCCCCACCCTGCCCTTTCTCTCCCTATCCCTATCCTCCCTCCCTTCCCCTCTTCCTCCCCCTCCCCTCCTCCCTTCCCTATCCTCCCCCTCCCTTCCTTCCCATCTCTCCCTCCCTTCCTCTTACCCTCCCTTCCCTATCCTCCCCCTCCCCACCCTTCCTCTCCCCACCCCTGCTCTCTTCTCTTCCCTTCCCCTATCCCTATCCTCCCTCCCTTCCTCTTCTCCCTCCCCTCCTCCCTTCCCTATCCTCCCACTCCCTTCCTTCTCTCCCTCCTCCCTTCCTCTCTACCCTCCCTTCCCTATCCTCCCTCCCCACCCTTCCTCTCCCCCCACCCCCTGCCTCTTCTCTTCCCTCTTCCTATCCTCCCTCCCTTCCTCTTCCCTCCCCTCCTCCCTTCCCTATCCTCCACTCCCTTCCCTTCCTCTCTCCCTCCCCTTCCTCTTTACCTCCCTTCCCTCCTTCCCCCCCTCACCCTTCCTCTCCCCACCCTGCCTCTTCTCTTCCCTTCCCTATCCTCCCCTCCCTTCCTCCTTCCCTCCCCTCCTCCCCTTCCTATCCTCCCCCTCCCTTCCTTCCTCTTCCCCACCCTTCCTCTCCTCCTCCCTTCCCTTCACCCAAGACATTATTACCAATAACCTCATAACTTTGAGGCGTGACAGGGCGAAGGGAGACGTTAAAGGGAATATGAAATTAGTAAAAAGAAAAAAAAGAAAGAAAAAGATCGGATCTATAGTGCTAACTTTTTGTTTTGTTTTTGTGTGTTCATTTATTCATTTATCTATCTGTCTATCTATCTTTCTATATATATATTCGTCTGTCTGTTTATCTGTCTATCAATCTGTGTATCTATCTACCTATCCATTTTTTATATATCTATTTATTTGTGCGTTTGTTTGTCTCTATTTCTTTATTGCTTTATTCATTTATCTATCTGTCTGTCTATTTATCTATCTATTAGTATATCTGTTTGTCTGTCTATCAATCTATCTGTCTATCTATCTACTTATATTTTTATATATCTATTTATCTGTGTGTTTGTTATTTCTCTGTATTTATCTATTGCTTTATTTATTCATCAATTCATATATTTATTAATTCGCTACCTGACATACTTCAATATTTGTTGCTTTTTCCTTAACATAAAATATGCACAAGCTTTTCCCGGTCACATCAAAGCGTTTTTGTGTCCACATACCTCACATAACAACTCCGTAAACCTGGGTTATGTTATTTGAGTATATCGGTTATATATACTGAGTTTCTTTTGTGTTTATATAACTCCTATAACTCCTATAACTCCTATAACTCAACTCTAAATACGTTTGATTTCTGAGCTTACGTATACCGAATATGTTTCTCTCGATATATCGCATACCAGAAAGAACCTATTTATTCTCTATTCCCAGCTCGGGTATATCGCATACCAGAAAGAGCCTATTTCTTCTCTATCCCCAGCTCGGGTATATCGCATACCTGAAAGAGCCTATTTATTCCCAGCTCGGGTATATCGGTTATACAGGCAGACGGGTATAGAGCCATTTCCATCAAACGGGCAAATCAGCTTTAGTGCCAACGGAGTGCCACGCCCGCGGGTCTTGCTCGGGTGTGGCATCGGAGTTTAATTGTTTAGCGTGGGTGGATGCGGAAGGGTATATCCTTGTCTTGTTTCGTTGTGTGGGGTATTTGTTATTTTATTTTATTTATCTATCTATTTGTTTGTTCATTTATTTATTTTTATTATTATTTATTCTATTTTTTTTCTCTTTTTTTTGTGTGTATTCTTATGGTTTTTGTATGATATATCTGCATCTGTCTTTTTGTCTATTTATTCTCGAATCTGTCGATTATTATCGACCTATCGATTTACGTACCTACTCTCTCTCTCTCTCTCTCTCTCTCTCTCTCTCTCTCTCTCTCTCTCTCTCTCTCTCTCTCTCTCTCTCTCTCTCTCTCTCTCTCTCTCTCTCTCTCTCTCTCTATCTATCTCTCCCTCTCTTTCTCTCTCTCTCTCTCTCTCTCTCTCTCTCTCTCTCTCTCTCTCTCTCTCTCTCTCTCTCTCTCTCTCTTTCTCTCTCTCTCTCTCTCTCTCCCTCCCTCCCTCCCTCCCTCCTCTTCCTCCCTCCCTGCCTCCCTCCCACTCCCCTCTTTCTCTCTCTCTCTCTCTCTCTCTCTCTCTCTCTCTCTCTCTCTCTCTCTCTCTCTCTCTCTCTCTCTCCTCTCTCTCTGCTCTTTCCCTTCTCCTCCTCCCTCCTCCTCCCTCCCTTCCTATCTCCCCTCCTCCCTCCCTCCCCTCCCTCACCTCCCTCACCTCCCCATAAACCATCAATCAATAACCACAAATACCTCTCACCTCCTCCTCTTCCTCCTTTACTATTTCCTATTATCCACAATCTTTATCCCTTCCTTCCTACGCATGATTCCCCCCCCACTTTTTTTCCTATTTCCAGTCTTACATACCATATTTTTTTCCGTTTATTTCTTCTTATTCTTCTTTGTCTCTCTCTCTATAACCATATTTTTTTCGTCCATTAATCTCTCTTCTTTGTCTCTCTCTCTCTCTAACCATATTTTTTCCGTCCATTTTTTCTTCTTCTTCTTTGTCTCTCTCTCTCTCTACCTCTATTTCCTTCCCGTTCTCCTTCTCTCCCCCTTCCTATAATCCTCTTTGGCTGCTATTATATCCTATTCTCTGTTGGGATATTAGTGTGGAGGTTCTGGCGTGTGTTCTGAAGGTTCGATGCCAGAGAAGCTGTGTATTCTCTTTTATTTTCTTTCTTTGTTTTCTATTTATTTATATGTCTGTTTGTTTGTTTGTTTGTTTGTTAGGTTGTCTGTCTGTCTGTTTGTGTGTCTGTTTGTCTGTCTGCCTGTTTGTCTTTATCTGTCTGTCTGTTGATCTATCTATATATCTGTCTATTTATATATCTCTCTATTCCTATCCTGTCCTCTTTTATATTTCCAGTTCACTTTTTTTATTTGTCCTCTTCTGCCTAATTGCTCTTTCTTTTTTCTTTTTTCGATATTCTACTTCTCGTTCACTTTCCTTTTTTTTTCTTTTTCTCGTATTTTCCACTCATTCCACTTTCCCTTCCACCTTATTTTATCCACCCTATCTTCCCTCCCGATCCACTTCCTCTTCTCATCCACTTTTAGGCCATCTTTTCCACCCTGTCTTCCACCCTTCCACCTTTTCCTTCCCTTCCACCCTGCCCTTCTCTCCCTGAGCATCTGGCTTCGTCCACATAATCAGTTTTAGGACCAGCACTTTCACCCTGATAGGTCGGCGTCCACATGGTGTCTGGTTCAACCGTCTGCCTGTCACTCGCTAGCTCACTCGGCCGTCTAGATAGCAGGAAGCGCTGGATAGCAGGAAGCGCTGGATAGCAGGAAGCGCTGGATAGCAGGAAATGCTAAATGGAAGGGGAGGAAGTGAAGGGATAACAGGAAGCGCTAGACAGCAGGATGCGCTAAATAGCAGCATAGGGAGGGGGAAGGAAAAGGGAGGCGGAGGATAAGGAGGGGGAGATGGAGGAAGTAAGGGGGTAGCAGTAAGCGCTAGATAGCAGGATGCGCTAAATAGCAGCATAGGGACGGGGAAGGAAAAGGGAGGCGGAGGATAGGGAGGGGGAAGGGGGAGGAAGTGAGGGGATAGCAGTAAGCGCTAGATAGCAGGAAACGCTAGATAGCAGGATGCGCTAGATAGCAGGGAGAGCTAAATAGCAGCATAGGGAGGGAGAAGGAAAAGGGAGGCGGAGGATAGGGAAGAGGAAGGGAAGGAAGTGAGGGGATAGCAGGAAGCGCTAGATAGCAGCATAGGGTGGGGGAAGGAAAAGGGAAGTGGAGGGGGAGGAAGTGAGGGGATAGCAGGAAGTGCTAGATAGCAGGGAGAGCTAGATAGGTGGAAGGGTTAATTCCTCGGTCTTCGAGATAGCGATAAGCGTTAGATAGCAGAAAGTGCTAGATAGTACGAAGAGCTAGTTAGATGGAATTGCTAGTTTACTCGACCTTCTAGATAGCAGGGAACGCTAGATAACATGCAGATAGGTGGAAACGCTAATTTGCTCGGTTTTCTAGATAGCAGGAAGCGCTAGAAAATAGCGCTAAATTGTGAGGGGTCACAGCGTGAAGCGCGAGTGCTCGATATGAGGAGCCTTGTATGAGGGGCTTGGATGGCGGGCTAGTGTAAGGGGATAGGGTGGCGGGCTAGTATAAGGGGATAGGATGGCGGGATAGTATAAGGGGATAGGGTGGCGGGCTAGTATAAGGGGATAAGGTGGCGGGCTAGTATTTGGGGCTAGGATGAGGAGTACAGAATAAGGTACTAGATAAAAAGAACTAGATTAAGCAGCATTGACATCTGGCTAGGTATGAGGTGTTAGGATAAGGGACGTGATATAAGGTATAAGGGGCTAGGCATAATTCACTAGGATAAGGGACTAGATATAAGGTATAAGGTGCTAGGGTAAGGGACTAGATATAAGAGGCTAGGTATGAGGTGCTAGGATAAGGGACTAAATATAAGGTATAAGGCGCAAGGATAATAGTGTAGATATAAGGGGCTAAGATAATGGGGCTCGGTATAAGGCGTTAGTATAAGGGGCTGTACATGATCTGGTATTTCTATTTCCATTTATACAGAATTTATTATGTGCATTATTATACGTTATGAAACTGACAGATTAGAATATATTTGAATTATGTTTTGATGGCTTTGTTTTCCTGCATTGGAAATAATGAATTTTGGTATTTGATATGGAAATATTTAAAATTTTTGGATGTCTTCTTTTTTCATTAATCACCTGCTATTTTTTTTCTTATTCTCGCTCTCCTCTCTTTCTTTCTTTCTTTCTCTCTCTCTCTCTCTCTCTGTCTCTCTCTCTCTCTCTCTCTCTCTCTCTCTCTCTCTCTCTCTCTCTCTCTCTCTCTCTCTCTCTCTCTCTCTCTCTCTTCTCTCTCTCCCCTCCTCCCTCCCTCCCTCCTCCTCCCTCCCCTCCCTCCCCTCCCCTCCCCTCCCCTCCCCTCCCCTCCCCTCCCCTCCCCTCCTCTCCTCTCCTCTCCCCTCCCCTCCCCTCCCTCCCTTCTCCCTCCCACATCCCTCACCTCATAAGTCACATCCACCCTCACGTCACAGAGCCGCCGCAGTTACAACTTCAGATTTACGAAGGAGGGAACCCTGATTACTTTGGTATAATGAAGGTACCTGCTGCTTCAAGGGGCTGGACGGGATGAGGGAATAGAGGGAGGGAAGGAGGGGAACTGGGAGAGGGAATTGAAGGAGGGAGGGAGAAAGGGAATGGAGGGAGGGAGGGAGGGAACTGGGAGAGGGAATTGAAGGAGGGAGGGAGAAAGGGAATGGAGGGAGGGAGGGAGGGAACTGGGAGAGGGAATTGAAGGAGGAGGGAGGGAGTAAAGGGAATGGAGGGAGGGAAGGAGGGAACTGGGAGAGGGAATTGAAGGAGGGGGAGGGAGAAAAGAGGGATGGGAGGAAGGAATGATGGGATGGAAGGAGGGAACTGAGGGAAATGGGAGAGGGAGAGAGAAAGGGAGGAATTGGGTGAACTGGTAGAGAGGGAATTGAGGGAGAAAGAGAGGGAAGGGAAAAGGAAGATGGAGAGAATTGAGTGAACTGGGAAGAGGGGGCGAGAGGGAGGGAGAGGAGAGAGAATGAGAATGGGAGACCTGGGGAAGAAGGATGAGGGGAATTGAGGGAACTGAGGGGAACTGGAGGGAGGAAATCAGGGAATCAGGTTGCAAGGGGAGGAGAAGATGCAGAGAATGTAGGTAGAGGGTGTGGAAGGGAAGGAATGAGGGCGGGAATTAGGAAGTAAGTGAGTGAGGTAATTAAGAAGTGAATGAGGAAACAAGGGCGGTAATTAGGGAATGGGTGAGGGAGAGAGGGAGGGAGCGAGAAAAAAGAGAGAGGGAGCTGTCGGGGTGCGGGAGGGAATGAGGGAAGGAGGAAGTGAGAGAGCGAATGAAGGGAGTTAATGAGAGAGGGATTGAGTAGGAGAGAGAGAGAGACTTAAAGAGAGAGAGAGTAAGAAAGATAAATATTGGTAAGAAAAAATAAGAAAGATAAAGAGAATTAAAATAGAATATAATAAAGGGGATAAATAGAAAAAGAAAAGAGAGAGAGAGAGAAAGGGAAAAAGAAAGCTAGTGGAAAAAGAAAAAGAAAACGAAAAGAGAAAGAAAAGAGAGAGAGAGAGAGAGAGAGAGAGAGAGAGAGAGAGAGAGAGCGAGAGAGAGAGAGAGAGAGAGAGAGAGAGAGAGAGAGAGAGAGAGAGAGAGAGAGAGAGAGAGAAAGAAAGAGAAAGAGCTCTAGGAGAGAGAGAGAGAGGAGAGAGGAGGAGAAGAGCTCGAGAGAGAGAGAGAGAGAGAGAGAGAGAGAGAGAGAGAGAGAGAGAGGGAGAGAGAGAGAGAGAAAGCACAGAGAGGCAGCCATTACTAAAAGCCTACTTCCGCATAACTTTGTAGTCCAGGAGGGTTAATGGCTCACACTTGGAACGAGATGGAAGAGAGGGAGAGGAGGGTGGGAGAGGAGAGCAAGGGGGGTGTGAGGGAGGGAGAGGAGGGTGAGAGGAGAGCAAGGGGGGGGGGGGTGGAGGGAGGGAGAGAGGAGGGTGAGAGGAGAGCAGGGTGAGAGGAGAGCAAGGGTGGGGGGTGAGGGAGGGAGAGGAGGGTGAGAGGAGAGCAAAGGGGGGGGGTGGAGAGGGAGGGGAGAGGAGGGTAGAAGAGGAGAGTAGGGAGGGGAGGTGAGGGAGGCCGAGGTGGAGAGGAGGAAGTAGGGTGCGGAGGGATAAAAATGGGTAAAAAAATGAAAAACAAAAGAGAGAGAGAAAAAATGCGTAGATGAAAGGTTGTTAGTGACGGTGGAGATATGGGGAGAAATTGGAGGGGGTTAGGGGAGAAAATGGGGAGGTTATCAGGAGAAAATGAAATGGGAAGTTGAGGGAGGAAATGGGAAGTTAAGGGGAGAAAATGAGGGAAGTTTGGGGAGAAAATGGGTGAAGTTGCAAGAGAAAATAGGGAAGTTGGGGGAGAAAATGGGAAGTTGGGAGTACGGAGTGAAGTTTGAGGGGTTTGGGGGAGAAAATAGGGAAGTTGGGGGAGAAAATGGGAAGCTTAGGGAGAAAATAAGGGAAGTTTAGGGAGAAAATTTGGGAAGTTGAGGGAGAAATGGGGAAAGCTGGGGGAGGAGAGTAGGATTTGGGAATATGGAGTGAAGTTTGAGGGAATTTGGGGGAGAAAATGGGGAAGTTGAGGGAGAAGATGGGGAGACAATGGGGAAGTAGGGAGAGAAAATGGGGAAGTTTAGGGAGAAATGGGGAAGTTAAGGGAGAAAATGAGTGAAGTTGAGAGACGGGGGATGGTGGTTTTGATAGTATGTCGAATTTGGAACCGAGAAATGAAGGGTTTGAGGGTCGTTGTTAATTATGTATGTATGGGAGAGGAAACGTAGGGGAAGAGGAAGAGGGTAAGGAGGAGGATAAAGCTCGCCTTCTCTTCCTCTCTCCCTCCCTCCCTCTTTCTCTCCCTCCCTCTTTATCTCCTTCCTTCTCTCCTTCTCTCTTTCTCTCCCTCTTCTTCTTCTTCTTCTCCTCCTCCTCCTCCTCCTCCTCCTCCTCCTCCTCCTCCTCCTCCTCCTCCTCCTCCTCCTCCTCCTCCTCCTCCTCCTCCTCCTTCCCTATCCCTTCCTTCCTTCCCCTCCTCCTTTCCCTTCCTTCCCTCTCCTTTCCTTCCTTCCCTCTCTCCTTCTTTCCCTCTCCCTTCCTTCCTCCTCCGCTTCCTTCCTCTCCCTCCCTCCTTCTCTCCCTCTCTCCCTCCCTGTCTCCCATATTTGGGCGTCTCGCTGTCTCCGGGAAACTGGAGCGGAAACCCCGAGATTCCGCGAGACTGACACGTGACGCGGCGTTGGGAAGAGGGGGGGTTAGGGGAGGGATGGGGGGAGGGGGATGAATGGGGGAGGGAGAGAGAGAATGTAGGAGAGGGGTAGGGGGAGGGAGAATGAGGGGAAGGGAGAGGGAATGGGGGAGGGTAGAGGGGGGGGAGGGAAAGGAGAGGGAGTAGGGAGATGGAGAGAGGGAGAATGGAGGAGGGAGGAAGGAGGGGGGGGTGGGGGAAGGGTGGAGGAGGAACATATTATTATTATTGTTATTATTATTATTATTATTATTATTATTATTATTATTATTATTATTATTATTATTATTATTATTATTATTATTATTATTATTATCGTCATTACTATTATCATCATCATCACCATCATTATTATCATTGTCATTGTCATTACCATTATTATTATCATAATTATTATTGCTTTTATTATCTTTTTTATCATTAACATTACCATTATACCAATAATTGATAATGATTTTGATAATAATCATGATAATAGAATAGTAATGATGATAATGATTATGATAATGAAGATATTAATGAAAAAATAATAACGATGACAATAATGATAACGATAATAATAAGAATAATGATAATGATGATCATGATGTTGATAATGATGATAATGACAATGATGATAATGATGATCATGATGTTGATAATAAGGATAATGATGATAATGATAATGACGATCATGATAATAAATATAAAGATAACGATAATGACAACGATAACGATAATAATGTTAATAACAATAATGATAAAATAAAAGACAGTGATCGGACTATCTCCAGATTTTGGAATGATTTATGGATGAGGGAAAAGCCAGTCCGCACAGACAGATGAGATTGATGGATAGATAAAAAGAGTGATTAGCTAATTGATTGGAGGGAATAATCGATCGGCAAAGCCCTCTCTGTCACCTCCTTTATTTGCCGTTTGCCATTTCCCTCATTCTCTCCCCTCTCTCTCCTTCCCACCGCTCATTATGGCCTGTCTCTCTGGCTTATCTCTTGATCTCTTTTGTTGTCCGGTCTGGCTGGCTCTCTTTGTGTCTGTCTGTTGTCTGTGTCTGTCTGTGTCTGTCTTCTTTCTCTTGTCTGTCTGTCGCTGTTTCTGTTTCTGTTTCGGTCTCTCTGTTTCTGTTTGTCTCTCGCTGTTTCTGTCTGCCTCCATCTCTGTCTCTTTCTCTCTCTGTTTCTCTCTCTCTCTCTCTCTCTCTCTCTCTCTATCTAGCTATCTATCCTTCTCTCTCTCTCTCTCTCTCTCTCTCTCTCTCTCTCTCTCTCTCTCTCTCTCCCCTCTCTCTCTCTCTCTCTTGTTTTGCTCTCTCTCTCTCTCTTTTTCTCTCGTCTGTGCTCTATTTCGCTCTCTCTCTCTCTCTCTCTCTCTCTTTCTCTCGTTTCTGCTCTATCTCGCTCTTTCTCTCTCTCTCTCTCTCTCTTTCTTTCTCTCTCTCTCTCTCTCTCTCTCTCTCTCTGTCTCTCCCTCTCCCTCCCTCTCTCTCTCTCTCGCTTTATCTATCTATCTATCTATCTATCTATCATCTCTGTCTGTCTGTCTGTCTTCCTGTATTCTACAACTCCTCCCCATCCTCTCCACCCCTTCCCCACCTTCCAACCACGCTCCCTTTCTTTCCTCACTCTCCTCCCCATCCCCAACCCCTCCCCCCTTCCCCTCCCCCCACATCCTCCCCCTCTTCACCCCCTCACCCTTACCTCACCCCCTATTCTCCCTCCTTCTCCTCCCACCCTCTTTTATTCCCCTGTCACCTCCCTCCTTCATTCGTGTG
>NC_091555.1:39908453-39914119 GCF_042767895.1 Penaeus vannamei
AAGAAAAAAAAGAAAAAAAAATTTGAGAAGAAAGGGGAGGGAAAAGAATGAAAGAAACTTGAAAAAGAAAGAGAGAAAGAGTGAGAGAGAGAGAGAGAGAGAGAGAGAGAGAGAGAGAGAGAGAGAGAGTACAAGACTTGAAAAAATACGAAGAGAAAAAAGAGAAAAAGCGAAACAAATTGAGAACAAAAGCCCAAAAAAAAGATAAATAAAAGAATGATGACCTCGTAAAGAATAGAGGAATGAAGGTAACAGAATAAAAGAGCTTTAGAGAAAGTTAGATAAGAAGATTGCATAAGATAGATAAAGAAACAAAGAAAAAGCAACAGATTATAATCTTAGTCTGTTCATTTTATATATAGATAATAATTATTCCTCTTCCTTCTCCTCTTCTCCTTCTTCCTCTCCCTTCCCCTCACCTTTCCCCTCTCTTTCTCCTTCCTCCTTCTTCCTCTATCTTTCCCCTCTCCTCCTTCTTCCTCCCTCTCCCTTCCCTCCCCTTTCCCCTCTCTTCCTCCATCCCCCTCCTCCCTTCTTCTCTCTTCCTTCCCCTCACCCTTCCCCTCTCTTCCTTCCTCCTCCTCCCTCTCCCTTCCCCTCCCCTTTCCCCACTCCTCCTTCTTCCCCCCATCTCCTTCTCCCTCGTCCTTCATCTCCCTTCCTCTCCCTCCCCCTCTCCTCCTACCTTCGTAAACGTGCTCAGAATGGCTCTTGCAAGATCACGGCCGCACGCCACGGTGCACGTGCAAGTGATATGAGCGAGAGGGGGTTCGTTTGATAAGGAGGAGGAGGGAAGAGGTTGAGAGGGGAAGGGAGGGGAAGGAGGGAGGGAAGGGAGGGAGGGGGAAAGGGGGAAAAGGGGGGGAAGGGAGGGGGAGTGGGAGGAGGGGAAGGGGGAGGGGGTGGGAAAAGGGGGGAAAGGGGGGGAGGGGGAAGGGGGGGGGGAGGAGGGAGGAGGAGGGGGAGGGGGGAAGGGGGGGGGGGGAGGGAGAGGAAAGGGTAGAGGAGTGGGAGAAAGGGAAAGGGAAAAGGGTGAGAGGGGAAAGGGGAGAGGGAAGGAGATAGAGAAAGAGGAGAGGAGTTAAGGAAGAAGGGGGAGGAAGAGGAAGGCGATAGGGGAAGGGGGAAGGGGGAAAAAAAGGGAATGAGATGGGGTAAGAGGGACAGGGGGGGGGAAAAAGGATTGGTGAGGGGGGGGGAAAAAGAGGGGGGAAAGGGGGGAATGAGTAAGGGAGAGGAGGGGAAGGGGTTAGAAGAACAAAGGGGGGGGGTTGATATAGTTACCCGTACTCTGATATTAATGATATGATGAGGATAATGAAAATAATTGTAGAAGAAAAATTAATACTCATGGCAGAAATAATGATGGTGATGGTCATGGTAATGAGGATAATGATATTGATGATAATAATCATAATGATAGTAATGATGATAATGATCATAATAGAAAATGATGACGAAAATGATGATAATGATCATAATAGAAAAAGATGATGAAAATGATGATAATAATGTAATAATAAAAATATGTTACAGCGACGTAGAAAATACAATAGTGAAAATGATACAAATATCATACTGATATTGTGATATCAATGAAAATAACAAGATTATCAAGATATATTAACATATTTTGCAACACAAAAGCAAATCGCTACGTAATGTTTTATTTTCATTTTCTTGGTATATTAATTAAACCTACACCGAGTTTTGTTGTCATTAATTTATTAAATTCTATCCATTTTATTCATTTATTTTTATTTATTCATTTTTTGGACTATGGTTTGTTTTTGCTATGATTTTTACATCACATTTCTTGCTATTATTGTTTTTTTATTGTTACTACTAATTACCTTTTTATTGTTACGGTATAGAAAAAAAAATATCTGCTTGTTTATTGTTCTATTGCTAATTTTTACGACCACTCATATCATGTGAACAAAAAAGAAAAAAAAAATGTTTTCACTACAAAACCCCAAGCCCTAATTTGCATAAAATTCACGGTCACTCCTCCACCAACCTCCTTGCTCAAAAGAAAGGTAAATACGTCATTGCAAACAAAGACAAACACTCAGTCGGTTCTAAGATCATGTTGCAAGTTGCAGATGTGGAATTTAACTCTTTTGCAAAGTCACATTGGTTCTTATTACTTCTGGATCGTCTTGTGTTATATTGCAAAGTGGGGTTTGAATCTCTTGGCTAATTTTATTTCGAGGAAGGGAGGAAAGATATTGAGGGAGAGGGTGGCAGATATTGCGGGAGAGGGAGGGAGGTGGGGAGAGAGGGAGGAGGAAAGGAGGGAAGTAAGAATGGAGGGAAGGGAGGAGAGAGAGAAAGAGGGGGGAGGGGGGGGGGAAGGAAAGAAAAGAGAAAAGAATAAAGAAAAAGGGGAAGAAAAGAAAGAAAAGAGAGAGAGAGAGAGAGAGAGAGAGAGAGAGAGAGAGAGAGAGAGAGAGAGAGAGAGAGAGAGAGATTACCAGCAAGACACATCTACATTTGCATATGAGAAATCTCCAACCAAATCTTCTATTACAATCTTATTCGTCGCGTATACATATATATGTCGTTCAAAAAATTTTATTCGTGATAATTTAATTTCCTCATTCAACATCCCATTATCAACCTTTATAAATAATATTAATATATTTTATTCCATACTAACCCTTTTTGCCTCTTTCTTTCCAGGAGTTTTTTGTAAATTTTGAATATATATTATCTATCTATAAAGAGAGCTGGCTGGACAATCACCTATAATAAAATTAGAAAGATATTAAGAAGTTATAATCTACAAGAAAGTTTTATTTGATCTGTTAAAAAAAAGGAACAAAAAAAGAGTGTTTGTGATTCTAGTCGTAGAGTTTAAAGATGTTGAGATTGATTAAGAAGCGAAATGTGATATTAATCTAGACCGAAATAATTATGATGATAATGATAAAAGACGATAAAAAGAGATGAACGAAACACCAGTGAAGAAAATAAATGTTTTATTCCAGACTTTCTTGGCAAATTTCTGTGATTCCTGATAAGGTTTTGGAATCCTTTGCTGAAAGTGACCAAAGGGATTGAAACATCTATAAACTCTGTGTGATTTCTCGTGTACTTGGCAATAGTGAAGGAAACGAGGAAACAGTGATGCCAAGCAAGAAAATGTGTATATATTGAATAAAAAAAAACTTTCTCAATACATGTGTTGTGCGAACAGTACAATACGTGGACAGAATATGATCGAAGCCACGCTACGATGTGGCTAAAAATGGAAAACAGATAGAAACCGCAAGGGAACTAAGAAAAAAAGAAAAGAAAAGAAAAAATCTACAAGAAAAGAAAAAAGATTAAAAAAAACACCAAGAATCAACAGAAATCTTGAACATCTCTTGAAGACTGACCCAAACACACACTGCCTTCTGAACACTTTCTTCGGTTTTTTCTTCTGTTCACCTCTACGGTTCTCTTTTGAACCTCCCCAAAAAAAACCAGGCCAAGACACCACACCAACCTTCCCTTCCCACCCCAAAAAAAATATACATATATATATAAAGAAATAAAATAACAGCCGAGAGAATAAATTTCTACTATTGCATATTCACGATCTTGGCGTTCCTTGGCACCATTCCTAAGGAGAGGAGACAAAAAAAAGCTTCTTCTCTCATTCCCGTTGCTGTTCCTCCTCGTTATCGAGACCTGTCTCTTCTTCCCCTTTCCTTCTGTCCTCTGAGTCCCTCTTCCTTGAGACACACCCCCACCCCCCTCCTCAGAAGCTACTCCTTTGCCTTCTGAACACACGCAAAAAAAAAACAAGAATTTCCTCGTCAAAAAGTTTTTTTCTTTATACACACCCCCGGTCTATCAACACCTCTAGCCCCCCTACCCCCCCATCCCCCCCTACACCTCGCATTCTCCTCTCTTGAACCTCAACACCACGTCACCTTAACCCCTTTTAACCCCCCCCCACCCATCCCCCCCGGGAAAACCATGGCAATGGGGTTCAAGAAAAAGGGGTTTTTCCCCACCGGGAAAACCCCTTTTATACTTAGGGTAAGGGCTTCAAACCCCCCTTCCCCTTTCCCCCTTTCCCCCCTCTACCTTACACCCCCCAACAACCCCCCCAACCCCCCCCATCACCCCCACCTCCTCCCCAACCCCCCCCTACCCAAAACACAAAATTCAAGGGACCAAAAAAAAAAAATCAAGAAGGAGAAAAAAAACGACAAAAAAACGGGATAAAAAAAAAGGAAATAAGATAATAAGGAAAACCCCCCGATGAGAGGAGCCCCAAAGGGTTTAAACCGTCAAAGGGGTTTTACGTGAAGATCCCCGCAAAGGGGAAAAGGGGAAAAACATCTCGCTGTTTAGGGGAAGGGGGGGACGCTCTTGATTTGGAGGTTTCTCTGTCTGTCTGTCTGTCTGTCTCTCTTTCTTTTTTTTCTCTTTCTCTTTTGCTTTCTTTCTTTTTTTTTGTCTTCGCATTCCCCTCTCCTCTCTTTTTTTTCTCTCTCTTTTCTCCCCTCTCTCTCTCTCTCTCTCTCTCTCTCTCTCTCTCTCTCTCTCTCTCTCTCTCTTCTTCTCTCTCTCTCTTTCCCCCTTTCTTTTTTTTCTTTTTCTCTGTCTCTCTCTTCCCCCCTTTTTCTTTCTCTTTTCTCTTTTCTCTTTTTCTCTCTCTCTCTCTCTCTCTCTCTCTCTCTCTCTCTCTCTCTCTCTCTCTCTCTCTCTCTCTCTCTCTCTCCCCCTCCCCCTCCCTCTCCCTCTCCCCCTCCCTCTCCCCTCTCTCTCCTCTCCTCTCTCTCTCTCTCCCCTCTCTCTTTTCCCCCCTCTCTCTTTTTCTCTCTCTTTTTCTCTCTCTCTCTCTCTCTCTCTCTCTCTCTCCCTCTTCGGTCTTTCCTTTTGTGCTTTTTCTTCTTTGTTTCTTTCTTTCTCTTTGTTTGGTATATGTGATATATATATATATATATATATATATATATATATATATATATATATATATATATATATATATATATATATATATATATATATATTCATATCTATATTTATTTATGATTATACATGTAAACTATTTATATATGTGTGTTACGTTCGTATATGAAGGTGAGAAATCTTTTCAATGTGTCTTTACCTTAGAATATATGTTTTGTGTTTTTTCTATGATAATTAGGGAATATTTCGAATTTTTTCATATTACTAAACTGGAAATAAGTTTTCTTGACCAAATGTTATCGCATCCAACCAACTTCACTTGAATAAAATCCCAACACAATGGTGAAAGATGTGGCTCTATCTATCTTGTCTATCCACATCATCACTATATCACTATATCACATCACTATAACTTCATACGACTAAGCATACTATATCCGTATTATCACTATATCACTATAATACGTCACTAGAACTTCTTACGACTAAGCATACAATATCCGTATTATCACTATATCACTATAACACGTCACTATAACTCCGTATGACTAAGCATACAATATCCATATCATTATATCACTATATCACGTCACCATAACTCCATACGACTAAGCATACAATATCCACATCATCACTATATCACATCACTATAACTTCTTACGACTAAGCATACAATATCCATATCACTATATCACTATATCACGTGACCATAACTCCATACGACTAAACATACAATATCCATACCATCACTA
>NC_091555.1:39914619-39919619 GCF_042767895.1 Penaeus vannamei
GGGGGGGTGGATGGGGGAGGGGGAGACGGGTATGAAGGGGTGGGTGGGGGAGGGGGAGGGTGGTAGGTGGAAGTGTGGGTGGGGGAGGGGAGGGTGGTAGGTGGAAGTGTGGGTGGGGGAGGGGAGGGGGTGGTAGGTGGAAGTGTGGGTGGGGGAGGGGGAGGGTGGTAGGTGGAAGTGCTGGGTGGGGAGGGGGAGGGGTGGTAGGTGGAAGTGTGGGTGGGGGAGGGGGTATGAAGGGTGTGTAGAGGTAGGGGGAGGGGGTATGAAGGGGTGGGTTGGGGAAGGGGAGGTGGGGTAGGGGGGACGGGAGTACAGAAGGGATGGGTGGGCTAAAGGGTAGGTAGTGTGGGTGGGGGAGAGGGAGGTGGGTTGGTGGGGTAAGGGAGTATGGAGGGTATGATGAGGAGAGTAGGGGGGATGGGGTGAGGAGGATGTGGGTTATGGTGGGTATGATGAGAGAGGATAGGGAGGCGGGGCTGGGGTGGGCGGGGTAGGGGGAAGGGGGTATGAAGGGGTGGGTGGGGCAGGATGAGGGGGTAGGGGAATATGGAGGGTGTATATTGAGGAGGGAGGCAGAGATAGGGACAGAGGGATAAAGGAGGTAGGAAGGAAACGAAGGAAGAAGAGAGAGTAGGTGCGGAAGTAGGGATAAGGATAGTGAGAGAAGGAGATAGAAATGGATAGGGGGAGAAAGAAAGAGAGAGAGACAGTGACAGAGAGTGGGAGAAAGAAAGGAGAGGGAGAGAAAAGAGGAGGAGAAAGAGAGAGAGAGACAGTGACGAAGTGAGAGAAAGAAGGAAGAGACAGTGGGAAAGAGGGAGAGAGAGAAAAGAAAGGAAGGGGAGTGAGAGAGAGTGAAAAGAAAGGAAGGGAGTGAGAGAGAGAGAGAGAAAGAGAGGGAGAGAGAGAGTGAGAGAGAGAGAGAGAGAAGAAAGGAAGGGAGTGGGAGAGAGAAGAAAAGGAATGGGTGGGAGAGAGGAAGAGAAAGAGGGAAGAGTACATTAGGGAGAAGAAGATGGTCTTAGGGTTATTCTGAGAGTTGTTTCGAGTCAGGAAGGTGAACATAGCTTAGGTCAGCGAGGGTTAATGATTATGATGGTGGGCCTAGTTTTTTGAGGGTGGGCTAGGGTGGGTCAGGATGAATCAGAGTGTCAAGTCAGGTCAGAGTGAATCAGAGTGAGTAAGGATGCGTCTAAATCAACCAAGATCTGAGAGGTCAGGTCAGGTCAGAATGAGTCAGAGTGAGTAAGGATGCGTCTAAATCAACCAAGATCTGAGAGGTCAGGTCAGGTCAGAATGAGTCATAGTGAACTAGAGTCAGAGTGAGTAAGGATGAGTCCAAATCAACCAGGATCTGCCAATTTAGACCAGCTTGGATCATATGACGTCAGAATAGGATGAGATGGGACAAGAGAGGTCAGAACAGGTCAGAATGAACCAGAACGAGTCGCAAGGAACTAGGATGAGTCTAAATCAACCAAGATTTTAGACCAGCGTGGGTCAGACAACATTAGAGTAGGATAATATGAAGCAAGAGAGGTCAAGTCAGGTCAGAATGAGTCAGTGTGACCCAGAACGAGTCAAAGCGGATCAGAAAGAGTCTAAACCAATCAGGATCTGTCAGTTTAGACCAGCTGGGGTCAGGCGACTTTAGAGTAGGATGATATGAAACAAGAGAGGTCAAGTCAGGTCAGAATGAGTCAGAGTGACCCAGAACGAGTCAAAGCGGATCAGAAAGGAACCGGATCAGGTCACGATGGCAAAGAATGGATCAATATGAGCCAAGATGGATTAGACTGATCCAAAAAGGAAGGATTGGCACTGATTAGAAACCGGAGCGGTGAGTAAGAGCGAAATTACGACCCATTAGCATAGAACAGGGTAAGAGAGGACGGGAGAATAATAGAAACGAAAGAGGGAATGGGAAAGAGTTGCTAATTAAAGAGGAAAAGCAATCATTGAAATTGGGCTCGAGCAGCTGGTTCGCCTTACGTCCAATCACTGGCGAGGGAAATTAGTCCTTATGGTTATTCTCGTTTTTCTTTCTCTCTTTTTATTTGTCTGTCTGTCTGTCTGTCTTTATGTCTGTCTCTATATCTATCTCTGTCTGTCTCTGTTTCTCTGTTTCTCTGTTTCTCTGTCTCTCTGTCTCTCTGTTTCTCTCTCTCTCTCTCTCTCTCTCTCTCTCTCTCTCTCTCTCTCTCTCTCTCTCTCTCTCTCTCTCTCTCTCTCTCTCTCTCTCTTCTTCTTCTTCTTCTTCTTCTTCTTCTTCTTCTTCTTCTTCTTCTTCTTTTCCTTCTTCTTCTTCTTCTTCTTCTTCTTCTTCTTCTTCTTCTTTTTCTTCTTCTTCTTGTTCGTTATCTTTTTGTATATTCTTTCTTCGTCTATTTTTTCTTCGCTCCATTTTTTTCTTCTTTCTTTCTGTATTTATTTTTCCTTCAACGTTTTTTCCCCTTTCTTTCCAGTGAAATTTCTCGGATTCTTCTGCTTTTCTACCTTTATTTATTTCTCTTCTTCGTCCTTTTTCTGATGTTTCTTGTTGTTTCAATTTGTCTTTTTATATTGTTATTATTATTGTTATTATTATTATTTGCCTTAGTTATGTTCTTTTTATTCTTATTATCCTTTCTCTTCAGATTTTTTTTCTTGTTCGTTTCGTTTCTTCTCCTCCTCCTCCTTCTTCTCTTTTCCTTCTTCTTCTTCTTCTTCTATGTTATCTCTCTTCTTCCGCCTACTCCACTTATTCTTCTTCCTTCTTCCTTTTCCACCTATTCCTTCTCCTTCATCCTCCTTCTTCTCCTTCTCTCCCCTTTTTTTCTTCTTCTTCTCTCACTAATTTATTGTTATCAAAGTAAAACGCTTTAATTTTCTCATATACTAAGGTCGAAAAAAATTATAGCTGTAATAATTTGTTACAATGATTGTTGTCGTAATTTGATAATTGAGAAGAAGACAGATTGACTTCGATAATGTTTCTTTTTATGAGGCTTAAACTTGTTTTAATTATTAATTTGGTTATCTATCTAGCGAAATGTTTTCTGTCCATCTTCCTATTTGTTTGTCTGTCTGTTTGTTTATCTATCTATCTATTTTATCTGTCTATCTGTTCGTCTATTTATCTGTCTGTCTATCTTTTATCTTTTATCTGGCAATCTATCTATCCATCTATCTCGCTGTTTGTATATCTATTTAATTATTACTCCTCTTATCTATGCGTTTCCCACATATCTATTCACTTTCAACTTTCTCTCTCTCTCTTTCTCTCTCTCTCTCTCTCTCTCTCTCTCTCTCTGTCTCTCTCTCTCTCTCTCTCTCTCTCTCTCTCTCTCTCTCTCTCTCTCTCTCTCTCTCTCTCTCTGTCCTCCCCTCTCTCTCCCTCTCTCTCTCTCTCTCTCTCTCTCTCTCTCTCTCTCTCTCTCTCTCTCTCTCTCTCTCTCTCTCTCTCTCTCTCTCTCTCTCTCTCTCTCACTCTCTCTCTCTCTCTCTCTCTCTCTCTCTCTCTCTCTCTCTCTCTCTCTCTCTCTCTCTCTCTCTCTCTCTCTCTCTCTTTCTCTCTCTTTCTATTCCCACTCTTTTCATTTTTCTCTTCCTGTCTCCTCTCCTCTTCCTCCTCTCTACTCTTCTCATCTTCCTCTCTTCCTCTCTTCCTCTTTACTCATCTTTTCCTCCTCTCTCCTATATTCTCTCCCCCCTCTCTTCCTCCTCTCTCTCTCTTTCTCATCTCCCGGTCTTCCGCCAAAGGGAAATCGCTCGTTTTGTGTAATCTGATTTTTTCCTTACTTTTTGCTGATCTCGAGGAAAAGATCAGGAAAACCTCATTACATTCAAAATCCTGCAGATGTTGCAAGCGCTGACTACTTGCAACGTGAGGTCTTGCAGTGTGTGTAATACCCTCCCCTTCCCCCTCCCTTTCTCCCTCCCTTTTCCCCTCCCTTCCCCCTCCCGCTTCCCCATCCTTCCCCCCTCCCTTCCCCTCACTTTCCCCCTCCCTTCCCCTCCCTTCCCTCCCTTCCCCTCCCTTTTCCCCCTCCCTTCCCTCTCCCACCTTCCCCTCATCCCCCCTTTCCTCCCTCCTCCCTCTTCCCTCTTCCTCTCCTCCTTCTCCCCTTCCTCCTCTTCTTCCTTCCTCTTCCCTCCTCTCCCTCCACTCCTCCCACCCTTTCCCCCCTCCTCCTCCTCACTCTTCCTCTCCTCCTTCCACCCTTCCCCTTTCCTTCCCCCTCCCCCTCCCTCTTCCCCTCCCCCTTTCCCCCCCTCTTCCTCTCCCCCTTTCCCCCTCCTCTTCCTCCCTGTTCCCCTCACTCTTCTCCCTCTTCCCTTTCCCCCCGTCCCCCTTCCTCCCTCCTTCCCCTCCTCCCCCTTCCCCCTCCCCTTCCTCCTTTCCCCTCCCCCTTCCTCCCTCTTCCCTCCCCTCTCCTCCCTCTTCCCCTCCCCCTTTCCCCCTCCCCCTTCCTCCCTCTTCCTCTCCTCCCTCCCCCTTCCTCCCTCCTCCCCTCCTCACTCTTCCCCTTTCCCTCCCTCTCCTCCCTCTTCCCCTCCCTTACCCCCCTGTTCCCAGATCTCTGCTCAGAGCTATTCACTCTCTTTCTGCCTCTAAAGGCAAAAGTCTTATCATATTGCTTCTGTTCTTCTGTTTTTCTTGCCTGTTCCTTTTTATTTCTTTTTATTCCTCCCTGTTTCTTTTTTCTTCTTCTTCTTAATAGTCTCCTTCTCCTTCTTTTTTGTCTCTTTTGGTAATCTTCTTGTCTTCTTCCTCCTTCTCCTTCTTCTTCTTTCCTTTTTATTTTTTTTATTTCTCCCTGTTTCTTTTTTTTCTCTTAATCATCTCCTTCTTCTTTTTTGTCTCTTTTGGTAATCTTCTTGTCTTATTCATCTTCCTCCTCCTTCTTCTTCTCCTTTTCTTCTCCTTTTACTTCTTCTTCTACGTTATCTTTCTTCTTCCTCTTCTTCTTAACTTCTCCTTTCTTCTTCTTCTTCTGACGTGTGTTATCTTTCAT
>NC_091555.1:39932119-39934619 GCF_042767895.1 Penaeus vannamei
CTCTCTCTCTCTCTCTCTCTCTCTCTCTCTCTCTCTCTCTCTCTCTCTCTCACACACACACACACACACTCTGTCACTCTGTCACTCTCTCTCTCTCTCTCACTCTGTCTCACTCTCTCACTCTCTCTCTCTCTCTCTCTCTCTCTCTCTCTCTGTCTTTCCTTCTTCTCTCTCTCCCTCTCCTTCTTTCCTCTTCTCTCCCTCCTCTCGGTCGCTTCACTTCTACCTATTCACATCGCGCTATCTCCCCTCTTTATTCGCTTCCTCCTCTTCTCTCCTTCCTCCCCGTGTCCAGCAACCTAGTCAAACCTCGCCATCTCCCTTCTTTATCCACGTTCCTCCTCTTTCCCCCTTTCTCCCCGTGTCCTGCTATCTCCCCTCTTTATTCGCGTTCCTCCTCTTTCTCATTTTCTCCCCGTGTCCTGCTATCTCCCCTCTTTATCGACGTTCCTCCTTCTCCCTCCTTTCTCCCCCCGTGCCCTGCTATCTCCCCTCTTTATCCACGTTCCTCCTCCTCCCTCCTTTTTCCCCCCGTGCCCTGTTATCTCCCCTCTTTATCCCCGTGTCCTTCTATCTCCCTTCTTTATCCACGTTTCTCCTCTCCCCTCCTTTCTCCCGTGTTCTCCTCTTCCCTACTTTCCCCCCGTGTCCTTCTATCTCCCCTCTTTATCCACGTTTCTCACTCTCCCCTTCCTTTCTCCCGTGTTCTCCTTCTTCCCTCCTTTCCCCCCGTGTGTCCTTCTATCTCCCCTCTTTATCCACGTTTTCTCCTCCTCCCTTCCTTTCTCCCGTGTTCTCCTCTTCCCTCCTTTCCCCCCGTGCTCCTTCTATCTCCCCTCTTTATCCACGTTTCTCCCTCTCACCTCCTTTCTCCCGTGTTCTCCTCTTCCCTCCTTTCCCCCCGTGTCCTTCTATCTCCCCTCTTTATTCGCGTTCCTCCTCTCCCCTCCCCTTTCTCCCGTGTTCCCTTCCCTTCCTTCCTTTCCCCCCGTATCTTGCTATCTCCTTCTTCTTTATCCACGTTTCTCCTCTCCCCTCATTTCTCCCCGTAGTTCTCCCTCTTTCCTCCTTTTCCCCCGTGTCCTTCTATCTCCCCTCTTTATCCACACGTTTCTCCTCTCCCCTCCTTTCTCCCGTGTTCCTCCCCTCTTTCCCTCCCTTTCCCCCTGTGTCCCTTCTCTATCTCCTCTTTATTCGCGTTCCTCCTCTCCCCTCCTTTCCCCCCGTGTCCTTCTATCTCCCCTCTTTATCCACGTTCCTCCTCTTTCCCTCCTTTCCCCCCGTATCCTTCTATCTCCCCTCTTCATCCCCGTTCCTCCTCTTCCCTCCTTTATCCCGTGTCCTGCTTGCATGCTTGGCGACGGGGCGAGCGAGCGGACTAAAGCTGGGCTGAGAAAGACTCGAAGCTGCCTCTGTGTGCTCTGCTTTAAGCCGTCAGGGCGGTTGTTACTGGCGGCGGGGGGCGCTCTCTCTCTCTCTCTCTCTATTTCTCTCTCTCTCTCTCTCTCTCTCTCTCTCTCTCTCTCTCTCTCTCTCTCTCTCTCTCTCTCTCTCTCTCTCTCTCTCTCTCTCTCTCTCTCTCTCTCTCTCTCTCTCTCTCTCTCTCTCTCTCTCTCTCTCTCCTGCTCGTTCTCGGACTGTTTCTCTCATATATATATTCTCTCTCTCCCTCTCTCTCTCTCTGTCTCTCTCTCTCTCTCTCCTGCTCGTTCCTCGGACTGTTTTCCTCTCATATATATTTCTCTCTCTCTCTCTCTCTCTCTCTCTCTCTCTCTCTCTCCCTGCTCGTTCTCGGACTGTTTCTCTCTCTTCTCTCGTTCTTGTTCTCGGGACTGTTTCCTCTTCTCTCTTCTTTCTCGCTCTCGATATGTCTCTCCCCCCCCCTCTCTCTTTCTCTCTCTCTCTCCTTTTCTCTCTCTCTCTCTCTCTCTCTCTCTCTCTCTCTCTCTCTCTCTCTCTCTCTCTCTCTCTCTCTCTCTCTCTCTCTCTCTCTCTCGGACTCGGTCTGTTTCTCGATTTCTCTCTCCCTCTCTTTCGCTCTCTTTCTCTTTGATTCCAGAGAGACAGAGAGAGAGAGAGAAAGAAAGACAAATAGACATATAGATAGATAGAGAGGAAGATAGATTTCATGATTTTGTTCGATCAACGATGACATGTTGTTGTTGTTGCTGTTATTGTCGTTGTTGTTATTGTTTTGTTGTTGTTATTATTGTTATTGTTTTGTTGTTATTGTTTTTGATGTTGATGTTGTTATTGTTATTGTTGTTGTTGTTGATCCTCTTACACCACAGATCCAGCATCAATGTCTTTGTATATGCCTCCCCTCGCTCCCTTTCTGAATAAGTTGTGTTGTGTTATATATAGGTTAGGGACACATACACATGAGAACAGAGAGGTATAGGTCTGTGTGTGTCTGTGTGTGTGTGTGTGTGATTGTGTATATGTATGTGTGTGTGTGTGTCTATGTGTGTGTGTGTCTATATGTGTGTGTGTGTCTATA
>NC_091555.1:39949619-39952119 GCF_042767895.1 Penaeus vannamei
TTTTCTTCTTATTCTTCTTCTTGTTCTCTTTCTTCCTCCTCTTCTTATGTGTACGTCTTCATAAATGTGAGTGTATGTGTATATATTTTCATACGTGTGTGTGTGTGTGTACTTCCATGCGTGTATGTATATGTACTTCCATGCGTGTGTGTATATGTATTTCCATGTGTGTGTATGTGTGTATTTCCATGCTTGTTTTCAATCATGGAATGTATTTTCATGCGTGTGTATGTGTATTTTTATGCGTGTATGTGTGTGTAACAATATTTACGTGTACTTTCACCAGGCGCAATACTTTGAAAATGAAAATGATAAACATGAGAGAGAAAAAAAACATGTATATTCTCTCTTTTTCTCCTTCTTTTTGTTTTCTTTTTTTTTTCTTCTTCTTCTTCTTTTCTTCCTCTTCTTCTTGTTCTTTTTTTCTTGTTGCTCTTCTCCTTCTTTTTCATCTTCTTCTTGCTCTTTACCTTCTTCTTCTTCTTTTTCATCCTCTTCTTCTTTTTGTTCTTTTTCTCCTGTTTCTTCTTCTCTTCTTCTCTTCCTCCATCTTTTTGCTTATTTGCTTATAAATGCATTTAAATGTGTGTATGTGTGTGTAACAATCTGTATGAGTAATACTTTCACAGACTCCTCCAGACTCTCCATCTACCACCTACAGGCTGCTCCACTTCCCCCCTTCCCACTCCTTCCCTCCCTCCCATCCCATCCATCCGCTTCCCACCTCTCCCCTCCATTCCCTCCTCCTCCCCCTCCCCCCACCACCACAGCTATTCCTTCCATCCCCTTCCCTCCCCATCCCCCTACCCCTCACCACCACAGGCTACTCCTTCCCCCTGCCACCACAGCTAGCTACTCCCCTTCCCCCTCACCATAGCTACTCCACCATAGCTACTCCCTTCCCCCTCCTCACCACAGCTACTCCCTCCCCTTTCCCCCCTTTCCCTTCCCCCCCTCCCTCCCCTCTCCTCCTCTTACCACTCCTCCCCTCCTCACCATCACTCTCCCATCCCATCTCCCATCCCTTCCCTCCCCATCCCCCTCACCCCTCACCTCTTACCCCTCACCCCTCACAGCTCACCCCTCACCCCTCATCCCTCACCCACCTCCACCACCACTGCCTACTCCCCCTCCCCTTTCCCTTAATCCCATCCCCCCTCCCTTCCCTCCCCCTCCCTCCCCCCCCACTTTTCCCCACTCCTCTCCCTCACCTCCCCCTCCCTTCCCTTTACACACCCTCTCCCCCCACTTTTCCCCACTCCTCCCCTCCCCCTCCCCTCCCCTCCCCACCCCTCCCCTCCTCCCCCACCACCGCCACAGCCACTCATTGCAGTTAATATCGCCCATAAAACAAGGGTCGTTATTACCATTACACGAACTCCAATATCCAATGCAATATTGACGTCATGTTCTGGCTCCCAAATGCGTCCAGTCAGCGGAGAGTCTGAGATCAGCCTTCGAGGACAGCGGCTTGTGCCTTTTCTGCTTCTTCTTCTTCTTCTTTTTCTTTTTCTTTTTCTTTTTCTTTTTCTTTTTATTTTTATTTTTATTTTTTCTTTTTCTTTTTTCTTTTTCTTTTTTCTTTTTCCTTTTATCTTTTCCTTTTTCTTTTTCTCTTTCTTTTCTTTTTTTTTTCTTTTTCTTTTTCTTTTTCTTTTTCTTTTTCTTTTTCTTTTTCTTTTTCGTTTTCTTTTTCTTGTCTTTTCTTTTCTTGTCTTTCTTTTTCTTTCTCTTCTTTCTTTTCTTTTTCTTCTTCTTTTTCTTTTCTTTTCTTTTTCTTTTTCTTTTTCTTTCTCTCTTTCTTTTTCTTCTTCTTCTTCTTCTTCTTTCTTCTTCGTCTTCTTTTTCTTTCCTCTTCTTTTTCTTCTTTCTTCTTTTTCTTCTTCTTTCTTCTTCTTCTTCTTTCTAATGCTTGTTTCTTCTTGTTCTTCTTCTTCTTCTTCTTCTTTCTTCTTCTTCTTCTTCCTTCTTCTTCTTCTTCTTTCTTCGTCTTCTTCTTCTTTTCCTCTTCCTCTTGCTCCTTCTTCTTCTCCTCCTTTTTACTGTTTTTGAGAGAGAGGTGTGTGTGGGGGATGGGGGGATGGGAGGAGTGGGAGGGGGAGGAGGGTGTCTGGGATGTGTGTGTATTTATAGCTTTTTTTTGTTGCTCATTTACGTTCTTTGTCTGATATGTTTTCTGTTTTGCTTTGGCTTCTTTTTCTTTCTCTCTTTCTGTTTGCTTCTCTGTTTCTGTAACTGTCTTTCTCGCTTTCTCTCTCTCTGTTCTTTCTTTCGTTTCTTTCTCTTCTCTCTCTCTGTTTCTCTTCTCTTCTCTCTCTCTCTCTATTTCTTCTCTTCCTCTCTCTCTCTCTCTCTCTCTCTCTCTCTCTCTCTCTATCATTTATCTATCTCTCTCTCTCTCTCTCCCTCTCTCTCTCTCTCTCTCTCTCTCCCTCCCTCTCTCTCTCTCCCTCCCTCTCTCTCTCTCTCTCTCTCTCTCTCTCTCTCCCTCTCCCTCTCC
>NC_091555.1:39957119-39972119 GCF_042767895.1 Penaeus vannamei
CTCTCCCATGAACTTCCCTCCCTCTCTCTCTCTCTCCTTCTCATTTCCATCTCTCTCTCTCCCGCACTTCTCTCTCTCTCTGCTCTCTCTCTCTCTCTCTCTCTGCTCTCTCCTTCTCTCTCTCTCTCATCTTCCCTCCGTCCTCCCTCCCTCTCCCTCTCCCTCCCTCCCTACTCTCTCTCCATATGTATCTCACTCTCTCTCCCTTTATTTACTTTCGTTTTTCTCTCTCTCTCTCTCTCTCTCTCTCTCTCTCTCTCTCTCGTCTCTCTCTCTCTCTCTCACCCTCTTCTCCCCTCTCTCTTCATCCTCACCTTTCTCATTTCCCTCCTCTCTCCACTCCCCTCTCTCCCTTCCAATTCAATTTCTTTCAGATCTTCCCCATTTCCCTCACGACTTCTTCCTCACTCCCTCTTTCTCCACCTGCCCTCTCATTCCCTCCCTTTCCCCATCTCCTGTCATCTTTTTCCCCCACCTGTAGTCGTCAATTCTCTCCCTTCATCATCTCTCCCTTTCTCCCTCACACTCCTCTTCCACTGTCTCTCCCTCATCTCCCTATCCCCCACACCCTATCTCTCTCTCTCTCACCTCATCCTCATTTTTCCCCTACCTTCCCCTTGCCCTCCCATCCATATTATCTATCTCTCCCCTCCAACACTCCCCTTCTCCTCTCACTGAACCTCCCCTTCTTTCTATCTTCTCTTCCCACTCCCTCACGACTTCTTTCTCACTTCTTCCAATCGTCTTCCCACCTCCCTCCTACCTCCCTCTCCCTCTCCCTCATTTTTCCCCCACCTTTCCTACCTTCTCCTTCACCATCTCTCCCTTTCTCCCTCACACGCTTTCTCCCTCATCTCACTCTCCCACTGTATCCCTCTCTCACTCACCCTCCCTTCCCACCCTCCCCTTGCTCTCTACCCTTACCATCCCCCTCTACCTCTCCCCAACATTCCTCCCACCCTCTTCTCTCCACTCCTCCCTCTCCATCTCCCACCTCCCTCTCCTTCCTCCCTCCCACCTCTCCCTATTCCTCTTCCTCTCTCTCTCCTTCCCACCCTCCCTCTCCCTACCCCCTTCCCTCTCCTTCTCCCTCTCTCTCACCCCCCCCCGCCCGTGATTTCGACAATTAGTCCCAAACTCGAAAAAAAAACAAAAGAACAGAACCAAGCGCACGAGAAAAAATAAATAAATAAATGTTTGGGTAATTACCAACCCTTAATTACTAATCATTAAGATCTCTTGATTAAGCTTCATTTGGCGTTATTGTTCTTTATTGGTTGATTATCGCATTGATTTTTTGTTTGCTTGTTTGCTTGTTTGTTAATTTGTATAATTGATTTTTTTATCTGTGTCTATCTGTTTGTTTGTTTATTTAATCCTTTATTGGTTTGTTTATATTTTGATTTCTTTGTTTTTCAAATTTTTTTTTTTTTTTTTTGTCTGTTTTTTCTCTTTTTTTTTTTTTTTTTTTTTTGCTTATTTATTTATTTTTTTCATTTAGGTATTTATCTATTTATCTATTGATTTTATTTAACATCGTTGTTGTTGATGTCTTTTTTTTTAGTATTTCTATTGGTATTTTTTGTTGATGTTTATAGTGATTTTTGTTTTGTTGTTATTGTTGTTTTTGTTGTCGTTTTTATTGGTATCTTTATTATTACTTTATCAGTAGTAATATTAGTATCAGTAGATATATGGTTATACGTGTTAGTATTAGTCTTATCACTATCAATATTATCATGATAATTATGAAATTATAAAAATTAGAAATAAAAATTACATAATTCCTACCTGCAACTGAGACTGAACAATTTACATCAAAATTATTATAACGATTTTCGCTTATCTGGATGACGTCATCAAAGCCAGGAACCAATAAAAGCTCGTGTGCCTTGCGCTGTGACGTCATCGGGAGGGAAATATTTTGCGCTCGTACTTTGGCGTCGGTTTTTTGTTATAGGGGGAGGGAGGAAGGGAGAGGGGAGTTGGTATGTTGAAGTTTGGATTTGTTTTGTTTATTTGTTGTTTGTTTGTTATGTGTGTGTGTGTGTTTGTGTGTTTGTGTTTGTGTGTTTGCACGTATGTGTGTGTGTGTCTCTATGTGTGCGTATGTGTGTGCGTGTATGTGTGTGTTTGCGCGTATGTGTGTGTGTGTTTGTATTTGCGCGTATGCATGTGTGTGTTTGCTCGTGTATGCGTGTGTATTTGCGTATATATGTATCTGTGTATGTATGTACGTATATTTTCGCCAACGTATACATGCACTCACACAACCGACACAGTAAACCAAGAACCACGAACCGAAAGAGCAAAAGTACTATTTAATCAAATATGCACTTTTATTGGCCGTGTCTGACGGGTTGAAGGGAGAGGGATCGAGTTTAAATAGATTCCGCGTATTTTTTTTTTTTCTTTCTTTTTTTTATTATCTTTTGGTCGGAGGGCGAGCGGAGTAGCGCGGTGCCGGGGGGGGGATATTTTTTCGCTTTCCGTTTTTTTTTTGGGGGGAAGTTGGGGGGGGAAAGTGGGGGGAGAGGGGGTAGGGAGGGGTTGTTGTTGTTGTTGGTAGGTGGTGGTGGTGTTATTTGTTTTTTTTAGGGGAGAGTTTGTTTGTGTGTGTGTGTGTGTGTTTGTGTATATCTCTTGTGTGCTCTTTCTCTTGTGTGTGTGTGTTTGTGTGTGTGTGTGTGTGTGTGTGTGTGTGTGTGTGTGTGTGTGTATGTATATCTTTCTGTTCATTCTCTATGTGCATCTGTTCTCTGTCTCTTTCTCTGTTGCTGTTCTCTCTCTTTCTCTCTCTTCGTTCTCTCTCTCTGTCTCTCTCTCTCTCTCTCTCTCTCTCTCTCTCTCTCTCTCTCTCTCTCTCTCTCTCTCTCTCTCTCTCTCTCTCTCTCTCTCTCTCTCTCTCTCTCTCTCTCTCTCTTTCTCTCCTCCCTCTTTCCTCCCTCTCTCCTCTTTCCCTCCTCCCTTCCTCCTTTCCTCCTCCACCCTCCCACTCGTTCCTCCCCTCCACCCTCCCTCCCTCCACCCTCCCTCCCTCCACCCTCCCCTCCCACCTCCCTCCCCTCCGCCTCCCTCCTTCCGTCCTCCTCCCCCCATCCCTCCCTCCCTCCTGCCCCTTCCCTCCTCCCTCCACCCTCCACCCCCCCCCTCCCTCCCTCCCTCCTCCCCCTTATTTCTCTAATTCCTCACCCTCCTCTAAGTAAGAAAACACCTCCCTTGTTTCTTTAGCCTCGTAGTGTCGCCGGCCTTGCAACATCTACTTCCGGTTTTCAATTAAATCCGTTGACAAGTATATTTCCTTCTAATTAGGTGTTGGAGCAAAACCGGTGATCAAGTTGCAGATGAGCTCTCTCGCCGGCGACGCTAACGGGGCGGTAGAGGCCAAAATGACGTTGTATTGCGCGGGAGGAACATTCGTGGCATATTATGAGCTTTAATTTATTCATTCTTTTTGGGGGTGGGGGTGGGGGAAGGTGGTCTTTAAATTTGATTTTTTGGGGGTTTTTTACAGGGGTCTTTGACGGATTTTTTTTTTTTTTTTCTTTTTTTTTTCTTTGTTTGTTTCTCTCTCTCTTCTTTTTTTGAATTGTGTTATTTTCATCCGTGCTTTCTTTCTATTCCATTCTCTCTTTCTTTTTCTTTTATCGTGTTATTTTCCTCCGCGTTTGTTTGTTTTTTTTATTTCTTTGCTTCTTTCTTTCTCCTTTCTTTGTCCATTCTTTGTTTCTCTTTTCTTAGATGTGCAAAAAGGTCATTGTGCTTTCGCAATGTCTATTAAACTGCACATAAAAAAGAAACGAAATGTGCATTCGAGCAGAAAGAAAGAAAACGAAATAGAAAAAAAAACTATTGTTCACACGTATGAAAAAGTTGTACATTTTTGGAAAAAGACATTGCACGCCCAGTCACACGAAAACAATGTACTCTAAATCAGTTTAATGTTTTTTTTTGTTGTTGTTGTTGTTTACATTCACAGAAACAGGTGCATTTATTCTATCTATCTCTTTTTCTCTCTCTCTCTTTAATTGTTTCTCTTTCTTTCTTTCTTCTTCTTTTTCTTTCTCTGTCTCTTTCTCTTTCTCTCTCTTTTTCTCTTTCTCTTTCTCTTTCTCTTTCTTATTAGCACCTTCACTTTTCTGTATAACAACAACATAACTTATCTTTCTCTTTCTCTTTCTCTTTCTCCTTTTCTCTTTCTCTTTCTCTGTCTCTTTCTCTCTTTCTTCTTCTTTTTCTTTCTCTGTCTCTTTCTTGTCTCTCTTTCTCTCTTTCTCTCTTTCTCTCTTTCTCTCTTTCTCTCTCTCGTCTCTCTCTCTCTCTCTCTCTCTCTCTCTCTCTCTCTCTCTCTCTCTCTCTCTCCCTCTCTCTCTCTCTCTCTCTCTCTCTCTATCTATTTCTCCCTCCTCCTCTCTTTCACCCTTCCCCCGCCGGCCCTGAGAAAACCGGCGTCTCTGCTTGAAGGAAAGAAGGAGATATTTTTCTTCAAGAATTTTTGTGACTCTCGCCCTGTGAGCGTCACTTTTTTAGAGATGTTGGATGCCCCTTCCTCCTACTTCCTTCTTATTTCTCTCTTTTTTATTCCTCCTTCTTTCTTCTTCCTTTTTCTTTTCTCGTTCCTCCTTCTTCTGTCCTCCTTCTCCCTTTCTCATTCCTCCTTCTTCCTTCTTCTTCCTTTCTCATTCTTTCTTCCTTCCTCTTTCTTTCATCTTCCTTCTACTCCCTTCCTCCTTCCTTCCTTCCTTCTTCCGTCTTTCATCTTCCTTTTTTCTTCTCCTTCCTTCTTTCTCCTTCCCCCTTCCTGCTTCCTCCGTTTCGGTAATGGACAAGAACTCACTTGTTCGTTTTGTTGTTGTTGTTGTTGTTGTTTTACTCCTTTTAGTTGTTTCTTTCTGTTTGTTTTCTTTTTTATATTTAACTTTTTTATTGATCTTTCTTTTCCATTTTTTAAATTTGTTTGTTTTGTTTATTCCTTTTTTATGAATATTATTCCTACTATCGATCTCCTGTTTTTACCTCCAACAAATAAAAAAAAACATGACTTTTCTTCATCATTTCTAATTCGAACTTGAAATCCGTTTTGATAACACCATTAATAGTCATCATATCGTGACACGTTACATTCCTCATAATTGACCTTAAATTCGTATCTTCATATCTCAACCCTTCCCACATTATATCTCCATTACGAGTTAAATGATTTATCACAAGTCGACAGTGAAATCAACTTATGATGAATTTAGCTATAATGTCTTATCTTTATTCTTTATTGCGCAAGTTTTCTCATTACTAGCTCGGATACGAAGCACGTCCAGCTAGTAACGAAGCAATTTCAAGGAAGAAGATTACGTCATTGTTGATTAATGCTTCTTGCAACTTGGACGGAGAAGGGACGCCGCCTTTTTTCTTGTTTTTATTTTGAGGATTCTATTTTGGTTTGGTTTGTTTGTTTTGGTTTGGTTTGGTTTGGTTTGGTTTGGTTTGGTTTGGTTTGTTTTGTTTTGTTTTGTTTTGTTTTGTTTGTTTGGTTTGGACGTTTGGTTTAGTTGGTTTAGTTTTGTTTGGTTTGTTTGTTTTTGTTTTGTTTGTGTTTTGTTTTTGCTTTGGTTTGGTTTTGTTTTGGTTTGGTTGTTTTGGTTTGTTTTGTTGCTGTTTGTTTTTGTTTTGTTTCGTTTTGTTTTGTTTGTTTGTTTTGTTTCTTTGTTTGTTTTGTTTTTGTTTTTTTCTTGTTTTCTTTTCTTTTCTTTTTGTTTGTTTTGTTTTGTTTTGTTTTGTTTTGTTTTGTTTGTTTTGTTTTGTTTTGTTATCTGTTTGATATCGTAACTCTTGTAACTCTTGATATGCGTTGGATAGATGTACATATTTACATTTGTTTGTTTGTATTCATGGTCCTATGGACGTAGCAAACATGTGTATGTATACCTTTACATACATGAGTGCATCCAATTTAAACACAACCGCACTCGCGCCCGCGCGCATACACACACTCACACACACACACACACACACACACACACACACACACACACACACACACACACACACACACACACACACACACACACATACATATATGTGTGTGTGTGTGTGTGTGTGTGTCATAGTTCATCTTATAAATAAAACAACGGAGGAAAGAGCTAAAAAAAATAATAATAATAAAATAAAAAAAATATATAGAAAATCTAAATCTAAATCTAAATAATCTAAAACATAAGGATAAATCACAGTGTGACATTGGATAATAGAGTAGGCACAAAGCAGTCAAACAGAGCGTCTAAACTGCAAAAGTAGAAAACGATGAAGCATTAACTTTTTAATATGATATACAGTATGCAAGTGTAAAGTACTGAAATATCGAAAATTCAAATGAAAATAACATACGATATAAACATTAAACAGACAAAGAAGTGTAAGGAACATACAAAATAAACATTAAACAAAAAGTATAACAAACAATATAGATATTAAATTAAAGAGTGTAACATACAATGTAAACATTAAACACACAAGTAAGTGTAAGTAACATACAAAATAAACATTAAACAAGAAGTGTAACAAACAATATAGATATTAGATTAAAGAGTGTAACATACAATGTAAACATTAAACAGACAAAAAAGTGTAAGGAACAAACAATACAAACATTAAACACACAAAAAAGTGTAACAAACAATACGAACATTAAACGAAAGAGAATAGCATACAAAATAAACATTAAACAGACAAAAAAGTGTAAATAACAAACAAGACAAACACCAAACAAAACGGTGTAACATACAACACAACCATTAAACAAACAAAAAAAGTGTAAGTGTAAAAAGAAAACCAAAAACCATACACACTCACACATACGTCCACACGCAATCTACAAAGCCAGTCAGATAAACTCGTTAAGAATAAATTATGGTACTCCTGCATTAAAAAAAAAAAAAAAAAAAATGGAAAGGGTAACACTTCTTCTCTCTCCCGAATACACACTTAGGGTACATATGCAACATTTTCAACCTGCAAGAAAGCGCCTCTAGTTTCGGTGCAAAGAATGGTCCTCTCGCCTCTATTGCCGTACCCATGCCGTACCCCTGCCGTACCCCTGCCGTATTTCTATTCTAAATTTCCGTCCCTCCCCTTCTTCTATTCCTCTCGCTGTTTCTTCTATCTCTTCTCTTACACACACCTATTCTCACCTCCTCTTTCCCCTCTAATCATTTGCCCTCCCCCCTTGCAGTCCTACCCCTCCCTTCACCTTGTCACCCTCCTCCTCCCTCCTCCTCCTATCACCTTCTCCCTCCCCCTCTCCTTCCTTGATACCCCTTCTCTCTCACCTCTCCCTCCCTCCCCTTTCACCCTTCCCCTTCCCCCACTTCCCCTTATCCCCCTCCTCCCCTAACACTCCCCACCCACCTTCGCCTTCCTCTCTCCTTCTTCCCTCCACCTCCCCCTCCTCCACCTCCCCTTTCCACACCCCCTCCTCCCTACCCATTCCCTATTCCTTCTCCTCCTTCCTCCACTTCCCCTTCCTCTTCCACCCTCCGTCCTTTCCTCCCTCCCTACCCATTCCCCTATTCCCTCTCTCCTCCCTCCTCCACTTCCCCCTTCCTTTCCCCCCCTCCGTCCCCTTCCACTTATCCTCCTTGTCCTCCTCCTCTCCTCCCTCCCTCCCCCACTACCTCCTTCCCTCCTTCCACCTCTTCCCTCCCTTTCTCCTCCTCCCCTTTCACCCCTTCCCTCCCCTTCCCTCCTTTACGACTGTGGTTTCTGTCCGCAGTGGCTGCTGTTAGTGCAAAAGTAGGTCCAGGTAGTGACCCTGTTTGAATCACCGGTAACTCAGGCTTGAATTAGGCGGGGGAGGGAGAGGGAAGGGGTGGGAGGGAGAGGGGAGGGTGGAGGGAGGGAGGGAGGGAGGGGTAGGGGGAAGAAAGGAAGGGAGAGGGAAGGGTGGAGGGAGAGGAGGAGAGGGAGGGAGGGGGAGAGAGGGGGAGAGGGGAAGGAGAGGGGAGGGTGGAGGGAAGGAGGGAGGGAGGGAGGGAGGGAAGGGAAAGGGAAAAGGAAGGTGTAGGGAAAGGAGGGAGAGGAAAGGGAAAGGGAAGGGAGGGAGCGAGGGAGGAGGGAAGTTAGTAGGATGAAGGGAGGGAGGGGAAGGAGAGGGAGGGGGGGAAGGGAAAGAGGAAAGGGAAAGGGGGGAAGGAGGAAGAAAGGAAGTGTAGGTAAGGGAGGGAGAGGGGAGGTGGGGAGAGGAGGGGATAGGGGATCAGGAAAGGGAATGGAAAGGAAGGTGTAGGAAGAAGAAGGGAGAGGGGAGGGAAGGGAACAAGAAAGGAAGTAGTAAGGGAGGAAAGGGAAGAGAAGAGAAGGAAGGAATTTAAGAGAAAATAGGGAAGCAAGGAAAGAGAGAAAGAAGGAAGAAAGGTGGGAGATTTTTATATTTTTTTATAAATATTATAGAGAAAAGAAAAAAAACAGATTGAGAACCTGAAAGAGAAAAAAAGACAAAGGCAAAATTATAAGAATACGATTAACGAATAAAAAGCAATAGAAAATGAGAAACAAAGAGGAAGCGAACGAACACAAGAAAGCGAGAGAGTAAGCAAGAGGAACAGTTCGTTACAGAAATACCTCCTCTTGTTTCGTATTTATTCCCCTCGTGTGTCGTATTTTATCGTATTTTCTCGTATTTTTTCCCCACCCATGTATTTATTGCCTTAATTCCTACGATCAATTTCCGCCATATTGTATTTCAAACTCAACCGCCCCCCCCTCCCATCCTTCGAATACAGGGGGGAGGGTAAGGGGAAGGGGAAGGAGGGAGGAGGGAGATTAGGGGAAATTTAGGGGCAAGGAGGGTGGGTAGGGGAAGGGTAGGGGAGGGGATGGGGGGAGAGGGAGAGAAAGAGAGGAGTGAAGGAGAGAGAGGGAAGAGAGGAAAGGGTTGGGGAGAGGGAGAGAAAGAGAGGGGGTAAAGAAGAAAAGAAAGAAAGAAGAAGAAATCGAAGAAAAAGAAATTTAGAAAAAAAGAAGAAGTAGAAGAAAAAGAATGAGAAAAAAAGAAAAAGTAGAAGAAAAAGAATGAGAAAAAAAGAAGAAGTAGAAGAAAAAGAATTCGAAGAAAAAGAAAGAAAAGAAGAAGAAAAAGAATTCGAAGAAAAAAGAACTCGAAGAAAAAAAGAATGAGAAAACGAAGAAGAACACGAAGACGAACACGAAGAAGACGAAGAAGAAAATCCGTTCACTGTGACTGAGACGCAAAGTTAGAGAGTTCGCTTTGGAAAGTCTTAAGCGGGACTTCGCCTGTGAGATGAAATGTCTGGGAAGAGAAAAAGGACGATTTGATTTGGGAAGAGAGAGAGGGAGGGAGAGAGAGAGAGAGAGAGAGAGAGAGAGAGAGGGGAAGGGAAGGGAGGGAGAGAAGGAGGGAGGGGGAGGGAGGGAGAGGGAGAGAGGGGGAGGGGAGGGGGGGAAGGAGGGAGGGGGAAGGGAGGGAGAGGGAGGGAGGGGGAGGAGAGGGAGAAAAGGATAGGGAGTGAAGGGGGAAGAAGGAAGAAAGGTAAGGTTTTGGGATTGGAGCAAAGGAGAAGGGGTAAAGAAAGAAAAAGAAAAAGAAGAAAGAAGAAGTAGAAGAAAAAGAATGAGAAAACAAAGGAGAGAGGGTAAAGAAGAAAAAGAAAGAAAGAATAAGAAGAATTCGAAGAAAAAGAATGAGAAAAAAAGAAGAAGTAGAAGAAAAAGAATTCGAAGGTAAAGAATGAGAAAAAAGAAGAAAAATAAGAATTAGAAGAAAAAGAATTCGAAGGTAAAGAAAAGGAATTCGAAGAAAAAGAACTCGAAGAAAAAAAAGAACGAGAAAACGAATAAGAACGCGAAGAAGAAGAAGACGAAGAAGACGAAGAAGAAAAATCCTGTAATGCCTACTGGGGATCGAGACGCAAAGTTAGAGAGTTCTTCGCTTTGGAAAGTCTTAAGCTGGACTTCCGCTCATGTGAGATGAAATGTCTGGGGAAGAGAAAAAGGATTATGCCTCCATCCTTCGAATACAGGGGAAGAGAGTAGGGAGAGGGAGGAGAGAGGGGGGGAAGGGAGGGAGAGAGGGGGAGGAAGGAAGGAGGGAGGCAAGGGAGTGGAGGGTAGGGGGAAGGAGGGAGAGGGGAGGGGATGGGGGAGGAGAGGAGGAGAAAAGGAGAGGGGAGTGAAGTGGGGGAGGAAGAAAAGAGAGGTAAGGTTTGGGGATTGGAGCAAAGGAGAGGGAGTAAAGAAGAAAAAGAAAAAGAAGAAGAAGAAGTAGAAGAAAAAGAATGAGAAAACAAAGGAGAGGGGGTAAAGAAGAAAAAGAAAGAAAGAATAAGAAGAATCCGAAGAAAAAGAATGAGAAAAAAAGAAGAAGAAGTAGAAGAAAAAGAATTCGAAGATAAAGAATGAGAAAAAAGAAGAAGAAGAAGAATTTGAGAAAAAAGAAGAAGTAGAAGAAAAATAATTCGAAGGTAAAGAACGAGAAAAAGAATTCGAAGAAAAAGAACTCGAAGAAAAAGAACGAGAAAACGAAGAAGAAAACGAAGAACGCGATGAAGAAGAAGACGAAGAAGACGAAGAAGACGAAGACGAAAATCCGTTCACTGTGACTGAGACGCAAAGTTAGAGAGTTCGCTTTGGAAAGTCTTAAGCGGGACTTCGCCTGTGAGATGAAATGTCTGGGAAGAGAAAAAGGACGATTTGATTTGGGAAGAGAGAGGGAGAGAGAGGGAGAGAGGGGGGGGGGAAGGGAGGGAGAGAGGAGGAGAAGGAGGGAGGGGGAGAAAGAGAGGACGAGAGGAGGGGGAGGGAGAGGAAGGAGGGAAAGGGGGGAGGGAGAGAAGGAGGGAGGGAGAGGGAGGGAGGGGGGAGAGGGAGGAGAGGGAGGGAAGAAGGAGGGAGAGGGCAGAAAGAGAGGAACGAGAGAGAGCAGAGACAGCCATGTTTACATGCACAGAGAAAGAGAGAGAGAGAGAGAGGGAGGGAGGAAGGAAATGAGCAGAGGTGAGGGAGGGGCATGAGGGAGAGAAAGTAGGAGAGGGAGAGAGAGAGAGAGAGAGAGAAAGACAGAGACAGACAGACAGTGAGACAGAGATTATAAGAGAGAGAGAGAGCAGAGAGAGAGAGAGAGAGAGAGAGCAGAGAGAGAGAGAGAGACAGAGAGTGAGAGAGAGAGAGAGAGAGTGAGAGAGAGAGAGAGAGAGAGAGGGAGGGAGTGGGGGATGGAGAGAGAGAGAGAGAGAGAGAGAGAGACAGAGACAGAGACAGAGAGAGAGGGGGAACCAGATAGACTGACAGATAAATAGAGAGATTGACAGGCAGATAGAGCAATGAGAATGAAATTGCATTCCTAACACCTTACTGAATACATTGCAAGATCACCCCCTCCCCCCTCCCCCTCCCCAGGCACACCCTCTAATACCCCCTATTCTTCTTAGCTTCCCCCTCCCCCATCCTCCCTCTTCCCCCTTCACTCTTTCTTTCCCTCTCCTCTTTTCTCTCTTCCTCATCCTCTTCCCCCATCTCTGTTCTTCTCCCTCTCCTCTCTTCTCTCTATCACCTTCTTCTCCCTTTTCTCTTTTTTCCCTCTCCCTTCTCTTCTTCTCCTCTCTTTCCCCCATTTTCTTTCTTCTCCTCTCCTTCCCCATTTCTCCTCTTTCTTCTCCTTCCCCCTTCTCTCTTCTTTTCCCTCCTCCCCATTTTTCTGTTCTTCTCCTTTCTCCCCACATTTTCTTCTTTCTTCTCCTTCCCTCCCCCATTCTCTCTTGCTTCTCCCATCTACCCCATCTCTTCCTTCCTCTCTCTTCCTCCATCTCTCTCTCCCTCTCCCCTCTTTCAACCTCTTCCTTCCTCTCCCTACGACCACCACCTCTTATATCTCCCTCCCCCACCTCTTCCTCTCTCTCTCTCCCCCTCCTCCTCTTCCCTTCTCCTCTCTCTTACCACCTCTGCCACCTACCTCCTCCTCTACCCCTCTACCTCCCAACTAACCTCCCATTGTGTTATGCCCCCTTGCCCCACAGCCCTTACTCCCTTCCTTACCCATATTTGTCTCAAAAGTGCCTCATTAGCATTCCACGGGGAGCCAGGTCGCGCTTGTAATTACTGGCACTGTGCAGGTGTCACTGGACCCTCCCCCCCCCCCGTTTCCATTCTAAACCTCTGCTCTGCCATGTCTACCACTCTCTAGTTCACACACATACATACACACGCACATACACATGCACACGTACACATGCACACGCACATACACATGCACACGTACACATGCACACACACGCACGGACGGACGCATGCACGCACCGACACACACACACACACACGCACACACAAACACACACACAAATAGATAAATAGATAAGTAAATAAATAAATGAATAAATAACACAAATAAACAAATTAACGAACGTATAAACAAACTAATAAATAATGTGATTAAAAATATATATAATTAATTAACATATAACTAATTAAAAGGAACAAAACAAAAACCGACCGCCACGTGTCACGATAAGCCGTAACTTCCGCTCGTAACTTCAGATCGTAACTTCCGGTCGTAACTTCCGGTCGTAACTTCCTCCGACGGAACGGAAAGTCTTTGCAAAAGTTACGACAAGTCAACTTCACCGGAGACTTACTTAAAGACTTGCTTAAGAAAGTTAAGGGCAATCCACACCTTTTTCTTAAGAAAGTGCGAAAGGGTTACCTGGAAATTAAGCCTACCTGGGTCGTTATAACGGGGTTCTTGTGTGTGTGTGTTTTATGGTGAGGGAGGATGGTGAAGATGGTGATGGTGGTGATGATGATAGTGTTGACAGGTGATGGTGGCGGTGATGGTGATGATAATGGTGATGGTAATGAAGATGATGATGATGGTGATGTGGTAATGATTATGTGGTAATGGTGATGAGGATGAGGATGATGGTGAAGATGATGATAATGGTGATGGTGGTGAAGATGATTATGTGGTAATGATGATGAGGATGGTGATGATGGTGATAATGGTGGTAGTGGTGATGATGTGATGCTGATGATAGTAACGATGATAGTGCTATTCATGTGAATGAAGTAGATGCCAATTATGGATCATAAGAAACCTTAATTATAAATTATACAACTGACATATAATAAAATTCATCTCTAACTAAATTAACCACCATTATTTCACCACAAAACCACAAAAAAACGCCACCATACATTCCACCATTCATAAACGCTAAAACTTTAATTTTACACCGAAAGTTTATTATTATTATTATTATTATTATTATTATTATTATTATTATTATTTACTTCCCATTCACGAAATATTTATCGTTCCGAAAGGCAGACAAACGGCTTTTTCTAATATCATTATTTCGTTATACATTTAGGTCATAAATAGCGTGACATGTACTCCATTACGCATAATGAAATACGTAATGAAAAAACAAGTCGTGACGACCTCATTAACGGATGAAAAACACCAACATTTGAATTTTTTTAAAAGTTTGTTTTTCGTAACGGAAATGGGGATTTTTTCGTTCCCATACAGTAGCTGAGGAAGGAGCGGATGTGATCGAGTGTGTTTATGAATATGAAGGAAATGTTCTTTTTGATGTTGAATTTATATATTTGTATGTATGTATGTATGTGTATGTGCATAAGTGTGTGTGTGTGTGTGTGTGTGTGTGTGTGTGTGTGTGTGTGTGTGTGTGTGTGTGTGTGTGTGTGTGTGTGTGTGTGTGTGTGTGTGTGTGTGTGTGTGTGTGTGTGTGTGTGTGTGTGTGTGTGTGTATATATATATATATATATATATATATATATATATATATATATATATGTATGCATGTATGTTTGTATGTGTATATATATAGACAGATAGATAGATCCAAAACATGTTTAGCGCATATATCTGGAGGAGGAGCAGACGAAGGAGGGGAAGTAAGAAAAAAAAAGAAAGGGGAAGAAGAGAAGCCGATAAAAAAAGAGAGAAGAAAAAGGGTGCAGAAAAAAACAAGTAACACAGCAAAATGCGCCATGTTTTGCCTCCGAAACCTGGACGCCAGATATATATTGGACTGAAAGGAACCTCTGGGTGAGTGAAAGGGATGAGTGAAAGGGAAGGGAGGGTGGGAGGGAGGGAATTGGAGAGAGAGGGTGGGAGGGAGGGAGGAAGGGATGGAGAGAGAGAAGGAGAAAGAGGGGAGGGTGGGAGGGAGAAAGAGGGGAGAACTAGGAGGGAGCGATGGAGAGTGGGGGAGGTTAGAGGGAAGGAAGGAGGGAGGGAGGAGTTTGGAGAGAGAGAGAGTGAGAGAGAGAGAGAAAGAGAGAGAGAGAGAGAGAGAACGAAAGAGATAAAGATAGAGATAAAGAGAAATAGAGCGATAAGGAGAGAGAGGGAAAAGGAAAGAGAGAGAGGGGGGGCGGGAGGGAGAGAGAGAGAATGAAAGAAACAAAAATATAGATAAAGAGAAAGAGAGAGAGGGAGAGAGGGGCGGAGGAAGGGAGAGAGAGAAAAAAAGAGAAAATGGAAGAGACAAAGAGAGATTAAGAGAAAGAGAGAGAGAGAGAAAGAGAGAAAGAGAAATGGAAAAGACAAAGAGAGATAAAGAGAGAGATGAGAGAGAAAGAAAGGGAGAAAGAGAAATGGAAGAGACAAAGAGAGATAAAGAGAAAGAGAGAGAGAGAAATAGAGAGAGAGAGAGAGAGAGAGAGAGAGAGAGAGAGAGAGAGAGAGAGAGAGAGAGAGAGAGAGAGAGAGAGAGAGAGAGAGAGAAATGGAAGAGACAAAGAGAGATAAAGAGAAAGAGAGAGAGAGAGAGAAATAGGGAGAGAGAGAGAGAAAGAGAGAAAGAGAAATGGTAGAGATAAAGAGAAAGAGAGAAAGAGAAACGGAAGAGACAAAGAGAGATAAAGAGAAAGAAAGAAGAAATGGAAGAGTCCAAAAGAGAGATAAAGGAAGATAGAGAGAGAGAAAGAAAAGAAGAAAGAGAGAGAGAGAGAGAGATAGAAAGTGAT
>NC_091555.1:39984619-39987119 GCF_042767895.1 Penaeus vannamei
CACCCCCTTCCCCCTACCCATTCACCCCCACCCCTCTTCCCCCAAGCACCCCACCTATTTCCCAACCCCACTCCACCCTTACCCATTCACCCTCCCCCTACCCATTCAACCCCCTTCCCCCTTCCCTATTCCCCCTACCCATTCACCCTAAAGACCCCCTTCCCCCACCACCCCCACCCATTCATCCCCAACCCCACCCTTACCCATTCACCCCCTTCCCCCTACCCATTCACTGCCCCCTCCCCCTACCCATTCACCCCCTCCCCCTCCCCCCTACCCATTCCACCCCCACCCCACCACCTATTTCCCAACCCCACCCACCCTTCCCATTCACCCCCTTCCCTAACCATTCACTACACCCCTTCCCTCTACTCATTCCACCCCACCCACCCTACCCATTCACCCCCACCCTCTTCACCCCCCCTCTCCCTACCCATTCACCCCCATCCCCCCACCCCACCCTACCCATTCACCCCCACCCTCTTCCTTCCCCTACCCAGTCACACACACCCTCCCTAACATTCAACCCCCGCCCTCCCCTCCCCCTACTACACATTCACCCCCTCTCCCCCCTACCCATTCACTCCCCCCACCCACCTACCCAATCACCCCCTTTTCCCCTACCCATTCACCCCCTCGCACACACGAATCGCAGGAGCATGTCCTTGAACATTCTGATTGAAGCTTTTCCCGGAATTCCCAGTCTGAGAGCTTCGTGTTTTTCTTGGAATTTAGGAATGGCCGGGAATTGCCGACTTACTTTCTCCTTGCCTCTCTTTTCTCGTTCGTTCTCTATCTCGTTCTTTCTTTCTTTGTGTGTGTGTGTGTGTTTTTTTTTTTTTTTTTTACTTTTTTATCTTTTCTGTTTGGTTTTTGGATTTTTAAAATATTTTTTTGTGTGTGCCTTTTTCATGTTTTTCATTCTTTCCTGTTTGGTTTTGGATTTTTTGTTGTTGTTTTTGTATACCTCCTTTCATGTTATTTTTTTTCGTCTTTTTCTCATCTTCCTCTTTCCTGTTCTCTTATTATTATTATTATTCCTCTTCTTCTTCTTACTCGTTTATTTCTTTACTATTTTTTACTTTCATTCGCCTCAACTTCTTTTTCATTTATTCCTCATTTTACTTCTCTCTTTTCTTCCACATCCTTGTTTCTTCCGATTTCTCTTCCTCCTCTTCTTCTCCTCATCTACTTTTATTCCTCTTTCTCTTAAATCTCATTTTATTCAGTTACTTTACCTCCAGTTTGTCTTATATCCTTCCTCTTCATTCGTATTTTCATTTTCCTTCTTTCTTCCTCTTCCTCTTCATCTTCCATCTTCGTCCTTCTTCTTCTTCTACTTCTTCTTCTTCTTCTTTTAATTTGTTTTTCTTCTTCTTCCCTCTTTTTATTTTTCCTTCTTTTTTTTCTTCTTCTTCTACTTCCTTATCCTCTTCCTTCTCTCTTCTTCCTATCCTCTTCATCCTCATCCTTCTTTCCTCTTCTACTTCTCAACATCAAGCTCTCCTCCTTCTCTCCTCCTCAAAACCTCCTCCTATCTTCTTCCTCCTCCTCTTCCTCCTCTTCTTCCTCCATTTCCCTCTCCTCCTTCCCCTCGCCCTCTTCCTCCTCCTCCTCTCATCCACTTCCCCCTCCTTCTTCTTCTTCTCCTCCTCCTCCTCCTCATCATCATCATCATCATCATCATCATCATCATCATCATCATCATCATTCTCATCCTTATCCTTATCTTCCTCATTCCACTCCTATCCTACTCCTCCTCCTCCTCTCCCCCTCATCCTCATCCTATGCTCCTCATCCTCATCCTCACCCTCCTCTCCTCCGCTTCTTCATCATCCTCCCTTCCTCTGCTCCTCCTCCCTCCCTCCTCTTCTCTCTCTCTGCCTCACTCACCTCCCTCCTCCTCCCTCCTCCCTCTTCCTCCTCACTCCCTATCTTCCTCATCCTCATCTCCCTCACCCTCCTCTCCCTCACTTCTTCCATCATCCTCCCTTCATCTGCTCCTCCTCTCCTCTCTCCTCCCTCTCTCCTCCTCACTCACCTCCTCCACCGCCTCCCTCGCCCCTCCTCCTCCTCCTCCCTCCTCCTCCCCTCCTCCTCCTCCTCCTCCTCCTCCCTCCTCCTCCTCCTCCTCCTCCTCCTCCCTCCTCCTCCATTTTCCCCTCCTCCTCCTCCTCCTCCTCCATTTCGCCCTCCTCCTCCTCCTCCTCCTCCTCTCCTCTCTTTCCCCCATCTTTCTGATTGAAAAAATGCTCCCGCGGGAAGACATATATTTCCCATTGCCAACTGTTTTTGTGTTTGTTTGTTTGTTTGTTCTGTCATCTTCCTCATTTTCTGTTTTATCTTTATTTTCTCTTCCTACTCATCATCTCTCTCCATTTCTGTCTCCTTTTCGATCAGACTCTTGTTTTATCTCTTTTTTATTTCATTATTATTTATTTTATTATTATTATTCTGCTGTCGCTGTTTTCCTCGCTATATAGTTAATAACATGTATATT
>NC_091555.1:39989619-40003068 GCF_042767895.1 Penaeus vannamei
GATGCTTGCGTGCGTGTGTGTGCGTGTGTACATACAAAGCCATCATCCTACGCGTCTATCGCATATATTTCATGTAAACAACACTTCCTCATCCTTTTGTATAAAAATGATAAACAAATAATCTTTTTGTTGTTGTTAAATTCTGTTGACTGAATATAACAGAGGGTGACCGTCCACGAGGGGAGAGGAGGGGAGAGAGAGAGAGCAGGGAAGAGGGAATCAGAGGGTAGAGGGGAAAAGGGGAGAGAGAGAGAATGAAGAAGGATTTCAGAACAGAGGAAGGGAAGGGAAGAAGAGGAAGGGAGAGGGAAGAGGAGAAGAAGGAGAAGAAAGAAACGGGGAGGGAGGGAAGGGAAAGGGAGAGGAGAGAGGAAAGAAGGAGAGAAAGAGAGAGAAAATAGAAAAGGAGGAAGGAAGGGAAGGAGAGAGAGAAAGAGAAAGGGGAGAGAGAAAGAGAGAGAGAAATAGAAGGGAGGGAGGAAGGGAGAGGAGAAGGAAAAAGAGAAGAGGGAGGGAGAGGAGAAGGGAAAATAGAAGAAAAGAAAGAGAAATAGAAGGGAGGGAGGAAGGGAAGGGAGAGGAGAAGGAAAATGAGAAGAGGGAGGGAGAGGAGAATGGAAAAGAGAAGAAGGAAGGAGAGACAAGAAAGCAAAAAGAGTAGAGCGAACAGAAAACATAAGGAGGAGAAGAAGGTACGAGAGAGGAGAGAGGAAAAGAGAAGTGGGAGGAGAAAAAGGGACGAGAGGGAAGAGAGAGAAGAAGATGAGAAGAGAAGAAGGAACAGAAGTAGAGATTATAAAAGAGGAGAGAAAAGAAATAAAAAGAACGAGAAGAAGGAGAAGGAAAGAAAAGAAAAAATATCAAGCGAAAGAGAAGAGAAAGCAATAGAGAAGAGGAAACAGAACAGGAGATAAAGAAGAATGAAAAGACAAAAACATGATACGAATAGGACGAGTCGGAAGAAGCCAAACCACATATATAGGGATACATAAAGAGACAAATTAGAACCGCATATTAGGCCATCAACAAAGCCAACATAGGACAAAAATTCGACCACATGGAACACTCATATGTGCGTATAAGGATACATAAAATGGAAAATTAGAACCTCATATTAGACCATCAACATAGCCAACATAGCACGAAAATTCTGCCACATGGAACTCCTATGTACGTATAAGGATACATGAAATGGAAAATTAGAACCTCATATTACACCATCAACATAGCCAACATAGTACGAAAATTCTGCCACATGGAACTCCTATGTGCGGACAGAAGGAAATTAATTTTTGTACTTTAATATCCTTGGGTAAATGAGGGGACTTGTTCGGCCTGATTATCCATTGGGTGATTTTAGTACACGACAGAATGGGATAATGAGCCTTGCTGATCAGGAATAGTTTCCTTGTTTTCGATTTTTTTAATTATAATTATTATTTTCGTTTCGTTTCGTTTTTTCGTTTCTTTTCTTTTCGATGTTGATTTCTGTTCGTTTTTTTTTGTGTTTACTTGTTTGGCTGTCTTTCAATATATATTATTATTTGTCTGTTTATACATACTGGTTATATCTTTTTCTATGGTATATATGTTGATAGACAGGGAAATAGATAGATAGATATAGATAGATAAAGATAAGACAAAGTGTGAATGAATGATAGGATAAATAAGAATGAAATCTCTCTCTCTCTCTCTCTCTCTCTCCTCTCTCTCTCTCTCCCTCACTCTCTCTCTCTCTCTCTCTCTCTCTCTCTCTCTCTCTCTCTCTCTATATATATATATATATATATATATATATATCTATATATATATATATATATATAAATATATATGTATATATATATATATAAACAATATATATATATATAAATATATATATATATATATATATATATATATATGATTAACATATATATATATATATATATATATATATATATATATATATATATATATATATATATATATATATATATATATATATATATATATATATATATATATACGTGCTGATAACGATAACATTAACGTGTATTCGCTCTCTCGGTCTTTCTCTCTCTCTCTCTCGCTCTTTCTCTCTCTCGCTCTCTCGGTCTTTCTCTCTCTCGCTCTTCCTCGGTCTTTCTCTCTCGCTCTCTCTCTCTCTCTCAGTCTTTCTCTCTCTCTCTCTCTCTCTCTCTCTCTCTCTCTCTCTCTCTCTCTCTCTCTCTCTCTCTCTCTCTCTCTCTCTCTCTCTCTGTCTCTGTCTGTCTCTCTCTCTCTCTCTCTCTCTCTCTCTCTCTCTCTCTCTCTCTCTCTCTCTCTCTCTCTCTCTCTCTCTCTCTCTACTCTCTCTCTCTCTCTCTCTCTCCTCCTCTCTCTTCTCCCTCTCTCTTCCGCCTCTCTTTCTTTTTCCCCTGGACGCGACACTGCTCACTTGGCCACATCTTAACCATGAAATTCCAGGTTGAAACGGCCCATCTTCAAAGTTGTTTCAAGTTACCTCAAGTTGCTTCAAGTTGCCTGAAGTTGGGCGACTCTTTCGTCTCGCCGCTGGGAGGTCCTTGTGAAAGAAGATTCGGGGGAGGGGGGGGAGGGGAAGGGGAGAGGGAAGTTGCATAACATTGCAATGCAATTCAGCGAATCACCGAGAACATAAAAGTCAAAAAGCGAGGCCACAGGACTGGGAGAAAAGGGTTTTTTTTTCTTCTTCTTCTTTTTCTTTTGTGTGTTCTTTATTATTTTTTGTCATATGTTTTTTGTTTCCAACGTTGCACAAACTTCTTGCATTGTGAAAATAGCCGTGAGTTAATGTAGCAGAGAGAGAGAGTTGAAGAAAAAGGGAAGAAGTATGGAGGACGAGGATAGAAGGACAGAGGATAGAAGAATAATGTGGAAGAGAGAGAGAGAGAGAGAGAGAGAGAGAGAGAGAGAGAGAGAGAGAGAGAGAGAGAGAGAGAGAGAGAGAGAGAGAGAGAGAGAGAGAGAGAGAGAATGAGAGAGACAGAGACAGAGACAGAGACAGAGACAGAAACAGACAGAACGGACATACAAAGAACAGATAACTAACTAACAGATAAATATATAAATCAATAGCTACAAGCAAATACACACATGAACGTATATTTGTGTTTGTACTTACCAGTAAACCTTCTCTGTATGTATGTATGTGCGCGCGTCTGACAGAAACGAAGATGAATCAGCGCCCGTTCTCTATGCGAATCTGAGACTGCACGGAGTCTAAGCGATGTTCCGAAATCTAAACGAGATCTGAGGGGGAACTAACATGTTTTGGTTGTTGTTGTTGATTTGCTGAAATTGTTGGGTTTTACTCTTTGTTTTTGTTGTTGTTTGGTTTGTGATGTGATGTTGGATTTTGTCGATATTTGGTGTTTTTGTTGTGTGTGTGTGTATTTTTAGTTATTGTTTTGGTCATGGTCAAAAATTTTGCTTATTTTGCCACAGAAATCAGTTATATCTTTTTCTTTTTTTCATTCTTTCCTTCTTTCTTCCTCCTTTTCTTATGATAATTCCGGCATATCCACTATCAGCACATCAATAAAAGCAATTTCTAATCAATCTGAACATACGATTTAAAAATTAATCCCAAATTTGAAAAAAAAACACATTCTCTCCTATTTCTATCATTTATCCTTATTATCTCACTCACATGATTCTCCTTGTACAACTATTAAATATTACACGAAATAGACCTACATATAAGGAGATATAGGCCTAGAGATAGAACTCTTACGTCATCCCACGGCATAAAAAAAATTGTAGGCCTATTACATATGTTTTTGTTGTTGTTTACTTGTGTACTCTTTTTATTTATTGGCTTGCTTTATCTCTTATTCATTTTCCAAAATAACAGAGGAAAATAACTATATTGTTTTGTATTATTCCTGTCTTCATTTATTAATTTACAGAAATTGATTGATAGAGATGTGAGATTATTTCTTTAAAGCGAAAATTTTCATTTTTTTCCCTTTTTTATTATTTGGATTTCTTTTTCATCTTGATCTACTTTTAGAATGTTCTTAATATTTTTTTTCTATCCATTTTCGAATTTCAGTCTGTCTCTTATTTATTTTAGTCTCTTCTTCTCTATTTCCTTTCCTTCTTATTCTTACTTTTATCATTCTTTCCCCTTTTGTTTCTCTATGTTTTTTCCTTTTATTATTTATTATTCTATTTTATCCTATCCTATCATACATCGTTTCATTTTTCTTTCTATTAGAAATTATATGCCCTATCATTTTACTCATTAAGTATTGATCTCCTAATGATCGAGATTTGTATATAATTTTTCCCATAAATTATCATTATTCATAATCAAAAAATTATTGATATCGCGGGAGGGTTAATCTATCATGTATAATTCTTTAATTTTTGTAATTAACCCCCTCCTCTTCCCTCTTCCCTCTTCCCTCTTCCCTCTTCCGAAGAGAAAAAAAATTAGCAAACGAAAAGTGAAAAAGAAGTGAAGAAAAATTGTACATGTCAAAAGAAAATGTAACATTTTTTTCTGTTATATGATGTGATGTTCATGGAAATTCAGACTACATAAATATTGAAAGATGGAATAATGCATTACCGCATTACTCTCTCTCTCTCTCTCTCTCTCTCTCTCTCTCTCTCTCTCTCTCTCTCTCTCTCTCTCTCTCTCTCTCTCTTTCTCTTTCTCTCTCTCTCTCTCTCTCTCTCTCTCTCTCTCTCTCTCTCTCTCTCTCTCTCTCTCTCTCTCTCTCTCTCTCTCTCTCTCTCTCTCTCTCTCTACTTATCACAAAAAATGAAAATGATGATATTGATAATAATTGATATGATGATAAAGATTAAGATAAAAATGATGATAAAGAAAAATGATGATAATAATAGTTGTTATAATGTTAATGATGATGATGATAACAAGGATAATAATGAGGATTGCAATACTGGTAATTGTGATGATAACAGCGATAAGAATGATAACGACAATGACAATGATAATAATGATGATGATATTTTAAATGATAATATTAAGGGTGATGTTGATGATGGATATAATAATAATGATAATAAAGATAATGACAATAACATTACATCAGCAACAGCAATAACAAAGATAATAATAATAGTGATGAAAATAATGATAAGGGTAACATTAATGATAACAGTAATGATAGCACGATAATGCGAAAAATAATTATCACTATAATATAAACAAAGCAACGACTAACCCCCCCCCCAAAAAAAAAACAAAAAAAAAAAAATATATATGTATATATTTTTTCCTTCTTCTTTTTAATACTCTTCACTTCCAGCGTAAATCCCTGGAGCTTCTCAAGAATATTATGCAGGTGGACTGTGCTGAGTGTGAAAGAAAAAAATTAAATAAAGAACAGAGAGGGAGATGGAAGGAGGGAGGGAGGGGAAAGAGAGGGGGAGAATGAGGAAGAGGGAGAGAGAGGGAGAAAGGGGAGGAGAGAGAGAGAGAGGGGGGAGAAACGAGAGAGTGAGAGGAAGAAGGAGGGAGGGAGGGAGAGAGAGAGAGAGAGAGAGAGAGAGAGAGAGAGAGAGAGAGAGAGAGAGAGAGCAGAGAGAGAGCAGAGAGAGAGAGAGAGAGAGAGAGAGAGACAGAGGCAGAGAGAGAAAGGGTAGAGAAAGAGAGGGAGAGAAATGAAACAGAGATATAAAAAAGCTTAAGAAGAAAAATGATAAAAGAAGGGTAAATGCAGTATACAAAGATTTCTTGTGAAGAGATGCTGGATGGTAGATTCTGTAAGAAGTTTAGCACTTTTTACATTTCATTATTATTATTATATTAATGTTTGACCATCTATGGACGGGTAAGGGGGGGGGGGAGAGGGCACAAAAAAGAGAGAGAGATAGAGGAACAAAGAAGGAGGTAGAGGAGGAGAAAGAGGAGCGATGGGGTAAATAGAGAAAGGGATAGACGGAGAGGGAAGGGAAAAGAAAGAGAGAGAAAGTGTGTGTGCGTTGCATGTGTGTGTGTGTGTGTGTATGTGTATGATTGTGTTTTGTGTATGTATGTCTCACAAAAAAATAAAAATGAAACAATACTGACATTTAATATTTCCAAACCCTTCATTTCATACAACACAATGCCATTAATCTCCATCCAAATAAGAGAATAAGTGAATATACATGATTGCGCATGAAAGCATATCCTCTGATTTCAGCTTTTTTTTTTTTTCCTTTTTTTTTTTTCCTTTTTTTTTTTTTTTTTTTTTTTTTTTTGACTGATCCCACTTCAGCGAGCACTCCGCTTGAAATAGTCCGTCTCTCTGCCCTCATCAGCAAATTGCTTTCGAGGAGGGCATGGCAGCCATCTTTTTTTCTTTTTTCTTTCTTTTTTTTATTTTGGAAAATGGTTTTTGAAAGCAATTTTTTGTTTTGCTTTTATTTTTTATGTCTCTGTTTGTTTGTTTGTTTTTTCGAGACGGTTTTCGAAAGCAGTTGCTTTTTTTTTTTTTTTTTTTTTTTTTTCTCTCTTTTTTTTTAGATGGTTTTCGAAAGCAGTTTTTTTTTTCTGTTTGTCTGTTTGTATTATGGAAAAAAATGATGATAAAACGAGGGGTTTTAGGAAACAAAGATGATAACGGGGATGAAATGATGATAAGAAAAGAGGAGGGAGAGGAAACGGTGATAATAGAACTAGAGACAGAGAAGATAATGATAAACAAAAGGGAGAAGAAATGGTGCTAAAGAAAGACTGAGTAAGCGAAGAAATAATAAGAATAAGACAAGAAAGAAAACAACAGAAACATGTAATGAAACGAGACGAAGTGAAAATAACAATAATAAAACGAAAGCAAACACAGAAAAGCGAAAGAAAGAGAACAAAAAAAAACACAAAAATATGAGACAAAGTGGAAATAACGCTAATAAAACGAAACCAAATCCAAAAAAACGAAAGACAACAACAACAAAAAACACAAGAAAACGAAACAAAGAAACAAATAACGCTAATAAAACGAAAAGCAGCTGCACAACAAGCCGACGACGTGTTTTCGCGAGAGGCCTAGTCTGCTCGGGCCGGAAGCTTGCAACAGCCGAGCTAATAACACGGCGTCCCTTGTGCATGATGCAAGCACGAGCTAAATATATACTCTGGCTGTGCGCGCTCTCATTTTCTGCTTGTCTGCTTGTTTGTTTCTCTTTGTTTGTTTGTTCTTGTGTTCTTGTTTTGGGTAGTTTTGTTTTGTTCTGTTTGTGTTTGTTTGTTTTATGTCTATATCTATGTATATCTATCTGTCTCGTGCTCTGTATATCATCTGTCATAAATATATATGTCTATACTGTCTGTCTGTCTAATCTCACAATATAAATATATATATATATATATATATATATATATATATATATATATATATATAATAATATATATATAAAATAAACAATAATATATATATATATATATATATATATATATATATATATATAACATACATATGCATAAGCATATATATATGTAAAAATATAACGACGACGGCAACGACACTTCATATATATATATATATATATATATATATATATATATATATATATATATATATATATATATATATATATATAACCATACACTATATATATATATATATATATATATATATATATATATATATATATATATATATATATATATATATATATATATTATTAATATATACATAACAATAACTATATATATATATATATATATATATATATATATATATATATATATATATATATATATATATATAAATATCTATATATATATATATATATATATATATATACTATATATATATATATATATATATATATATATATATATATATCTCTCTGCTCACTCCCACTCTCTCTATCTCCCTCTCTTTCTTTCTCTCTCTCTCTCTCTCTCTCTCTCTCTCTCTCTCTCTCTCTCTCTCTCTCTCTCTCTCTCTCTCTCTCTCTCTGTTTCCATCTCCCACACCCCTTCCATTCTCCAGATCCGCGTTTGCCTTTTCGACCAATCACCATCCTGCTTTCAAGAGTCACATTTTCCCCGGATGACCAACCAGCGAAGCGCTCTCTGGCCGCGACGACCCGAAGGCTTGACCAATGAGAACGCTCCTTTCGGCCCCGCGCGTTTGTTTACAGAAACGGGGGTTCCACTTAAAGACCCTGAGGGCTGGGTGTCAGGATTGATTACTTGTTTACCCTGTTCTTCCCGCCTCGGTTGCGCTGTCACAAATATAGTCAGTCGAGAGGGAGTACGAAATACGTGTCCTTCCGGCCGGCTCTAGTTTCGTAATTTAATGGGAAGAGAGAGGGAGAGAAATAGAGGGAAAAGGCGAGGTGATCGTACCGACCCGCCGCCATCTTGGATTTCGTCTTTTCCCGCCAACCGTTATTCTCACCGCAGATTTAACCGCGTATATAAGCAGGAATCGCCCGTTTCAATCTTCGTCTACGCTAACGATAAATGTTTTGCACGTAAATCCGAGTCCGCATTGCAGCATTATGTAAAACCAGGATGCGGTGGAACACGGCCACCGCGACGCTTTATAAAAAAATAAAAAAAAAAAAAAAAAAAATTGTCGGTGATAGCAACTCTCTTTAGGCTGATTGAGGTGAAGGTGAGGCTGCTCGAGATGACACTCAGGTGAAGATTGAGACACCTGTGTTGCCGGAAGATGGGAATAATACTCTTGAATATATAATTATCTTCTATTACCTGCCTGTTCTCGATTTCGATCCCCATTTTCTATTTTTCTTTCTTTCTTCCCTTCCTTTTTTGGCGCGAATCAGATCCAGAATGCCCAAGATCTCCTAACATGTGCGTCTTTCCGTGTGCGTGTATCCGAAAGCCTCCACGCGTACATATTTGAATTTGCGCGGGTATATTAGTATGCTTATTGGCATCCTGCAACCTCCTTACAAAGCGGTATTTGATTCCTTTCGAAAATGGCCCTTTGAGGTCTAAGATACATAATGATTCCAATTTCCTTTTGGCCGCTGCGGGTGCGGGGTCGGTGGGGAATATTGGCAGGGCATTTCGCTTCTTTTTTTTTTTGGGGGGGGGGGCGCCGCTTCGATTCAGGATGGGAAGGATATGACGATGTGGGCTGTCTGTGGTCTATGTGTGTCTGTCTGTTTTTCTGTCTGTATGTGTCTGTTTGTATGTCTGTATGTGTCTGTTTGTTTGTATGTATGTCTGTTTAACAATTGTTTTATTTTTTTTTCTGTCTCCCCGTTCTCTGATACATTTTCTACCTTTTCTTATCCCTATGTTTACCCTTCTCCTCTCTTTTCTCCCTTTCTCTTCCTCGCCTTACTTCCTCTCTCTATTATTCCCTCTCCCTACCCTCCTCTCTTCTTCCCTCCTTCCCTCTCCCTCTCCTTTAATTCTGTCCCTTTTTCAATCCCTTCCCCCTTCCTTCTTTCTTTATCTCTTGATTTTCTTCTTCTATCCCTTTCCCCTTCCTTTTCATCCCTCTCCCCAGCACCTCTTCCCATCTCTCTTCCCTTTCTTATTCTTCTCTTTCTACAAAACCTTCTCTCTTTTTTTCTTTCTCTCTCACTCACTCCCTCTCTCTCTCTTTTTATTTCTCTCTCTCTCACTCACTCCCTCTCTCTCTTTCTTTTTCTCTCTCGCACTCACTCCCTCTCTCTCTTTTTCTTTCTCTCTCACTCACTCCCTCTCTCTCTTTTTCTTTCTCTCTCTCTCATTCACTCACTCTCTATCTATCTAGCTATCTATTTATCTATCTATCTATCTATATCTATCTATCTATCTCGATCTCTCTCATCCTACTCCCCATCTCTCTTCCCTCTCCCCTTATCCCTCTCTCCTCCTTTCTTTCTCCCTTATCCCTCTCCCCTTCTTTCCCATCCCCCTTATCCCTCTCCCCATCTTTCTTTCTCTCTCTCTCTCTCTCTCTCTCTCTCTCTCTCTCTCTCTCTCTCTCTCTCTCTCTCTCTCTCTCTCTCTCTCTCTCTCTCTCGCACTCATTCACTCTCTATCTATATCCATCTCTATCTCTCTCATCCTTCTACCCACACCTCTTCCCTCCCCCCTCATCCCTCTCCCCATCTTTCTTTCTCCTTCTCTCTCTCTCTCTTCCCACCTATCCCTCTCCATCCGCATATAAGTGGACAGAATTCCTCTCGTTGGTTCATTGAAATGTTGAAACCAAGGTCGGATTTCGAGGCGATGGAAGCCGCTGTAAGTTAATGGTGGGGACCTGCTAATGGAATCAGGAGGGGGGGAGTGGGTGGTGTGGGAGAGGGAGAGGTGGGGGAGGAGTGGAGTGGGTGGGGGATGGGGGAGGTGGGGGAAGTGGGTGGGGTAGGGGTGGAGGGGGTGGAGTGCCTTCTCGCCTTCGCTGTGTTGTTTTTTCTCGTTTTCTTTTGTTTTTTGTTTTTTTTTTCGGGTTTGTTTTTGGATGAACGTTGTATCTGTTTTGTTTGTTTGCTTTAGTTGCTTTCTGTTTCTTTCTTGTCTTTTTTTATGGTATGTTAAGGTATTTTTCTGTTTCTGTATGTATGTAATTTTTCTTTCTGTTTATCTCTCTCTGTCTTTCGTGTTTATCTATCTGCTTTCTGTCTAACTCTCTCTTTCTGTCACTCTCTATCCTTTCTTAACACCATATTTTATCTTCTTTATATATATATATATATATATATATATATATATATATATATATATATATATATATATATATATATATATATATCCTCTCTCTCTCTATCTATCTCTTTATTCCTCTCTACATCTGTCTCTTTCTCTCCTCTCGCTTCCTCCTCCCTTTCTTTCTCTCTTCCCTTCTCTCTCTTTCCTCTCTCCCTCCTGCACCTCTCACTCTCCCTCCCTCTCCCTCTCCTTCTCTCTCTCTCATATATCTATCTTGCTTTATCATCTCATCCAGCTAACTCCAAGTCATGTCACCGCATCTGCCTCACTCCCCGTTTCTCCTCTTCCTCTTTCTCTTCCTCCCAACTTTCCGAGTTTCCAGCCCTTTAAACCGAACAGTTAAATTAACTGAGTCCTGAGTGGCGATGCACCAGTTATGCCGTTGTTTCTTTGCTGTCTCGTTGGACTTTGGAATTGGGCTGATAAAGAGGAGGAATGGGATGGAGGAAGGTGATGGAGGGAGAAGGAGAGATGGGGAGAGGGAGGAGGAGGGGGGAGGGAAGGGGAGAGAGAGGGAGGGAAGGAAAGGAGAGAGAGAGGGGGGTGAGGGAAGGAAGGAAAGGAGAGGGAGAGGGGAGGGGGAGGGAGGGAGGGAGGAGATGGGGGAGATGAGGGAGTGAGGGAGGGAGAGAAGAAGAAGAAGAGAGAGAGTGAGTGAGAGAGAGAGAGGGAAGGAGAGAAGGAGAGAGAGGGAGGGAGGGAAGGAGAGACAGAGAAGGAAAGAGAGAGAGAGGGCGAGGGGAAATATACAAGAGAGGCAGTAGTAACTTAACAACAGTAGTAACATAGAAACCGCAGCTGCACCGTCAATAATCGTACAAATAGTAAGTAACAACAGAAGTGGCAGTAATAGTAACCGTAGCAATTGCAGTAATTAGTATTGCGGTAAGTGCAATGCGTAATTACCATCAATTAGCGTTTTAATTATCACATCAGTCCCCCTCTATGTCTCATTGTTATTCCCTCCCTCATTCCCCGACTCTCCAACTTCTTAGCAACTGTCCTTGTCTCCTTATCCCCCCCCCATACCCCGAATTTCTATCCCTCTTTGTGTCTTTGTCTGTCTGTCTGTTTGTTTCGCCCGTTTTCTCTCTCTCTCTCTCTCTCTCTCTCTCTCCCTCTCTCTCTCTCTCTCTCTCTCTCTCTCTCTCTCTCTCTCTCTCTCTCTCTCTCTCTCTCTCTCTCTCTCTCTCTTTCTCTCTCTCTTTGACACGTTTTCTCTCTATCTATCTCTCTTTTCTTGCACGTTTTCTCTCTATCTATCTATCTATCTTTCTCTTTTCTCTCTTCTCTCTTCTCTCCCTCTATCTCTATCTCTCTTTCTCTTTATCTTTGTCTTTTCTCTCTCCGTCTTTCGCTCGTTCGCTCGCTTTCGCCTTCTCTATCTATCCATATATATCTTTCTATCTATCTATCCGTCTACCTTAAATCTCTCTCTCTATCTATCCATCCAATCTATCGACCTCTCTTCCATTCTCCCTCTCTCCCGATCATTCCCCCCCCCCCCCATCACCCTCTTCTGATTCCCGTGTCAGTTAAATCAAGCGAGAAATTGCCATTCTCGACCTTAATGACACCGCTTTCTCGTCCGCTCTTCCCCCCAACGCCTCAGTGTTAGATGGCACTGGATGGCACTGGATGGCACTGTCTTAGATGGAATTGGTGTGGAGGTCGTGTAGGGGGGGTTGGTAGGGGGGTTGCCGAGGGGTTTGTAGGGGGGGGAGAGGAGGGGGTTTGCTATGTGCCTCAGTCATTTATATTCGTATCTTTATTTCATCTATCAATTTATCTATCTCTGTCTCTGTCTATTTGCGATTTTTTTCTATTTATCTATCTATTTATCTATCTGTCTATCTATTTCTTCTTCCCTCTCTCCCTCCCATCCTTCCCTTCCCTTCCCTCTTACCTTCCCTTCCCTTTCCTCCTCCCCTCCCTTCCTTTTCTTCTTGCACCTTTTCCTTTCCTTCCCTTCCTCCCCTCCCCTCCCTCCCCTCCCCTCCTCCTTCTTCTCTCTCTTCTTTCCTTTCCTCCTTTTCTCCCTCCTCCCCGCCCTCCCTTCCTTCCCTCCCTCCCCCTCCCCTCCCTCTTCCCTTCCCTCCCCTCCCCTCCCTCTCCCTCCCCTCCCTCCCTCCCTCCCCTCCCTCCCCTCCCTCCTCTCCCCCTCCCCTCCTCTCCCCCTCCCCTCCCCTCCCCCTAGATTTCACGCCAAGTAGAAATGCTAATCAGACAGTAGCACTGAGTCCCCCCAACGCTCCCAACCCCTCCCATCTTTCCTTCCGCCCCCCCAACCCTCCCCTCCCCCCCTCCCATCCTTCCTTCCGTTCCCTCCGTTATCCTGGTAGATCGGTAGACTCTCACCGGTAGATTGGTAGATCAGCTGGTCGCGTTGCCGGCTGGGTAGATGGGAGTAGAGAGAGGGGGGAGGGAGGAGGGGGAGGGGGGAGGGGAGAGGGGAAGGATATTTGGGAGAGAAAGAGTAGGGGGTAGGAGGGAGAGAAGGAGAATGGAGGGAGGGATAAAGGTAATGGAGGGAGGGGGAAGAGAGAGAGAGGGAGAAAGAGAGAGAGAGAGAGAGAGAGAGAGGCAGATAGATAGATAGAGAGATAAAGCAAGAGATCGGTAGCTAGACACAGAATGAGAGAAAAGGAGTGAGGGAGAAAGAGAAAGACTGAGAAAGGGAGGGAGAGAGACAGACAAACAGACGCACAGATAGGGAGTGAGAATATAATGAAAAGCTATGACGAATGTATAGGCAAAGGTAAATGAATACTAAGGATTTAATGACAGAGAAATAAACAAAGAGAAGA
>NC_091555.1:40003568-40021068 GCF_042767895.1 Penaeus vannamei
AGGGCAGGGAGGAAAGGGGGGAGGGGGGCGCCTCCCTATAGACTTACATAACGATAGAATGGAGTGGAAAGAAGAAGAAAAAAGAACAAGAAAGAGAGCAAAAAGAGAAATAAGAAAAGGGAAAGATGAGAGTGGACAAAAAATATGGGAAGAGAAGAAGGTTCAAAAAGAGAAAGAAAAGAAAGAATATCGTAAAAAAAAGGAGAAAATATGAGAAGGAGAGGACAAAGGCAGAAAAATTATTCGGAAAAGAAAGGAATGTAGAAACATAGAGGAAAAAAATATAGGAAAAGGAGAGAGAGAGAAACCAAACATTTGAAGAAAAAAGTAACAAAAAACAAAGAAACAAGTAAAGAAAAACAGGTAAAAAAACGAATGGAAAAAAGAACGAAAGAAAAGATCAAGAAAAAAACAACACAAAAAACGACATAAAAAAATCAGCTTAAAAAAAAATCTTAGAAGGCGTGTCGACAAGGAAAAACAAAAACAAAAGAAAAAAGAGAAATTATCTGTGGAGGCCTTTGGGTTGATGGATTTTTGCCTTTGCTTTTCGTAAAGGGAAGAAGAGGAGGCAGAGGAGGAGAAGGAAGAGGAGAAGGAGGAGGAGGAGAGCGAGGAGGAGGAGGAAGAGGAGGAGGAACAGGAAGAGGAGGAGGAGAAGGAGGAGAGGGAGGAGGAAGAGAAGGGACAGGGGGAGAAGGAATAAGAATAGGAGGCAGCAACGGAACGAGAAAGAAAAAGAACACGAGTGTGACAAAGGAAGAGCAGAAAAAACAAGACCAAAAACAGAATAGAAAGGGAGAAAGTAAGAGGAATGAGAGAGGGAGGAAGTGCAGGAGGGGGAGGAGCAGGGGCGGGGGGGGCAGCTCCGATCCATAGGATACACAGCCTTAGGATGTTCACTTAGACTGATGGTTTCCCTCTTTTGGGGTTTGTGACGTGTACGGTGGTGAGGGGGGAGGGGAGGGGGGGGGGGAGGGGAGAGGGGGAGAGGGTGGGGGGAGGTGGAGGTGGAGGGGAAGGGGGAGGAGGAGGAGGGAGAGGGGGAGGGGGTGGGTGAGGTGGAGGGGGTGGAGGAGGGGAAGGGGCGGGTGGGGGCAGGGGGAGGGAGAGGGGCAAGGGGGAGAGGGAGGAGGAGGGGGTGGGGGGAGGGAGGTGAGAGGTGTGGAGGGGGAGGAGGGGCAGGGTGAGGTGCAGGGAGAGGAGGAGGGGTGGGGGAGGGAGAGGGTGAGTGGAGGGGAGGGAGAGAGGGAGGTGGAGGGGGAGGGGGAGGGCGGGTAGTGAATGTGTATGGTGTTCCTCATTTTTCATTTGTATATATGGAGTGGGAGGAGGTGTGGTTTCCCCTTTCTGTTTCGTTTCTTTCTCTCTTTCTTTTTGTTTCTTCGTTTTTTGTTTGTTTCTTTTTGTTGTTTCTCTTTGTTTTCTCCGTTTCTTTTTTCTTTTTGTTTCTCTCCGTTTCTTTTTATGTTTTTTTTTTCTGTTTCTTTTTATGTTTCTTGTTTGTTTTTTGTTTTTGTGTTTCTCAGTTTTTTTCTGTTTCTTTCTGTTTGTTTTTTGTTTCTATCTGCTTTTTTTTTGTTTCTTTCTGTTTTCGTTCTCTTTGTTTGTTTTTATTTTTCTGTTCTTTTCTGTTTTATTTTGTTTCTTTCTTTTTATTGTTTCTTGTTTCTTTCTGTTTCCTTTTCCTCTCTTTTTCTTTCTTTCCGGATCAGTTTCTGACTTTCTGTGTTTCTTTTTGATTCTGTGTTTCATTGTTTTTTTTTCTTTCCTCTTTTCTCCCTTCCTCTCTATCTCCCTTCCTCTCTTTCTCTCTTCCTCATTTTCCTTTTTGGCTTCTAAGAGAAAGAGAGAAAGACTCCCTTTCTCCATTTCTTTCTGTCTTTCTATCTCCCTTATCTCCCTTTCTCCTCCCTTAGTCCCTTCCTCCTTCCTATCTTTCTCCTCCCTACTTCCCTTTCTCCCTTCCCTTTTCCTCCCTTTCTCCCATTCTCATTTTCCCCCACCCTCTTTCTCCCATCCTCCCTTCCTCACTTCCTCCTTTCCTCCCTTCCTCTCTTTATCCCTTCCTCTCTTCCTCCCTTCCTCCCTTCCTCCCTTCTTTTATCGCTCCATCCTTAAAGTCGGAGAAATACAGTGAACTCAATTACAAACGTTATCTTTCCTGATATAATGTCTGTTGTCGAAGAAGAAGGAGGAGGAGGAGGAAGAGAAGGAGGAAGGAGGAGGTGGAGGGGGGGGTGAGGAGGAGGAGAGGGAGGAGGAGGAAGAGGAGGAAGAGGAGGAGGAAGAGGAGGAGGGGGAGGGGAAGGAGAAAGAGGAGGAAGGTGGAGAAGGTGGAGGAGCTAGAGCTGGAGATGGAGCTGGAGATGGAAGAGGAGGAAGTGGAGGAAGACGACGACGACGAAGAGGGGGAAGAAGAGAAAAAGAAAAAGAAGGAAACCAACAACAACAAGAGAAGAAAGCGAAGTTGAAGAAGACGATCAAAAACAACAACAAAAACAACAACAAGGAGAAAGAAAAACGAAATAAAGAGAGAGAAAAAATATACAAACATATACTTACGAGAGAGAAAAAAAGAAGGAAAAAAATCGACATACACCATAAAACACGAATAAATGATACGATCTGCTTACTTTTCCGAATCGAATCCTATATCTAAGGGTTTTCGATCGTATGTAACGGAGATTAATTCCTCTTTTTTTCGAAAACGAGGATGAATTTGGGGGAAGGGGGGGCGTGATGGTAGATATTTATGCTGAAAGGGTGTCTATGGACATTTGATTTCTCTTAAGGAAATGGAAGTGGGTGTGGGTTTGGGTTGTGGGCGTGTAGGTGGGGGTGGGGGTGGGTGAGGGTGTGGGTGTGGGTGGGGGTGGGGTGTTGGTGGGGGTGGGGGTGGGGGGTGGGGGTGTGAGGGTCTGGGGGTTGGGATGGGTGTGGGTTGTGGGTGTGACTGTGTGGGGGAGTGGGTTGTTGTGGGTGTCGATTATGATGGGTGTGGGTTGTGGGTTGCCGTGGGTTGTGATGGGCGTGGATTGATGTGGGTGTAGGTTGTGGTTACCGTGAAGTGTGGCTGCCGTGGGTTATGGTGGGCGTGGGTTGTGGTTGCCGTGAGTGGTGATGGGCGTGGGTTTTGAAAACCATGGACTATTACGAAAGAGGCTTGTGATGAGGTAGAGTTGTTGTGGGCGTGGGTTGTGACGGGCTTGAGTTGTTGTGGGCGTGGGTTGTGACGGGCTTGAGTTATTGTGGGCGTGGGTTGTGACGGGCTTGAGTTGTTGTGGGCGTGGGTTGTAACGGGCGTGAGCTCTGATGGGCGTTTTGTGTTGTGACCGTGGGCTGTGACGGGCGTGAGCTCTGATGGGCGTTTTGTGTCGTGGGCATCCGCCGTGATGGGCGTGAAGTTGCGGATAATGGATGAACCTGTTATTACATGCCTCCTTTCTGCTCCTTTTCTTCTCTTGTTTTTTTTTTCTCCTAGGGGGGAGGAGGGAGGGGGAGAGGAAGGAGGAGGAGGGAGGTGGGGGTGGGGAGGGGGAGGGGGAGGAAGAGGGGGGAGAGGGAAGGAGGGAGGAGGAGGAGGAGGAGGAGGAGGGGGATGGGGAGAGGAAGGAGGAGGGAGGTGGGTGGGGGGAGGGGGAGGAGGAGGGGGAGAGGAAGGAGGAGGAGGAGGAGGAGGGGGGGAGGGGGAGGGGGAGGGTTGTGGCGTATGGGGAGTCTCTTTGTTATTCGTTGACGTTCCATTAGGCATTGCGGGAACTTATCTTGGTTATGGACAAAAGGAATTTTCGGATTTGTTTGTGTGTGTGTGTCTGGGAGGGGGAGGGAGGGAGGGTTAGAGGGAAGGGGGGGGGGGGTGGATGTGTTTATGTGTGTGTGTTTGTGGGGGTGTGGAGGGGTGTTTGGATGCGTTTGTGTGTGTTAGTGTGTGTGTGTGTGTGTGTGTTTGTTTGTATATGTATATGTGTGTCTGTGTGTTTGGATGTATGTGTATTTGGATATGTGCGTGAGTATGTGTGTGTGTGTGTGTGTGTGTGTGTGTGTGTGTGTGTGTGTGTGTGTGTGTGTGTGTGTGTGTGTGTGTGTGTATGTGTGTGTGTGTGTTTGAATGTGGCTATGTGTCTGAATGTGTGTGTGTGCGTTTGGATATGTGTTTGTGCTTGAATGTATGTGTTTGTGTGTTTGGATATGTGTCTGTGTGTAAGTATGTGTGTGTGTATGTGTGTGTGTGCATGCATGTCTGTACGTACATCATCTTTTTATAACACCACTCCAAAACAACATACTACAATTAACAACCCCAACACAAACAAAACAAACCAAAAAAAATACATCCTTATTTTTTACACGAGTTCCCCCCCCTCCACTTTCGAAAACGTGAATGAAACGTGTTTACTCCATCACTCACGGACCGAAATCGCAAAGATATGACTGGCTCCTTCAAGCTTTTTCCCCTCGGGTGTTTTCTGCAGTTGTGAGTGAAACTGATTGATGGAACGCGTCGGGACGTGTCTAAGATACTCTCGGAATGAGGGGAGGAGAGGGGAAAAGGAGGGGGAAGGAGGGAAGGGGAAGAGAGAGGAGAGAGAGAGAGGGAAGGGGAAGGGAGATAGGGGAAGGAGGAGAGGGGAAAAGGAGGGGGGAAAGGAGGGAAAAAGGAGGGAAGGGGAAGAGAGATGGGGAGAGGGGGAAGGGGGAAAGGGGTTGCGGAAGGGGAGATGGGGAAGGGCGGAGGGGGAGAGAGGAGACATGGGACAGGTGGAAAGGAGAGAGGAAAGGGTGGGGGAAGGGGAGAGGAGAAGGGTAAGGGGAAAGGGGAAGGCAAGAGAGGGGGAGAGAAGAAGAGACATGGGAAAGGGGAAGGAAGAGGTGGAAAGGGTTGGGGAAGGGAGGTGGGGAGAGGAAAGCAACATGGAAGGAAGGAAACGAGAGAAAGGAAGGAGAAACATGTTAAGGAAAAGGGAATGGAGGGAGGGGAAGGGGTAAAAGAGACGGAAAGAAGGTGAAGAGGGAGCGAATGGAAAGGAAAGGCGGAAGGGAAGAGGAGAAAGGGGGGAACGGATGGGGAGAGAGAGAAGGGAGAGGAAAAGAAGTAAAGAGAGAGGAAGAGAAGAAAAGAAGCAGGGAGAGAGGAAGAAGAAAAAAGAAAGAGAGGGCGAGAAAGACGAGAAAAGATGGAGAGGGCGAGGAAGAGGAGAAAAAAAGGAGAGGGAGAGGAAGAGGAGAAAAGAAAGAGAGGGAGAGAAAGAGGAGAAAGGGAAGGGAGAAAAGGAAAAGAGCGAACAAATGGGAGAGGAAGAAGAAAAAAGAAAGAGAGGGCGAGAAAGACGAGAAAAGAAAGAGAGATAAGGAAGAGCGAGCGAATGGGAGAGAAAGAAAGGGGGAATGAAGAAACTCATTGTGAGAAATTTGCGAAGCGTAAATAAAATGTTTTTCGATATTTCTTCTCGTGGAAAAAATGTAATACAAAATGCCATTGAGTTGAATTGACTGGAAAATGCTAAACAGAGCAAAGGAATATAAAGTATAAACGAATATATAATAGGGAAATGAACATACAGAGTGAGAGTGCAAGAGAGGGAGAGGGAGAGAGAGAGAGAGAGAGAGAGAGAGAGAGAGAGAGAGAGAGAGAGAGAGAGAGAGAGAGAGAGAGGGAGAGAGGTGAGAGAGGGAGAGAGAGAGAGAGAGAGAGAGAGAGAGAGAGAGAGACAGACAGACAGAGACAAAGACAGAGACAGAGACAGAGACAGAGACAGAGACAGAGACAGAGATAGAGACAGAGACAGAGACAGAGACAGAGACAGAGACAGAGACAGAGACAGAGACAGAGACAGAGACAGAAAGAGACAGACAGACAGAAAGAAAGAAAGAGATGCATGAGACAGATTGTAAAACTTCAATGAATAAATCAATGAAATGATAAAGACATACCATTCTGACATGCCTTTGGTAGGAATGATATTGAAACAAAATTGCACTTTTGGAAGGAACAAAGAGGATAATGATAAAGACCCTAGTAATGTGTGATAATTGAAATTAAAACAAATGAGTACTCTTAATGAATCAACCGACAAATAATAGAAATGATGAATAATCAGATAACGAATGAAAGATTGTGTTAGAAATATCTTGAAGCTAATGAAGACAATACACCTTGGCTCTATCTTTACATGATGATAATGAATTCGTAATAATCTCCCCTTTCAAACTTTTCTTAATCAGCATAATTATCATTTCCACCGAAACGATTTTTTTTTATAAATCTCTCCCACAAATAGAGAAAGAAAAAAGACACGATATTTCATATTGTATTTCCCTATACATCAGTCACCCCCACAAATAAATAAAGAAAAAATAGACATAATATTTCAAAAGTCATACTACATTTCCCTTTACATCAGTCTCCCCTACAAATAAATAAAGAAGAAAGACATAATATTTTATATTGCATTTCCTTATACATCAGTCACCCACACAAATCAATAAAGAAATAATAGACATAATATTTCACACTGCATTTACACCAGTCTCCCCCACAAAAAAAAAAATAAAAATAAACATAATGTTTCAAGTCATACTGCATTTTCCTTTACATCAGTCTCCCCTACAAAAATAAAAATGAAAAATAAAATAAAATTGAAAAGTCACTCTGCATTTCCCTCGATTTTTATCTCAGTCTCATCAGCGCAGATAAGAACGACGTTTGTCCTCCCACAAGAGACGACGAAGCTGATTACAATTTCGGTCCCAGATTGAAATGCAAATCCAGTTTCATTGTCCGAATTGACGGTGTCCATTAGCGTGCGATTTGTGTTCATTTTCGGTTTCATATTTGCTGAAGGCTTATCCACGCGCCAGAACAAATCAATGTAGGAGTTAATGACCTCCCAATGTGCCCGCCTCTATTTACGAGGTCAAACTAGGTCACATCGGGTCGAAACGCTCATTTTCGTGGTCGTACCCGCGTGTATCACGAAAGACTGTCACATCCTAACTCACTTTCACGTGGATTACGGATAAAATGCACAAACCAGTCTAGAATCATGTTTATAACAGGCTATTTTTAATATCTCTCTCTTGGGTTCCTGCCTGCGTGTGTAAAATTGCAACAACACTAAGGTTTCCGCTGCAATACACCAATGGGAGTGTTCATATTTCTGTGGTATTGGTCTGGTAAAACTTTGTACAACAATACGGCGTAGGAATGCTGTGGTGTGGAAACTTTGATGTAACCTTGGGTAACGCCAGGGTATTCATGTTCATATTTATATCTTTATTTTTATCTAAGTCCATATCCTTATCTATCTAATTACGTATCTCTTTATCAGACTATCTGTATATCTATTAGTCTACCTATACATCTATTTTCTACCTACGTATCTAATTGTATATTTATCTATCTATGTGTTTATCTATCTACCCGTTTATCTATATATTTACCTATTTGTATATCTATCTATCTTTCTGTTTACTTTTATATTTATCTATATATTTATATATGTTTATACTTATACATATTGATACATATACATATACATATACATATACATATACACATACACATACACATACACATACACATACACATGCACATGCACATACACATACACATACACATACACATACACATACACATACACATACACATACACATACACATACACATACACATACACATACACATGCACATACACATACACATACACATACACATACACATACACATACACATACACATACACATACACATACACATACACATACACATACACATACACAAACATGCATATATATAGGTTATATAAACAACCGACAACGTTAACTAACTAAGGTCAACCGTCACCGACAGGTACAGGTGTGGAAAAGGCGATGTTGGGTCGTGATCCGCGGAGACAGGTCACCGGAAGATGGCGCCACGAGGTCAGGTCAGCTCAGCCTCAGCGTGGAGATCTACACGCGCCACGAGGGGTCAAACCACCCTACAGAGGGGACCATTCTGCACCTTGACCTTGTTCACAGGATTCGTCGCGCCAAGTCCAAGTAAGTCGATTTTTTTTTTCTTTTTTTTATGTTCGCCTGAAGTGAAGCTGGATTGTAGGAACTAGGATTTTTTTTACCTAGGATTATTTACCTGGAATTTTTGGACCTAGGACTATTTGACTTGGTATTTTTTGAACATAGGATTATTGGAACTAGCATTTTTAGACCTAGGATTTATGAACCTAGGAATATTAGCCCTAGGATTTTTTAACCTAAGATTATGTGACCTAGGACTTTTGAACATAGGATTGTTTTACCTAGGGTTCTTGACCTTGAAATTGTGACCTAGGAATTTTGAGCTAGGCTTACTGGACCTAGGAATTTTAACATAGGATATTTGACCGCGAGATATTTGTTTTTTTATGACCAGATGAGGTTCTGTTCCTATTATTTCATTTTCTTCCTCTTTCTCTTTCCTCTCCCTCCTCCTCTGTCCCTGCGCTTTCCCGTCGTTTTCTCTTTCTTCCTTCCTTTTTCCCTCCTTTTTTCTTCCTTCTCTCCCACTGTTTTTCCTCGTGTTCTCTCTTTCTTCCTCCTTCCCTCCTTCCTTCTTCCACTCACTCTATCTCTATCTTTCTTTCTTCCTCCTGCCTTCCCTTTTTCTCCCTTCCACCCCACTGTTTTCCCTAGTCCTCTCTCTTTCTTCCTCCTTCCCTCCTTCCTTCTTTCACTCGCTCTCTCTCAATCTGTCTTCTCTCTCCTCCTCCTCTTTCTTCTCCCCCACCGTTTCTTCTTGCTCTCTCTCTTTCTTCCTCCTTCCCCCTTCCTTCTTACTTTCGTTCTCTCTCTCTTTCTTCCTCCACTTCTTTCCTTTTCCTCTCTCTTTCTTCCTCTTTCATTCTTTCTTCCCCTTCTCTTTCCTCTCCTTCGTGGAGGAAAGAAGGGGAGAAACAGAGGAAGAAAGAAAGAGTTAAATCTAAGTAAAAACGTATTTTTTATTGTTTTCTATGTATCCCCTTGTCTTGTTTTGTTTTTGTTTTGTTTTTTATTTGTGTGTTTACGTTTCCTTGTTTGTATTTGTATATTTACGTTTGTTTGTGTGTTTGTATTTTACTTTTTTTGGTTTGTTTGTCTGAGTGTGTGATTACGTATTCTGATTGTTTGAATCAGTTTGTTTTCTGTTTATTTGTTTGTGTATGTTTAGGTTTGTTTGTTTGTTTATTTCCATTTATATTTGTTTTTGTTTTCTGTTTTATGAGAGTTTTTTGGTCACGTTTTCATTAACACTTTTGCATCCTATAATCGTTTATTTTCGCAATGATTCAAGTGTGATTGCAATTATTTTTATGCATATTCATTTTGCTTGAATTTGTGTTTACGTGATTCTACATACGATTAGAGTATTTTTTTTTTTTTTATCATGTTTGTGATTTCGTGCTTTCAGTTTACCCACGTGTACTTTTTTTTCTTTTTTTTTTGCCATGATCCAAGTGCGATTTTTATTATAGATATATTTAATCGGACTTGCTGAACCGGCTGACGCAAATTCCCATGATCATATTATCGCGTTAATCCATATTTGCACTTCTGGTCGATTGCAATACGTCAGATGCATGCAATCGATATCGCCAATAACACGACATGCACATAAATTGTATCATTTTGTACATACGTATATATTTCTCTTGATATCTCTTTCTCGCTTCCTCCTCTTTCCTCCTCCTCCTCTTTCCTCCTTCCTTTTCTTTCCTCCTCCTCTTTCTCGTTTCCTCCTCTTTCTCGTTTCCTCCTCTTTCTCGTTTCCTCCTCTTTCCTCCTCCTCTTCTTTCCTCCTCCTCTTTCTCGCTTCCTCCTCTTCCTCCTTCCTCCTCTTTCCTCCTCCTCCTCCTCCTCCCTCCTCTTCCTCTTCCTCCTTTTTCTTTCTCCTCTTCCTCCTTCCTCATTTTCCTCCTTCATCTTCTTTCCTCCTCCTCTTCCTTCCTTACTCCTCTTCCTCCTTCCTCCTCTTCTTCCTCCTCCTCTTTCTCATCCTCTTCCTCCTTCCTCCTCTTCCTCCTTTCTCCTCTTTCCTCCTCCTCTTCCTCCTTCCTTCCTCCTCTTTCCTCCTCCTTCTTCCTCCCTTCCTCCTCTTTCCTCTTCCTCTTCCTCTTTCCTCCTCTTTCTCCCTCCTCTTCCTCCTTCCTCATCTTTCCTCCTCCTCTTCCTCCTTACTCCTCTTCCTCCTCCTCCTCTTCCTCCTTCCTCCTCTTTCCTCCTCCTCTTCATCCTTCCTCCTCCTCTTTCTCGCTTCCTCCTCTTTCCTCCCCCTCTTCCTCCTCCTCCTTTTTAACAGGATATACACATAAATCCTATTATTCTTGTACATACATATATTCATGTTTCTCTAGTTGCTTGCCTTTATGAAAACGATTGCAATGGTTGACGTACGTGGTGGTCGGAGGGGGGGGGAGGGGAAGAGGGGGACTTTTCATACATATACATGTTGATAGGTACACGCGTGGAAAGAGATGTGTAGAGCTAGCGGGTGTGTTGGTGGGGGAGTGAGGATGGGGGTGGGGGGGTTGTCTGTTTGTGTGTGTTGGTGGGTGGCTGGGTGGGGGTGGGGGGTGAGGTGTGTGTGTGTGTGTGTGTGTGTGTGTGTTTGTGTCTGTGTGTCTCTCTCTTTCTCTCTCTTCCTCGCTCTCTCTTTCTCTCCCTCTCTGTCTCGTCTCGTCTCTCTCTCTCTCTCTCTCTCTCTCTCTCTCTCTCTCTCTCTCTCTCTCTCTCTCTCTCTCTCTCTTTCTCTCTCTTTCTCTCTCTGCGTGCGTGCTGTGTGTGTGAGAGAGAGAGAGTATGTGTGTGTGTGTGTGTGGATGGGTGTGATTGTGTGTGTTAGTGTGTTTGTGTAGATGGGGGTGATTGTGTGTGTGTGTGTGTATGTTAGTGAGTGTGTGTGAATGGGGGTGATTGTGTGTGTGCGTGCGTGTATGTGTGTGTGTGTGTCTGTGTGTGTATGTGTGTGTTTGTATGTGTGTGTGTGTGTGTGTGTGTGTGTGTGTGTGTGTGTGTGTGTGTGTGTGTGTGTGTCTATGTCTGTGTGTGTATGTGTGTGTGTGTGTGCAGTTCAGACGCAACCATAAGCTTTTCTCTATACTGAGAGAGATAAGGGCGCACCACAATCTCAGCGCAAGCACACATGCACATGAATCAACAAACCGCTGTAACTTCGTGAAAGAGAGAGACAGAGACAGACAGACAGACAGACAGAAAGGCAAGCAGACAGACGGTGTTTCATTGGTGGAGCGACAGAACAGACAGGTAGGTAAACAAAGACAACAAACAGACGGAAGTATAAAGAAAGCTAAACAGACAGGCAGAGATAAGGAATGGCAGACAGACAGACAAAACAGACAGGCTAACAAAGACAACTAACAGACAAAGGTATGAAGAAAGGTAAGCAGACAGGGAGAGAGAGGAAAAAGACAGACAGACAGACAGACAAACAAAGACAACTAACAAACGGAAGTATAAAGACAGCAAAGCAGACAGGGAGAGACAAGAAATGACAGACAGACAAACAGACATACACACAGATAGACAGATAGACAAACAAACAAACAAAAAACCCAGACAGCAAAACCTTCCTTCGTTCACCCATAACCGTTGTCCCGTTCACCTCCCCCCCCCCCGCCCCCCCCGCCCCCCTTCGACCGATTCCCCTCTTCTAGAATCAATTTCTGTTTCGGCTTCTCTTGAGGCCGATCTCCATGTATCTCTTTCTCGTCTCCCTCCCTCCTAGATCCCCCCCCACCCCATTTCAATCCCCCTCCTCTCCCTTCCCCCAACCCCACCCCAATGCCCCTCTTCCTCCCCCTTCCCCCTCCCCTCTCCTTCTCTTTTCCATCTCAATCCCCTTCTACGTCCCCTTCTCCCTTTTCTTCTTTTCCCCTCCTCTCCTCCACTTCCTCCTCCCTCTTTTCCTCCACCCCCCCCTCCACCTCCACCCCTCCACCTCCACCTCCACCTCCACTTCTCCACCTCCACCTCCACTCCTCCACCTCACACCTCCACTCTCCACCTCCACCTCCACTCTCCACTTCCACCTCCACTTCCACCTCCACCCCACCTCCACCTCCACCTCCACCTCCACTTCACCTCCACCTCCACCTCCACCTCCACTCTCCACCTCCACCTCCACCTCCACCTCCACCTCCACCTCCATCTCCACTCACCTCCACCTCCACCTCTCACCTCCACCTCCACTCCACCTCACTCCATCTCACTCACCTCCACCTCCACCTCCATCCCCACCTCCACTTCCACCTCCACCTCCACCTCCACTTCCACCTCCACCTCCCCCTCCATTCCCTCACCTCCACCTCCACCCCTCCCCCTCCACCTCCACCCCACCTCCACCTCCACCTCCACCTCCACCTCCACCTCCACCTTCACCTCCACCTCCATCTCCACCTTGACCTCCCCCTCCCCCTCCCCCTCCCCCTCCCCCTCCCCCCCCCCCTCCACCACCTCCCCCTCCTTTCTCCTTCCCTCCCTTCTGCTCCTCCTCCTATCGTTTCTCTTTCCTAATCGGTTACTATTATCGAATTCCCATCGTCGATTTCTGAGACGCTGAAAAGTACCGTCGACTCCTTCCTTTTTCTCTTCTTCCTTTTTTCTTGTCGTTGTTCTTCTACTGTTTCTTCTCTGTTTCTATTTCTTTTATTTATTTCCTCTGTGTCTCTGTCTCTGTTTTTATTTTTTATTTTTTTTTGTCTGTATCTACCTATCTATCTAGTTATTTGTTTATCTGTTTGTGCGTCTACTTATTGGTGTGGTTGTCTGTCTCTGCCTATTTGCCTCTCTCTCTCTCTCTCTCTCTCTCTCTCTCTCTCTCTCTCTCTCTCTCTCTCTCTCTCTCTCTCTCTCTCTCTCTCTCTCTCTCTCTCTCTCTCTCTGTCTCTCGCTCGCTCGCTCTCTCTATCTCTTTCTATCTATCTATCTATCTATCTATCTATCTATCTATCTATCTATCTATCTATCTATCTATCTATCTATCTATCTATCTATCTATCTCTATCTATCTATCTATCTATCTATCTTCCTTTTTCGCTCTCTTTCTGCCTATCCCTTCCTCTCACCTCTTTCTCTAGTTCCCCTTCTGTCGCTCGATCGTTTTCTCTCCCTCTCTCTTCCCTCTCTATTCCTCCTCCCTTTTGAAGTCTGCGCGGATTGTGATGTCTGTATTAATGGTAGATCTGTGTTGTGCTATTTGTAGAAACGAGTTCATGGTTAAGCTTGTCAAACTAAAAAATGACTCGGTTTGGATTTTTTGTTTTTGTTTTGCAACTGCACCGTGCAATAGAGCCACAGTCTTCGTGGGAATGCAACACCGGTTTATGCCTGCTGATCGTAGAACCAGGTTGTGCAATCGATGGGAAAATGAATACTTATTCTGAACGGCAATGCGGGAATTGCGTCCATTTTTCTGGTTAACTCTTTCTGATTCATTTTTTTTCTGTTGTGTTATCTTTTCCATTAGTTCTTACTGTTTTTTTGTCATCTACAAATGTATCAACCCTCTTCCTCTTTCCCCCAATTATTCCTCCCCTCTTTTCCCCTTTTCTTTAGTCCTTTTATCCTTAATGTGTTTTCGCTTGGAAATCATGCTGTAAATAGACCCAATAACAAAAAAATCGTTCCTCGTATTCATACAAAGGACACGAGGAATAGGGAATTAAGAAAAATGGGATTAGAGACGTGATAAGAATAATACCAATAACAACGAGAGGAGGGACACAGAGAGAGAACGAAGTTAGCGGGAGAAAGGGGAGAGAGAGAGAGAGAATGGGATGCCACGCTGTATGGTTTTCAATTTTGCGTGCAAATTAAATGCTTGGCTGGCCTGCTTTCTCGTTCGTGGCGTAAGGGCTCTTATCACTATCAGCTGTCGGTATTGCTGATTGCTCTCGGCTTTCCTCTTCATATGAAAGGGTTAGTAACGGGCGTAGGTCTATGGAGCGAAGGCAAGCACCGGACTCCCCGCGTCTCCTCGTCGTGGTCGGGAGGGGAGAGTTGAAAAAGTCTACGGTAAAATTTTGCCCGATTTCACTTACTGCCTCTTCGTTTTCCTTAGCACTGTTTGTGATATATTGAAAGGCTTATTTCTTTAGATATTTTCACTGGATATAATATATTTGCGTTTGGATATTCTGATACAAGATTCATGACAAAGTTGACAAGTTCTACTACTCTGTTTTTTGAATTTCTTAAGGTCAAAATCGGATGGGTGTTCTTACAAAACAATCGATAATTATTGTTATATGACAATTCTGAAATCATATTTTGCTAACGATTCAACCGAAGCTTAAGCAATGCCATTAGATTCCTTTCTAAAACGAAAAATCTGTTATTCTAGAATTAGAACAGATTGTACTGATGTGAGTATGAAACAAATAAAGAATAGACATGTTAAACATTTGAATAGACAGACAAATACACAGAAAAAGTGAATATGACGATGAAAGTTCGACAGTAGTTTAAATGAAATGTGTGTGTGTGTGTGTGTGCGTGTGTGTGTTTGTGCTGTGCGTTTGTGCTTCATGTGTGAGTGTGAGAGACAGAGACTGAGGGAGAGATAGAGAGAGGGGGGATGGAGCGAGAGAGAGAGAGAGCGAGAGAGCAAGAGAGAGAAAGAGCGAGAGAGAAAGAGCGAGAGAGAGAAAGAGAGAGAGAGAGAAAGAGAGAGAGAGAGAAAGAGAGAGAGAGAGAGAGAGAGAGAGAGAGAGAGAGAAGCAGAGCCAGAGACAGAAAATCATTAACGGGGGGAGAGTGTGAGTGAGAGGGGAGAGAGAGAGCGAGATCCCTTATCCATCTATCTCTCTAACCCTTTATCTATCTATCCCCCTCATCCCCCTCCGCCTCTAATTAACAGAACCAGCATTTTTTCTTTCTTTCTTTTGACATTGTCTGTCGTCAGCGTTTATTTGTGTCCAGCTGCTTTTATCCAATTACCCATTCTTGTTTGTTTTTTTATTGTGGATGTAGGAAATATATTTTTTAGAAGAAAAAATTCAATTTAATCAGTATTTTCACCCAAAATTTTCCACACGTATTCTTGTTTTTTTTGTTGTTGTTTATTATGGATGTTGGAAATATATTTTTTAGAAGAAAAAATTCAATTTAATCGGTATTTTCCCCCAAAATTCTCCACATACCTATTCTTGTTTTTTTTAAACTATTACGGATGTAGGAAATATATTTTTCAGAAGAAAAAAAATAATTTCCCCCCAAAATTCTCCACTTACCTATTCTTGTTGTTTTTTTTTTAACTATTACGGATGTAGGAAATATGTTTTTCAGAAGAAAAAAAATAATTTTCCCCCAAAATTCTCCACTTACCTATTCTTATTTCCTAATTTTTCGGATGTAGGAAATATATTTCTTAGATGAAAGATTTAAATTTTAATCAGTATTTCCCCCCCAAATACTCCACGTTTTCACTGCTATGGGAGAAAGGTAGCAGCAGACAGTGCTAACACAGACTTCAATTACCGGCTGCAAACAAAGGAAGCAAACAAGAAAACGGTTCTCTGTCGGACTTTGTTTGTTCTCCGGCCATTAATCAGGAAATTAGCGGTGACTCTACCAGTGTTCTTTGTTCTTTTGTTCCAAACCAAAGAAATACCGAGAGAAAGCCAGCGAGCCGGACCGCAGCGGGCGTGCTCAGAGTCCAAAACCATTTCTTGCGAGTAGACACGAAGGGAGATAAAGAAAATATATATATATGTATTACTAGTGCTGTGGAAACATCTCGTTTGTTATATAATTGGCAATTATTTCGCGGCACTGGTAAGGCTATGGGGCTATCTTTGTGTGCTATTTTAGGTAAAGAGGAGGTGTTTAATTGTCGTTTGCAGGTGATTTAACTCTCTGATTTCTTACTGACATGTTCTATCTCTCAGTCTTCACTCCTTATTGAAATCTGGGTTTTTATCCCGTAGACTTTTGTTGTGCATTATCCCATGTTGTGAATATTTCTTAATATTAGTCTTATCCTTATATTGACACGAACACAAAGAAAACTTTAAACGTATAACCAGATAGAAATGGTATTATCATCTTTAAAAAGAAGGAAAATGATAGAAAAGAAAGGAAGGAAAGAAAGAAGGAAGGAAAAGGAAAGAAAAGAAAGGAAGGAAAGAAGGAAGGAAAATGATAAAAAAGAAAAGAAGGAAAGAAGGAAGGAAAAGCATAGAAAAGAAAGGAAGGAAAGAAGGAAGGAAAATGATAAAAAAGAAAAGAAGGAAAGAAGGAAAGAAGGAAAGAAAAGGATAGAAAAGAAAGGAAGAAAAGAAAAAGGAAAACGAAGGAAAAGGAAAATGAAGTCTACAGAAAACTACCCAGTGAGGCCAAGGGGAAATAAACTTTGGTAAAATAAACAAAACTTTGATGCTGAAAGAGTGGCCGCTTTGGAGAAATATATATTTTTTTTCTTCCTTGGTACAGATGCAATTTCCTTTTTCGTGTTTCGGAAATAAAGATGGCAAATTCTGAATGGAATCAATTCCTTCCCCAATTAATTTTATATAATCAGGCCAATTTGGTTGCTTGCAGGAAATCTTTTTAAACAGAGAAGACAAAGAGTCGCGAGCTATTGAGAAAATAATTGCCACAAAATATACACTGCTGATACTCTTGAGAAAATGATTGCCACAGACTCACCGTGAAATACAGAATTTATGAAAAGATAATAATGATACGGTAAACCCTCTTTTACATAATTACACGAGTCAACATCATTATACTCCATTGCAGAAAATTGAGGTTTGCAATAAGTCTTTAAGAATTACACAAGATCATTCCAAATTTCTTACCCCCTTTTACTCCCCTCCCCTCCCTCCCCTCTTCTTTTATATTACTCTGGAAGAATTACCCCTTCCCTTTTCCCCTTCCCCTCCCCTCCCTCCTTCCCCTCCCTCCTCCCCTTCCCCTCCCCTCGCTCCTCCTCTCCTTCCCCTTCCCTCCTCCCTCCTCCCCTTCCCTCCCTTCCCTCCTCCCCCCTCCCCTCCCCTCCCTCCTCCCCTTCTCTGTGTCATTTTCTCCTTCCCCCCCCTCCCCATTCCCCCTCTCCCCTCTCGCCATCTCTACCCCCGTCGGTCTTGTCTAACGTTCCCCTCCTCCTTTCCCTCCTCTCTCATCCTCCCCAACTCTACTCCCCTCCTTTTCACCCTCCACTCCACTCCCCATTCCATTCCCTGCTCTAACGTACTGCTTTTCTTCCTCCCTTCCCCTCTTCACTCTTCTATTTTCTTTCTCTCTCTCTCTCCCTTCCGTGTCCAAGTTTCCTCTCCTCCCTCTCTACCCTCCCCGACTCCCCTCCTCCCTCTTACGTCTAGCCTTCCCTACTCCCGCTCCCTCTCTCTATCCCCTTCCCCTCCCCTCCCCCTCCCGCCCTCTCCTCCCCACCTGTCTCCTCTTCCCCCTCTCCCCTCCCGCCCCTCTCTCCGTCCTCTCCTTTTCCCCTCTCCCCTCCCGTCTC
>NC_091555.1:40026068-40028568 GCF_042767895.1 Penaeus vannamei
AGGGAAAAAGGAGAGAAAGCGAGAGAGGGTGAAAGAGAAGAAAAGGTAGAAAGATGGAAAAAGGAACGTAGCGAAAGAGAAGAGGAAAGGAGAGAAAGCGAGAGAGAGAAAGTGACAGAGGGAAAAAAGAGAGAAAGCGAGAAAGTGTTAGAGGGAAGGAAAGGGAAGAGAAAGAGAGAGAGAGAAGGGCAAACGAGAGAAAGCGAGAGAGGGGAAGAGATGAGAAAGCGGGAAAGGGTTAAAGAAAAGAAAAAAGGAAGAGAAAGGAGAAGGGGAAAAATGAGAAGGCGAGAAAAGGATTTAAAAGATAGAAAGAGAAAGAGAGAAGAGAGTGGAAGAAGACTGAGAAAGCGAGAAAAAGGGTTAAAGAGAAGAGAAAGGAAGAGAAAGCGAAAGAGGAAAAGAGACGAGAAAGCGAGAGAGGGTTAAAGAGAGAAGAGAGGGGAAGAGACGAGAAAGCGAGAGAGGGTTAAAGAGAAGAAAAAGGAATAGAAAGAGAGGGAAAGAAATGAGAAGGCAAGAAAAGGGTTAAAGAGAGAGAGAGTGAAAAGAGACTGAAGAAAGCGAGATGAGAAGGTTAAACAGGAAGAAAAAGGAATAGAAAGAGAGGGAAAGAAATGAGAAGGCAAGAAAAGGGTTAAAAGAGAGAGAGAGTGGAAGAGAGGAGAAATCGAGAGAAGGTTAAAGAGAAGAAAAAGGAATAGAGAGAGGGAAAGAAATGAGAAGGCAAGAAAAGGGTTAAAGAGAGAGAGAGAGTGGAAGAGACGAGAAAGCGAGAAAGGGTTAAAAAGAGAAGAAAGGCAGAGAAAGAGAGAGAGAGAGTGGAAGAGACGAGAAAGCGAGATAGGGTTAAAGAGAGAAGAAAGGGGAGAGAGAGAAAGAGAGGAGAATGAGAATTGGGGGAATACCGAGTGGTTCCGTTGCGGTCGTGGTAATGAAGTTGATATTAAACCTGAGGGGGAATGTGTAATGGCGGCGATCTATTGTTCCCTCGTGATCGCGAGTGTGTTTGTTTGTTTGTTTTTTGTTTGTTGGCATTGTTGGGATGAGTTTGTGGCTACGGGGGGGAACGCAAAGCCTAGTGTGTGTGTGTGTGTTTTCGTGTAAGCTGTGTATGTGTTTGTTTGTGTGTGTGTATGTGTGTGTGTTTTCGTGTAAGTGTGTCTGTGTGTGTTTGTTTGTGTCATTAGTGTGTGTGTGTGTGTGTGTGTGTTCGAGTGTGTGTGTGTGTGTTCGTGTGTTTTCGTGTAAGTGTGTGTGTTTGTCTGTGTGCTTGCTTGTGTGTGTTTGTTCGTGTGTACGTGTGTGTGTTTCGTGGCAAAAGCCTGTTCTGTAAAATGTGAAGTGTATGTTTGTATTGTTTTCCAGTGCAGTGTTTGTTTGTTCGTGTGTGTGTTTGTGTAAGTGTATGTATGTGTGTGTGTTTGTTTTTAAAGTACATGATTCCTTCTGTATGTGTCTGTGAGAGAGCGAGAGAAAGAAAGAAAGAAAAGAATAGTTGTATTTATTATACATTTTCATTTGTGTGTCTTTGGTGTGAGTTTGCTCTTTGACATATTTATTTCTCTTATCTCTTTGTAATTTGTATGTGAATGTGTTTTGCAGTTTATGTTTTGTTTTTTTGTTTTTTGTGTGTTTTTTTCTGCGTGTGTTGTGTATGTTATGTATGGATTTCTTGTATTGTGTCTTTGTTTCACTTATGTGTATGTTTGTTTTGTAGGTTTTTTTATATGTAGACGTTTATATTTGTGTGTATGTTGCTTGTTTTTGTGAGTGTATATGTGTGTGTTTTTGTATGTTTTGTTTGTTTCAGTGTTTATTTGTTTTGTATTGTGTTTGTATTGCCTAAGCTTTTGTTTTTTTGTGTGTCGCTATGTATGATATTCACGCGAGAGAGGTATTTTCCCTAATATTTGCTTCCATTTGTTTTAAAAAACATGGAGATCAATAGCAAGTCACTATACCCATCTTAGTAAAAGAAGGTTAACATATCCTTCTCTCTCTCTTCTCTCTCTCTCTCTCTCTCTCTCTCTCTCTCTCTTTCCTCTCATATTTGCTTCCATTTCCTCTCTATTTTTCTCTCTCTCTCTCTCTCTCTCTCTCTCTCTATTTATCTATCTATCTATTTATATATCTGTCTATCTATCTACCTCTCTATCTTACTCTCCCTCTTACATTCTCATTTACTCCTCCACTTCCTCCACTTAGCCTACAACACCAACAACGAAAAGAAGAGAGAAAAAGAAATACAGAAAATAAAAAAAAATAAACAATTCTCGTAAAAAAGTGTCACCGAAGTAGACAAAATGTGCGAGGTGAGAAACACGGCGCAGGTAATGGCAGGAGGAACCGCCAGGTAACAACGGCTGGAACTGTCCTCTTACCATTTCGATATCTGGGAATGGTGATGGGAGAAAGGGTGGAGGAGGAAGGAGGAAGAAGGAGGGAGGAGGGAGAGGGAGGAGGAAAAGGGGGAAGGGTAGGGAGAATGGAGGAGGAG
>NC_091555.1:40033568-40036068 GCF_042767895.1 Penaeus vannamei
CCTATGTGTGTGTTTATGTGTGGTTCTTTGTGTGCGTGTCCTTATGTGTGTGTTTATGTGTGGCTTTGGGTGGGAGTCTCTGTGTGTAATATATAGTTTGTGTGTGTGCCTTATGTGTGTGTTTATGTGTGGGTTTGTGTGGAGTCCTTATGTGTGTGTTTATGTGTGGGTTTGTGTTGAAGGTCCTTATGTGTGTGTTTATGTGTGGTTCTTGTGTGCGTGTCCTTATGTGTGTGTTTATGTGTGGCTTTGTGTGTGAGTCCTTATGGTTGTGTGGGCTTGTGTGTGAGTCCTTATGTGTGTGTTTATGTGTGGGTTTGTGTTTGTGTCCTTATGTGTGGGTTACATTTCCAAGTGTGGGTTTATATGTGGGTTGTGTGCAACTTATGTGTGTGTTTATGTACGGGTCTTTGTGTGTGGTCCTTATGTGTTTATGTGTGGCTTTGTGTGTGAGTCCTATAAAATTTATGTGTGGGTTTGTGAAAGTCCTATGTGTGTTTATATGGTTTGTGGCTTGTGTCCTTATGTGCTTATGTGGTCTTGCATGTCCTATAAAGCATGTATTTTAGGTCCTTGCATGTGTGTGTTTTATGTGTGGGTTTGTGTGTGTCCTTATGTGTGTGTTTATGTGGTCAGTGTGAGTCCTTATGTGGAACAGGTGTGGGTTTGTGTTTGTGTCCTTGTGTGTGCTTATGTGTAGTTTTGTGTGCGTGTCCTTATGTGTTTATGTGTGGCTTTGTGTGTGAGTCCTTATGTGTGTGTGTTTATGTGTGTTTATGTGTGGTTCTTTGTGTGCGTGTCCTTATGTGTGTGTTTATGTGTGGCTTTGTGTGTGAGTCCTTATGTGTGTGTTTATGTGTGGGTTTGTGTGTGAGTCCTTATGTGTGTGTTTAAGTGTGTGGGTTTGTGTTTGTGTCTCAGGTAAAGGGTTATATGTGGTCTTTGTGTGCGTGTCCTTATGTGTGTGTTTATGTGTGGCTTTGTGTGTGAGTCCTTATGTGTGTTTATGTGGGTTTGTGTTTGTGTCCTTATGTGTGTGTTTATGTGTGGTTCTTTGTGTAAGGTGTCCTGTGTGTTATGTGTGGCTTGTGTGTGAGTCCTTATGTAAAGTTATGGGGTTTGTGTGAGTCCTTATGTGTTTTTATGTGTGGGTTTGTGTTTGTGTCCTTATGTGTTTTATGTGTGGTTCTTTGTGTGCGTGTCCTTATGTGTGTGTGTTTATGTGTGGGTTTGTGTTTGTGTCCTTATGTGTGTGTTTATGTGTGGTTCTTTGTGTGCGTGTCCCATATGTGTGTGTTTATGTGTGGCTTTGTGTGTGAGTCCTTATGTGTGTGTTTATGTGTGGGTTTGTGTGTGAGTCCTTATGTGTGTTTATGTGGGTTTGTGTTTGTGTCCTTATGTGTGTGTTTATGTGTGGGTTTGTGTGTGTCCTTATGTGTGTGTTTATGAGTGGGTCTTTGTGTGCGTGTCCTATGTGTGTGTTTATGTGTGGTTCTTTGTGTGCGTGTCCTTATGTGTGTGTTTATGTGTGGCTTTGTGTGTGAGTCCTTATGTGTGTGTTTATGTGTGTGGGTTTGTGTGTGAGTCCTTATGTGTGTGTTTATGTGTGGGTTTGTGTTTGTGTCCTTATGTGTGTGTTTATGTGTGGTTCTTGTGTGCGTGTCCTTATGTGTGTGTTTATGTGTGGCTTTGTGTGTGAGTCCTTATGTGTGTGTTTATGTGTGTGGGTTTGTGTTTGTGTCCTTATGTGTGTGTTTATGTGTGGTTCTTTGTGTGCGTGTCCTTATGTGTGTGTTTATGTGTGGCTTTGTGTGTAGTCCTTATGTGTGTTTATGTGTGGGTTTGTGTGTGAGTCCTTATGTGTGTGTTTATGTGTGGGTTTGTGTGTGAGTCCTTATGTGTGTGTGTTTATGTGGGTTTCTAGGCTTTGTGTCCTTATGTGTGTGTTTATGTGGTTCTTTGTGTGCGTGTCCTTATGTGTGTGTTTATGTGTGGGTTTGTGTGTGTGTCCTTATGTGTGTGTTTATGTGTGGGTTTGTGTTTGTGTCCTTATGTGTGTGTTTATGTGTGGTTCTTTGTGTGCGTGTCCTTATGTGTGTGTTTATGTGTGGCTTTGTGTGTGAGTCCTTATGTGTGTGTTTATGTGTGGGTTTGTGTGTGAGTCCTTATGTGTGTGTTTATGTGTGGGTTTGTGTTTGTGTCCTTATGTGTGTGTTGTGTGGTTCTTTGTGTGCGTGTCCTTATGTGTGTGTCCTTATGTGTGGGTTTGTGTGTGTGTCCTTGTGTGTGTTTATGTTTGGGTCTTTGTTTGTGTCCTGAAGTGTGTAAAGTAGGTGGGCTTGTGCAGTTCTATGTGTTTATGATGGGCTCCTGTGTGCGTGTCCTTATGTGTGTGTTTATGTGTGGCTCTGTGTGCGTGTCCTTATGTGTGTGTTTATGTGTAGTTTTATGGTGTGATCCCTATGTGTGTAAGCCATGTGGGTTTGAGTCCTATGTGTGT
>NC_091555.1:40043568-40046350 GCF_042767895.1 Penaeus vannamei
CCTCTCCCTTTTTGCATGCCACGTTGCAATGTTGCCAAAAGGAATGCAAAGCCAGTGAATGTGGGGCTTTCCCGTGACACGGGCCCCTCCCCCTTCCCCCTACCTGCCCCCTCCCCTCCCCTATCAGACCACCCTCCCCTATCAACCCCTTCCCCCCCTCCTCCTCCGCCCGTGTGATATCGCCTGATCATCAATTTAGGGCTTGATGTAAGGGGGAGGAGGAAGAGGAAGGGGGGAGGGGGAGGAGGAGGGGGGAGGGGGGAGGAAGGGGATTAATGTGCATATTTTCTGGTTATTTTTGGCGCTTTGTTGCGTATCTTCAGAGGGGGAGGGTGACATATTTGAGTTTGTTTTTTTTTTTTCTTTTTCTTTTTTCCTTTATTTTGTCATTTCTTCTTTTTCATTTTTTTCTTTTTGCTTTTTCATTTTCTTTTCCTCTTCTTCTCTTTTCTTCCTCTTCATTTTCTCTCTCGTCTTCTACTTCTTCATCTTCTTTTTCTTCTTCTTTTTCTTGTCTTCTTTTTTCTCTCTTCTTCATCTTCTTGTCTTCGTTCTACTTGTCTTCATCGTCTTCTTCTTTTTCGTCTTATTATTTTCCTTCTTCTTCCTCTCTTCTTCTTCTCTCCTCCCTCCTCTTCCTCCTTCTCCTTTTTCTTTCCCGACCCTTACCCCTTTCACCCTTTTCAATGCCACACTTTGTTTTGAACAGCCCTTACCCCTTCTCACTCTTGTCACCCTTTCCACTGACTAACCCTTAACCCTTTTCATTGTCTTTTTTTGTTGATTAACCCTTAATCCTTTCACTCTTTGTCACCCTTTTTATTGGTCAACTCTTTGCTCTTTCACCCTGCCACCCTACCCCCCCCCCTCGGCTGTTATATCCTCCTTTGCCCTTTCACCCTTGCCAGCTGTTACCCCTGCCACCCTCCCCCCTCCCCCCACCTGGTAGTTCCTCCCTTCACCCTTTTACTCTTCCACCCTTGCCAATTATTACTCTAACTCTACCACTCTACCATTTTTTTTCCATCTTAACTCTTTTTTCCCTTGCCAACTGGTGTCAGCCCTATCACCCTATCATTTTCTCTGCCCCCTCCCATCTCCCTGCCAACTATTACTCTAACTCTACCATTCTACCTATTTTTCCATCTTAACCATTTTTTCCTTTGCCAACTGGTGTCAGCCCTATCACCCTTCTCCTCCCTTCTCCCTGCCAACTATTACTCTAACTCTACCATTCTACCATGTTTTTCCATCCTAACAACCCTTTTCTTCCTGCCAACTGTTGTCAGTCCTATCACCCTGCCATTTTATCCGTTCCCTTATTTCTCCCTGTCAACTATTACCCTGTCAAACCATACCTCTCTCCCACTCCCCAAATCTCTCTCCCTGCCACCTTACCGCTCCTCTCACCCTCCCACTCTCCCTTTGCCTCCCTCCCCCACCCTCCCGCTTTATCAGACTTCTTACCCTACCACCCGGAATTCCTCCCTAACCCCCCCAACCCCCACACCTTTTCTCTATCAAGCATATCCTTATCGATCCTTCCACCTACCCTCCCTACCTCCCTGTTCCTCCCTCCCATCCCTTTCTCCCTCCCTCCCCCTGTTCCCCGTCCCACCCTTTCTCCCTCTCCTTCCATCCTCCCTGCTCTCCCTGGTCCCCTGTCCCACCCTTTCTCTCTCCTTCTAATCCCTTCCCACCTTTTCCTCCCTTTCTCCCTCCCTGCTTCCCTCCCACCCTTAATCATTTTCGCCCTTTCTCCAACCCTGCCACCCTTTCCCCTCCCACCCTCCCACCCTACCCTACCTCCCTTTCCCCGTCACCCTCCCACCTTCCAACCCTCCCCCCATCTCCCTCTCCCTCCCTCTTCCCTCCCACCCCCTCTGGCGACCCCTTTCCCTCCCACCCTCCCACCCTCTCCCCCACCTCCCTTTCTTCCCTCCCACCCTCTCTACCTCCCATTTTCCTCCCACCCTCTCCCCCACCTCCCTTACTCTCCCCCTCCCACCCTCCCCCTCCCACTCTCCCCACCTCACTCAATCCCCTCCTCTTCCCACCTCCCTCAACTTCCCCTTTCTCCCTCTTCCCCACCTCCCACCCCTATCGCACCTCCTTCCGCCAATAGAATTTCGCTGAAACTTTTAAATGTAAAGCTGAAAAAAATCGCAGAAGTTGCGTAAATTGAACGTCGCTTACTCCTGAATTATTGAGGAAATTGGTAAATCGATCAACCAAGAAGTACATACTCCTTTTATCATTTTTTTTTCTTTCATTCATTCTTTTCTTTTTTTTTTTCTTCATTCGGCTTTTTCTTTTTTTCTGTTCATTTTTTTTCATTGTTTCCTTTCTTTTGATTTTTTTTTTTTTTTTTTTGTCTTTCGTTCTTTCATTTCTTCTTCGTCAAATTGAGTGATTTATATTCTTCGTTTTCTTGTAAATCCGTTTTCTTTTTGCTTCTATAATTGTTATTATTATTGCTGTTATTATTGTTTTTGTTTTTCTTATCATTATTATCATTATTGTTATTATTATTATTATTATTATTATTATTATTATTATTATTATTATTATTATTATTATTATTATTATTATTATTATTATTATTATTATTATTATTATTATAATTATTATTATTATTATTGTTAGTAGTAGTAGTAGTAGTATCATTATTATTATTATTATTACTATCATTATATTATGCTTTTGGTCGTGTTGATTACTTTGTTTTTTGTTTGCTTTTTTGTTACTTATACGATGTATTGGAGTTTTTGTTTTTATGTTT
>NC_091555.1:40046850-40049350 GCF_042767895.1 Penaeus vannamei
TTTACACCCGTTCTCCTCTGTCTTCTCTGGGCACTACAAACCACCTTTTGGGTAGTGGGATTGGGGTGGGAGTGGGATTAGGGGGGAGTAGGGGGGAGGTAGGGAATGGGATGAGGAGGGAAGGGTGGAGGGTGGGATGGGAGGGAGGAGGGGTAGAGGGAGAGGAATGGAGGGATAGGGGGAGGGGGGATAGGAGAGAGAGAGAAGGAGGAAGATGTGATCTAAGTGAGGTAGGGAAGGAGGCTAAAGAGAGTAGGTAGGACGGGAAGGAGGAGAGAGAGGAAGGTCCTCTAGTGCGCAACTTATACTATACTCATTGAGCAGGAAAAGAAGTGCTGTAGTTGTCGACTCAGTTTTTGGCTTGATGCTAGGTGTTGCTTAGCTCTTTTTTTTCTTCTTCTTTAGCTTCTTTTTAGTTTCTTTTATGTTGCTGTTGGTCATCTGTCTGTCTGTCTGTTGTCTGTCTCTTCTCTCTCTCTCTCTCTCTCTCTCTCTCTCTCTCTCTCTCTCTCTCTCTCTCTCTCTCTGTCTCTCTCTCTCTCTCTCCCTCTCTTCTCCCTCTCCTCTCCCTCTCCTCTTCCTCTCTTCTCCCTCTCCTCTCCCTCTCTTCTCTCTTTCTCTCCCTCTCCCCTTTCTCTCCCTCTCCGTTTCTCTCCCTCTCCCTCTCCCTCTCCCTCCCCTTCTCCCTCTCCCTCTCTCTGTCTCTCTCTCTCTCTTTTCCCTCTCCCTATTTATCTATTCATCAATCTATCTTCCGTTTTTTCCGCGGAGACACCACCACTACTTGCAGCTGATAACAATACAAGCAGAAATGATTTGCAACATTTCTATATTGCACATTTCCCAGTCCCATTTCTGAGCATTTTATTTAATGTGTGTGTGTGTCCTTACTGCAGAGTAATATATGTGGGTCTTTGTGTGTGTGTAGTGTTCATGTAGGTCTTATTGTGTGTTTCCCATAAGGGATCTTTGTGTGTGCGTGTCCTTATGTGTGTGTTTATGTGTTGAGGTATTTGTGTGGTACGTGTCCTTATGTTATTGTTTATGCTTTGACAGGTCTTGGCGTGATACTTATGTGTGTGTGTTTATGTCTGGGTTTGTGTGTGTGTCCTTATGTGTGTGTTTATGTGTGGTTCTTTGTGTGCGTGTCCTTATGTGTGTTTTATGTGTAGAAGCTGTGTGTGTGAGTCATATGTGTGTGTGTTTATGTGTGTGTGGGTTTGTGTGTGAGTCCTTATGTGTGTGTTTATAATGTGGGTTTGTGTTTGTGTGCCCATAGCAATGTGTTTATGTCTTGGTTCTTTGTGTGCGTGTCCTTATGTGTGTATCATTTATGTATTAACTTTAATGTGTGCAGTCTACTGTGGTATTATTTTTGTGTGTGGATTCTTCTGTGTGTGTCCATATGTGTGTGTTTTATGCTGTGTTGGGTTTATTAGTGTGAGTCCTTATGTGTGTGTTTGTGTGTGTATGAGTTTGTGTTTGTGTCCTTATGTGTGTGTTTATGTGTAGTTCTTTCCATTGTGCGTGTCCTTATACATGTGTGTTATTTTATGTGTGGCTTTGTGTGTGAGTCCTTATGTGTGTGTTTATGTGTGGGTTTGTGTGTGAGTCCTTACTGTGTGTGTTTATGTATTGGGTTTGTGTTTGTGTCCTTATGTGTGTACGTCCTTATGTGTGGGTTTGTGTGTGTGTCCTTGTGTGTGTTTATGAGTGGGTCTTTAATGTTTGTGTCCTTATGTGTGTGTTTATGTGTGGTTCTTTGTGTGCATTATTATTATGTGTTGTGTTTATGTGGCAGCTTTGTGTGTGAGTCCTTATGTGTGTGTTTATGCTGTGGGGTTTGTGTGAGTCCTTATGTGTGTGTTTATGTATATTGAGTTTTGTGTTTGTGTCCTTGTATGTGTGTTTTATGTGGTTCTTTGTGTGCGTGTCCTTATACATGCTTGTGTTTCATGTGTATAGCTTTGTGTGTGGATCCCTTACTTGTGTGTGTTATCTAATGTGGGTTTGTGTTTGTGTCCTTATGTGTGTGTGTTGTGTGTGTGGTTAACTGTGTGCATGTCCTATGTGTGTCTTCATGTTTTATGTTAGCTTGTAGTGGCAGGTCCTTATGTGTGTGTTTATGTGTGGGTTTGTGTGTGAGTCCTTATGTGTGTGTTTATGTGTGGGTTTGTGTTTGTGTCCTTATGTGTGTGTTTATGTGCTTGATTTATTGTCTGTGCAGTAATATTAATATTGTGTGTTTATGCATTATTAGGTTTGTGTTTGTGTCCTTATGTGTGTGTTTATGTGTGGTTCTTTGTGTGCGTGTCCTTATGTGTGTGTTTATGTGTGGCTTTGTACGTGTGAGTCCTTATGTGTGCTTAATTTATGTGTGGGTTTGTGTGTGAGTCCTTATGTGTATTGTTTTATCTTTGTGGAGTTTGTGTTTGTGTCCTTATGTGTGTGTTTATATGTGTGGATTTATTAGTGTGCAGTATATGTGTGTGTTTATGAG
>NC_091555.1:40056850-40061850 GCF_042767895.1 Penaeus vannamei
TCTTCTTTTTTGTCTTCTTCTTTTTCTTCTTTTTTCTTTTGCTTTTCATTTCTTTTCCTCTTCTTCTCTTTTCTTCTTCTTCATTTTCTTCTTCGTCTTCTACTTCTTCATCTTCTTTTTCTTCTTCTTTTTCTTTGTCTTCTTTTTTCTTCTTCTTCATCTTCTTCGTCTTCTTCTACTTCTTCATCGTCTTCTTCTTTTTCGTCTTATTATTTTCCTTCTTCTTCCTCTCTTTCTTCTTCTTCTCCTCCTCTTCCTTCTTCTCCTTTTCTTTTCCTACCCTTACCACCTTTCCACTGCCCTTTTCAATGCCACACTTTGTTTTGAACAGCCCTTACCCCTTCTCACTCTTGTCGAGACCTTTCCATTGACCAACTCCTTAACCCTTTTCAATGTCTTTTTTTGTTGATTAACCCTTAATCCTTTCAACTCTTTGTCACCTGCTTTTTTATTGGCTAACCCCTCTGCTCCTTTCTGCCACCCTGCCACCCTACCCCCCCCTCGGCTGTTATTATCCTCCCTTGCCCTTTCACCCTTGCCAGCTGTTACCCCTGCCACCCTCCCCCCTCCCCCCACTCGGTAGTTCCTCCCTTCACCCTTTTACTCTTCCACCCCTGTCAATTATTACTCTAACTCTACCATTCTACCATTTTTTTCCATCTTAACTCTTTTTTCCTTTGCCAACTGGTGTCAGCCCTATCACCCTATCTCCTCCCTTCTCCCTGCCAACTATTACTCTAACTCTACCATTCTACCATGTTTTTCCATCCTAACAACCATTTTCTCCCTGTCAACTATTACTCTAACTCTACCATTCTACCATTTATTTTCCATCCTAACAACCCTTTTTCCCTGCCAACTGTTGTCAGTCCTTTCACCCTACCATTTTATCCGGTTTCTTACTTCTCCCTGTCAACTATTACCCTGTCAAACCATACTTCTCTCCCACTCCCAAAATCTCTCTCCCTGCCACCTTACCGCTCCTCTCACCCTTCCACCCTCCCTTTGCCTCCCTCCCCCACCCTCCCGCCTTATCAGACTTCTTACCCTACCACCCGGAATTCCTCCCTAACCCCCCCAACCCCCACACCTTTTCTCTATCATGCATATCTTTATCGATCCTTCCACCTACCCTCCCTACCTCCCTTTCTCCCTCCTTTTCCCTTTCTATCCCTACCTCCCCACCCTGTTCCCCGTCCCTACCCTTTCTCCCTCCCTTCCATCCTCCCTGCCCTCCTGGTCCCCGTCCCACCCTTTCTCTCTCCTTCTAACCCTCCCACCCTTTTTCCCTCCCTGTCTCCCTCCTGCTTCCCCTCCACCCTACATCCTTTTCGCCCTTCCAACCCTGCCACCACTTTCTCCTCCCTCCCACCCTCCCACCCCTCCCTACCTCCCTACCTCCCTTCACCCCTCTCCTGTCAACCCTCCTCCCATTCTCCCTCTCCTCCCTCCCTCTCCCTCCCACCCTCTCCCTGCCCTCCACCTCTCCTCTCCTCCCACTCTCCCACCCTCTCCCCCACTCTCCCTCTCCCCCTCCCACCCTCTCTACCTCCCTTTCCCCCACCCTCTCCCTTACCTCCCTCTTCCTCTCCCCTCCCAACCTCCCTACCTCCCTTTCCCCCATCACTCTCTCCCCTCTCCCCCACCCTCCCTCAAATCCCCTCTCCCCTCCTCCTCTCCCACCTCCCTCTCCCTCTCCTCTAACCTCGCCTCTCCACCCTTCCGCCAATAGAATTTCGCTGAAACTTTTAAATGTAAAAGCGAAAAAAAAAATCGCAGAAGTTATAACAACGTCGCTACTCCTGAATTATTGAGGAAATTGCAAATCGATCAACCAAGAAGCAAGATAATTTTTTATCATTTTTTTTTCTTTCATTCATTTTTCTTTTTTTTTTCTTTCGTTCATTGTTTTTTCTTTGATTTTTTTTTTTTTTTTTTTGTCTTTCGTTCTTTCATTTCTTCTTCGTCATACTGAGTGATTTATATTCTTCTTTTTCTTGTAAATCCGTTTTCTTTTTGCTTCTATAATTGTTATTATTGTTATTGTTTTTCTTATCATCATTATCATTATTACTATTATTATTATTATCATTATTATTATTATTATTATCATTGTTATTATTATTATTATCATTATTATTATTATTATTATTATTATTATCATTATTAATATCATTATTATCATTATTGTTAGTAGTAGTAGTAGTACCATTATTATTATTATCATTATTATCATTATATAATTTTTTTGGTCGCGTTGATTACTTTGCTTTTTGTTTGTTTTTTTCATTGCTTATACGATGTATTTGGATTTTTGTTTTTATATTTTTGCTTTTAGTTTAATGTTTACTTCTTTCTCTCTCTCCCTCCCCCTCCTTTTCTCTTCATCTCTCCATTCCCATTTTTACAATTACCTTCCCCTTCCTTTTTCCTCCTGGTCTATCTTCTTCCTTTCACCCCTTCCACCTTCTCAACTTCTCCTTCCTTCCCATCTCCTCCTTCTCCCTTCTTCCTCCTGTCTATTTTCCCTACTTTTTTCCTTCACCCTCTCCTTCTCTTTTTCTTCCATATCTACTCCTCCCTTCATTCCTCCTGTGTCTTCTTCCTCCTTTTTCATTTAATTCCTCTCCTTCTCTCTTCCTTCTGTCTCCTCCCCTTCTCTCCTCTTCTTCCTGTCTCTCTTCTTCCTTTTTCCTTCACCCTCTCCTTCTCTCTTCCTTCTGTCATCCCTCCCTTCTCTCCTCTTCCTCCTGTCTATCTTCTTCCTTTTCCCTTCACCTTCGCCTTTCTCCCTTCCTTTCTGTTTCCCTCCTTCTTCTCTCAACTGCTTCCTCCTGTCTATCTTTCCCTCCCTTTTTCCCCTTCACCCTCTCCTTCTCCCTTCCTTCCATCTCCTCCCTTCTCCCCTCTGTCTGTCTTCCTCCTTTTTCCTTCACCCTCTCCTTCTCCCTTCTTTCCATCTCCTCCCTTCTCCCCTCTGTCTGTCTTCCTCCTTTTTCCTTCACCCTCTCCTTCTCCTTTCCTTCCATATCTTCCCTTCTCTCTTCTTCCTCCTGTCTCTCTTTCTCCTTTCCCTTCACCCTCTCCTTCTCCCTTCCTTCCGTCTCCTCCCTTCTCTCTTCTTCCTTTCTTCCCCTCCTCCTTTTCCCCCTAATCACTCCTCCCCCATCTCCAACTTTGTTATTTCTAATCTTTTTATGATAATGTCTTCAAGCTAAGACAGGAGACTTTCAAAATTCATGAATTAAAATATCTATGTTCTTTTATCACCATATTTTGACTTGCACTTTTTATCTACATATTCTATTTAAAAAAATAAAAATCTTCTACTGGAAATACGGTTTGATATCATTTGCATATTTGGGTTTTGTTCTTGTTATTATTTTTCGATTATCAGTTTTCGATCATTCGTTAACTTATTTCTGTTTGTATCTATTCATTCGTGTGTATATAATCACCATCATTATCATCATTATCGCCACCATTCATAGTAGTAATTTTAACATAACTTCCCTTCATAGCAGACATAATCGCAGTACTAATAATAGTATTAATGATCATTATGCAGTAGTAGTGACAATAGAAGAAATGTTAAGAGTATTAGTAGGCAAAGAAACGTCACTATTAATAGTAAAAGTGGAAGGAATAGTAGTAGTAATGGTAGTGCTTTGATAGTAGGAGCATCAGCATGAATGATAGTAGTTAAATGAACCGTATTCATATTGACAAATGTGGAAGGGTATGAATGAGAATGAATGTTTTCTTGTATTGTGGAGATATTCATTCTCATTCATACCTTTCCATGTTGTAGTTAAAGTAGCGTTGGTGATATTATAATTTTATTCAGTCTTTTTATACCAACATTGCATGGCAACAAAGGCTTACAGCTCATATTCAAGCTTCTCGTTTCTGTAATCCCTTCTTACCTCATTCCCTCTTTCTCCTCTCCTCCCTCCTCCCTCTTTCTTCCCTTACTCCTCCTCCCCTCGTTTCTTCTCTCCTCACCCTCTGTCTGACTTTCTCCTCCTCCTTTGCTCCTCTTCCCCTTACCCTTCCTCCTCATCCTTCCGCCTTACCCTTCCTCCCATCCCTCCTCCCTTCGCCCCGCCCCTTCTCCCCACTTTCCTCTTCTTCCCACCCTTCTCCCCTCATCCCTCCCACCCCTCCAACCCCCACTCCCCCAACATCCGCCCTTACCCCTTCCCCTTTTTAGCTTTTCTCCTTACCCTTCCTCCCTTCCCTCCTCCCCACACCCATCTTCCCCAGCCTTGTCCTCATTCTCCTCTCCTCCCTTCCCTCCTCCCCTCACTCCTCCTCCCCCTCCCCCCTTACCTTCCTCCCCTCACCCCTCCTCCCCTCACCCCTGTTCCCCTCACTTCTCCTCCCCTCGCCCCTTCTCCCTTCCCTCCTCCCCTCACTCCTCCCCCCCTCCCCCCTTACCCTTCCTCCCCTCACGCCTCCTCCCCTCACCACTGTTCCCCTCACCCTCCTCCCCTCACTCCTCCTCCCCTCATCCCTCGTCCCCTCACTCCTCCTCCCTCCCCCATACCCTTCTCCTCCCCCATACCCTCACCCCTCACCCCCCCCCCATTTGCTTTTGGCGAGCTCCCTTCCCTACTGCTAAAACCTTCGGGTCACGTATTGCTATTGCAACTTTCCACCCGCATTCAATCACAATCATGCAGCTGCAACAGTCATCATCGAAATGCAAGGGAGAGAGTACATGTGCAACTTTCGGTATGAAGTGTATTCAGTGCTTGCAACGTGATGGTATGGCGTTGGGTGGGGAAGGGGAGGAGGAGGGGGAAGTTGGGGGAGGTTGGGGGAGGAGGAGGGTGGGGAAGGATTGAGGGGAGGGAGGGGAAGGGGAGAAGGAGGGGGCAGAATGGGGAGGTTGGAGGGAGGAGGAGGAGGGGAGGAGGGAGTGAGGAGGAGGGTTGGGGAGGGGGGTTGGTGGGAGGTCGGCGAGGGGTTTGGGGAAGAAGGGAGGAGGAGGAAGG
>NC_091555.1:40074350-40076850 GCF_042767895.1 Penaeus vannamei
CCACTCCGATTATCGCTAACCTTTTCATTGACCTTTTCCAGGGGGGGAGGGTGACCTTTGACCTCAAGTGTGAGACTGAGATTTTTTTTCTATTTCTCTGTTTTTTTTTCTCTCCCTTTTTATTTTGTTTTGACTGTTTTTTCCCGTTTTGTCTGTTTGTTTGCTTGTCTCTCTTTCTCTTCTTGTGTCTATGTCCCCATCTTTCTATGTATTCATCTGTCCATCAATATTTCTCTCTCTCTCTCTCTCTCTCTCTCTCTCTCTCTCTCTATCTATCTATCTATCTATCTATCTATCTATCTATCTCTATCTCTATCTCTGTCTCTGTCTCTCTCTCTCTCTCTATTTCTCTCTCTCTCTCTCTCTCTCTCTCTCTCTCTCTCTCTCTCTCTCTCTCTCTCTCTCTCTCTCTCTCTCTCTCTCTCTTTCTCTCTCTCTCTCTCTCTCTCCGCCCTTCTACGTTTATTTACTTACCCATATATTTTTTTCTCTTTTTTCCCTCTCCCTTCCCATCTATATTTTCTTTATCTAGCATTCTATAACTGTTTATCTTCCTCTCTCTCGCTCTTCCTTCCTTCTTTAAACCTCCATTATCAGTTTAATAATTCAGCTGTGACCTTACCTTCCTGCAATGACCTTATTAACAATAAAAGCTATTCTTCGTACCAGTACTGTTACTCCCTCTCTCCCCTCCTCCTCCTCCTCCTCCTCCTCCTCCTATTCTTATTCTTATTCTTCTTATTACTTTTTTTCCTCCTCTTCCTCCTCCTCCTCCTCCTCCTCCTATTCTTATTCTTCTTATTATTTTTCCTCCTCTTCCTCCTCCTCCTCCTCCTCTTCCCCCTCCTCCCCCTTGTCCTCTCCTTCTTCCACTACCTCTTCCTATTCTTCCTCCTCCTCCCCCTCCTCCTCCTCCTCCGCATCATCATCATCATCATCATCATCATCATCATCATCATTATCATCCTCTTCCCCTTCCTTTTCCTCTACATCCTCATCCTATTTCTCTTCATCCTCTTCATCCTCCTCCTATTCCTCTTCCTCCTCCACCTCCTCTTCCTCCTATTCCTCTTCCTCTTCTTCCTCTTCCTCCTATTCCTCTTCTTCCTCCTCCTCCTCCTCCCCCTCCAATTCCTTCTATTTTTTAACTTTTGATCATTTCATTCCCTCATTTCTCTTTGACCTTTTTGGAACTGTGACCTTATGATCTGCGTGTAACTGCGTGACCTGATGCGAGCCGCCGGAGCCTGTGACCTAAGTTCAGCTTTAAGCTTCGTTCGCGCAGTCTGACCTTGAGCTGGACTTTCCCTTTTTTATTCAATGTTTTTTTGTTTTTGTTTTTGTTTTTTTTTGTTTTGATTTTTACACTGTTATTAAGCTGTGTATCTCCACCATGTTTGACTCTGGAGATTAGAAAAGACAAAAAATGTAAAAAAAATGGAATATGATACGCGTGTGTATTCATGACATGACGTTGTCAGTTTCCTCTCTCCTTTCCTTTGTCTTTTTTTATTTTCTCGCTCCCCTTCTCTTTCCCTCCCTTCCCTCTTCTCCCCCTCCCTGCGCTCTTCTTCCTCTCCTTCCCCTCCTTCTCCCGTCCCGTTCTTCTTCCTCTCATTCCCCTCCCTCCTCCCCTCTTCTTCCTCTCTTCCCCCTCCTCTTCCCCTCTTCCTTCCTTCTCCTCCTCTCTTCCTTCCCTTCTCCTCCCCTCCTCTTCCCCTTCATCCACTCCTCTTCCTCTCCCCTCTCCTCCTAACTCCTACTTGTTCTTTCCTTCCCTCCTTATCACCCTCTCTTTTTCCTATCCCTCTCTCCCTCCTTCTCCTTCTCTTCCCTTCCCTCTCCTCCTTTCCCCATCCTTCCGTCCTCTTCCCTCCCTCTCCTCTTCCCTCCTCCCTCCCCTCCTTTCCCTTTCTCCTTGTCCTCTTTTCTCTTCCCACCTTGCTCATTCTCTGTTCCTTTCTCTCTTCTCTCTTATCTCCTCTTTCCTTCCTCTCTCTTCCCTGTTATTTTTCTCTTTTATTTCTTCTTTACTTCTTCCTATCTCTCTCATCCACCCTGTTCTCTCCTTTCTTTCTCCCATTTCCCTTTCTTCCCATCTCCCCTTCCTCCCATTACCTTCTCGTCCTCCATCCCTCCCCTTCCATTCTCTTCCTTCATCCTTAGTCTTCCTCCCTCCCACCCTTCTTTCCCTCTTTCCACTCCCCTACCTCCTTCCCCTCCCTCACTTCCTTTTCCTCCCCCCTCCTTCCCACTCTCCCTTCCCCTCTCTCCCTTCCTCTCTCTCCCTTCCATCCTTCCTTCCCTCCCTCCTTTGCCCTCTCCTTCCCTCCCTCCTTTCCCCTCTCCCCTACTTCCTTCCCTCCCTCACTTCCTTTTCCTCCCCATCCCCCCTCCCTTTTCTTCTCCATTCCCCTCTCCCTTTCCTCCCTCTTTCCCTCTCTCCCTTCCCTTCTCTCCCTTCCATCCCTCCTTCCTCCCTCCTTTCCCCGGTCCCTCT
>NC_091555.1:40081850-40096850 GCF_042767895.1 Penaeus vannamei
TATGTATGGGAGAGGGATGCGTCTCTTAATGACTGTGAGGGTGAGGGGGTGGGGGTGGGGGTGGGGGGTATGTATGGGAGAGGGATGCGTCTCTTAATGACTATGAGGGTGAGGGGGTGGGGTGGGGGGGGGTATGTATGGCAGAGGGATGCGTCTCTTAATGACTATGAGGGTGAGGGGGTGGGGAGGGGGTATGTATGGGAGAGGGATGCGTCTCTTAATGACTATGAGGGTAAGGGGGGTGGGTGGGGAGGGGGTATGTATGGCAGGGGGATGCGTCTCTTAATGGTTATGAGGGTGAGGGGGGTGGGGGGGAAATGTATGGGAGAGGGATGCGTCTCTTAATGATTGTGAGGGTGGGGGGGGTGGGGTGGGGTGGGGGGTATGTATGGGAGAGGGATGCGTCTCTTAATGGCTATGAGGGTGAGGGGGGTGGGGGGTGGGGGGGTATGTATGGGAGAGGGATGCGTCTCTTAATGGCTATGAGGGTTATTGTTGAGTTTCAAAAAAAGGGGGGAGGATTTTTTTATTATCTTTATGTTTGTTCGTATTAATGTATTTTTTATTATCATTATGTTTGTTCGTATTAATGTTTCTGGTGAGGACGGTTCAGTTATCAGATGGGTGTTTGTATGGGTGTGTGTGTGTGTGTTTATGACGTGGTTGTTGTATGTGCATTTAACATGTACGTACATTAATACAAACACGATTTAGTTTCATTTCCTATTATGGCTGTTTCCTTATTTTTACTTTCATGTAGATGTAGATGCATACATACATACATACGTGCATGATATAGACACATATATATTTAGATGTTCACACATACATACGTGAATGTATACATGTTATACCTACAGAGAGAGAGAGAGAGAGAGAGAGAGAGAGAGAGAGAGAGAGAGAGAGAGAGAGAGAGAGAGAGAGAGACAGAGAGAGAGAGAGAGAGAGAGAGAAGAAAGAGAGAGATAGAGAGGGAGAGAAAGAGAGAAAAAAAGAAAGAGAGAGAGAGAAAGAAAGAAAGAAAGAAAGAAAGAAAAGAGAGAGAGAGAGAGAGAGACAAGAATCACCATCATGAAACAACTTAGTCAAGTAATCACACGGGATTGATGAGGAAATTTAACAGCTTTAAACGGATTAGATTCAGCATTACTTAGGCTAATGGAAATACGCTGTAATCTTCCCCCAAAATAGTCTAAAAATAAATTCCCTGTTACTCCTCCCTCCCTTTATCCCCCCTCTCCCCCTCCCTCCCTTTATCCCCCTCTCCCCCCTCCCTTTATCCCCCTCTCCTCCTCCCTCCCCTCATCCACCCCCTCTCCCCCTCCCTCCCCGCCCCCTCCCTCCCTCGTATTGCAATCGTTACCGTCCATTGATTCTGAATTGTTTGTTTGTTTGTTTGTTTTTTGTGTATTTGTTTTTGTTTATGTTTTTGCTGGTGTTGTTTACGTTGTTCATTACTATTGTTTATTATTATTATTGTTGTTGTTATTATTATTATTATTATTGCTATCATTATCATGATTATTGTTGTTGTTATTATGAATACTATTATTGTTGTTGTTATTATTAATACTGTTATTGCTGTTGTTGTTATAATTATTATTATCATTATTATTATTGCTATTAGTGTTACTGCTGTTACTACTACTATCATTGTTGTTATCATTATCATCATTGTCATTATTTTTATTATCATTATGATTATCCTCATAATTATTATCATTATTGCTATTATCATTAGTATTACATTTACATATTTGCATATATATGGATATAGATTGATGGATAGGTAGATATATACAGATATACATGTGTGTGTATGGGTGAGGTGTGCATGTATGTGTGTGTTCGTGTGTGTGTGTGTGTGTGTGTGTGTGTGTGTGTGTGTGTGTGTGTGTGTGTGTGTGTGTGTGTGTGTGTGTGTGTGTGTGTGTGTGTGTGTGTGTGTGTGTGCTTGTGTGTGTGTGTATGTATGTGTGTGTGTGTGTGTGTGTGTGCGTGTGTGTGTGTGTTTTATGTGTATCTGTGTTGTATGCGTGTGTGTGTGTATGTGCGTGTCTATATGCGTGTGAGAGAGAGCGTGTGTATGTATATATGTGTGTTTGCATGAGAGAGAGAGAGGGAGAATCCATGTATTTCCCATCATCATCTACTGTCTATCTATCTATCTATCTATCCCTTCCTCTCCCACTTCCTTCGTTACTCCAGTCCTCTCCAACATATATCTGTCATGCAGTTCATTTGCATACTTCACAATCAAGTCAGGTTCCAATGTTATATTACTGACTTGAATGGAGGACCTGATGCTACCAATCTCGGAGAGGGAGAAGGAGGGGGGGAGGGAGAGGGAGGAAAGGGGAGAGAGTGGAGGGGGAAGGAGGGGCGGAGGGAGAGAGGGAGAAGGAGGGAGGTGGAGGGGGCGGGAAGGGGAGAGAGTGGAGGGGGAAGGATGGGGAGGGAGAGAAAGGGGAGAGAGAGGGAGGGAGAGAAAGGGGAGAAGGAGGGGAGGGAGGGAGAAGGAGGGGGGGAAAGGGAGAGAGAGAGGGAGAAGGAGAATGGGGAGGGAGGGAGAGAGGGAGGAATTGAGAGGAGAGAAAGAAAAGGACGACAGAGAGAGAGAGAGGGGGGGGGGGGGGGTCAGTACAGCCTATGCCTTCTCCGGTCACTGTCCCCGGAAACGTCTTTCTAATTCTTCTTTTTCTTCTTTTCTCCTTTTTCTTCTTCCTCTTCGTCATCTTCGTCTTCTTTTTATTTGTCTTCTTCCTTTTCCTCTGCTTCTCATTCTTCTCCTTCTTTTTCTTCTCCTACACCTCCACTTTTTCTTCTTCTCCTCATTCTTATTTTCCTTGTTTTTTGGTTGTTGTTGTTTTCTTTCTTTCTTTGACTTTGTTTTTTTATCACTGACTTTTCTTTCCTTCCTTCCTAACTCCACTTTTCTTCCATTCTTTTCTTTCTGTTTAGTTCGCGTTCTGTCTTTGCTTCTTCTTTTTATTGTTTCTTCTTTCCGTTTCTTATTTTCTGGGTAATCTCTCTTTCTTTTACTACGACCTTCTTTTTTCATTTATTTTTTTTATTTACTTTTTATCAGCTCCCCCATTCGTATTATTATTATTATTATTATTATTATTATTATTATTATTATTATTATTATTATTATTATTATTATTATTATTATTATTATTATTATTATTGATGTTGCTGTTGTTGTTGTTACTACTACTACTACTACTATTATTATTATCATTATTATTATTATTATTATTATTATTATTATTATTATTATTATTATTATTATCATTATTATTATTAATATCATTATTGTAAGTTATATAAAGACCAAAGGTGTCAGTGCAGGTCAAGATACAGCTAAAAAAGAATGAGAAGATAGAAAGCCAGCTATTTACGTAAGAAAAACATGTTAGCTGATCTTTTAAACTTATCAAGAGTCGGAGAAGTTACAATCTCTGAAGGCAATTTATTCCAAAGCCTACAGATGGCAGTAAAAAATAAATAAATAAATAAATAGATAAAAAATAAAATTAAAAAAGAAAAAGAAATAGATAAATAAATAGATAAAAAATCTAGAAACTGACTTATAGACGATCGACTTACATCAAATGTCATTAAATTGAGGGTAATAGAACTTGATATGAGGATGTGAATTATCGGTTACAACCTTGTTTAATTCTGAAAGAGGCCCAATAACTCTACGATGTCCAATGTCCAAATTTAAGTCAGTCTGGAGAAATTTAATGGAATTAAAAGAACGATCAAGCAGTCTTAGGTGTGAGTCTGCAGCGGATAACCACACAGGAGAAAATTATTCAAAGTGATGCAGAATGAAAGAAAATAAGTATCTACGAATAATGTTGTCATATTCAGGGAGTTTCTTGCACTTGTGAATAAGGCCTAATTTGGATGAAACTGCTCGGGCCATATTATGTGTGTTTGTGTGTTTGTCTGTGTGTTTGTTTGTTTGTGTGTGTTTGTGTGTGTGTGTTTGAGTGCGTTTGTGTGTGTGTCCGAGTGCGTGTGTGTGTTTATGAGTACGTGTGTGTTTTTGTGTATGTATGTGTGTGTTTCTGTTTGTGTGTACGTCTATTCGTCCCCAAATTTCCTCTTCACCCTTTCCCGTCCGTACAGCCTCCCTATCTCTCTTTCCTTCTTCCTCCCGCTCTCTCCCCATCCCCCATGCCTCTCCCCCACCCCCACCCCCACCCACTACCCCCACCCCCCAACTGCGATAGCATCCGATGAAATAGAAACCGCACTTGTATGTGTGTGGGGTCGCGATAGGGGTCCAAATAGGGGTCCAGATAAAGTGGTTTATATGGGGTCCCACTCCTCCCCTCCCCCCCCCCCCCTCTCTCTCTCTCTCTTCCTCAAGTCTGTCTTCCAACATACGACTCCCTTTCTCCCCCTCCTTCTCCTCCCTCCCTCCCTCCCTTCTCCTCCCTCCCCCATTCTCCTCCCTCCCTCCCCCATTCTCCTCCTCCCTCCCCCTTCTTCTCCCTCCCTCTCCCTTTCCCCCCCTTCCCTCCCCCTCCTGCTCCTCCCTCCCTCCTCCCTTTTCCCTTCTCCCCTACTTCTCCTCCTTCCCTCCTCCCTTCTCCCCTCCTTCTCCTCCTTCCCTCCCCTCCTGCTCCTCCCTCCCTCCCCCCTTCTACCCCCCCTTCTCCTCCCCCACTCCCCCCTATTTCTCCCTCCCTCCCTCCCTCCTTCTCCCCCCCTTCCTTCCCCTCCCTCCTCCCTCCCCCCTCCTCCCTCCCTCCCTTCCTTCTCCTCCCTCCTTCTTCCTTTTCCTCCTTCATGGTAGACGGATCATTCACAATAAGGAAGATGCGAGATGCTGGCGGTGGTTTCAGCACGACTGGGTAGGGGGGGGAGGAAGGTAGGGAAGGGGAGGGACAGGGGAGAGAAAAGAAGGGATGGAGAGGGAATAGGAGGGAAGGGGAGGGATGGGGAAGAAGCGGAAGGAGAGGAAGGGATAGGGGAGGGAAAGGAAGGGAAGGGGAGGGATGGGGAAGAAGCGGAGGGAGAGGAATGGATAGGGGAGGGAAAGGTAGGGAAGGGGAGGGATAGGGGAGAGAAAAGAAGGGATGGAGAGGGAATAGGAGGGATGGGGAGGGAAGGGGAAGGGATATGGGAGAGAAAGGAAAGGATGGAGAGGGAATAGGAGGGAAGGAGAGGGATGGGGAGGGAAAGGTAGGGAAGGAGAGGGATGGGGAGGGAAAGGGAATATGAAACAAGGGAGACGGAGGGAGAAAGGGAGAGAAAGAAGGAGAATAAGGAAGAGGGGAAGAGGCGAGAGGGGAGAAAGGGCGGCTTACTTCCTCCTCTTTGAAAAATGAGAAAGACAAAGCGAGATGACACAATACGTCGCATTAGGAATCACCGGTTTGTCTTATTTTTGTCTTTTCTTTTCAGTTATTATCATTTTTTGCTCTTTTTTTCTTATTCTTATTATTATTCTACTTCTCCTCTTTCTTCTTCTCTCCTCCTCCTTATTATTATTATTATTTTTCTTCTTCTTCTTCTTCTTCTTTTACTGCATCTTCTTCTTCTTCTTCTTTTTCTTTTTCTTCATCTTTGTTCCCGCTAGCTCGACTTATTTTTTTACTTTCGTTTATTAGGTTTTTATACATTTTTTTTTCTTTTTTCTTTCTTTCTCTTTTTTCGTCAATTTCTCTCCATTCTGATCGTTGACAATTCGAATTTTCATGAAGTGGCTTAGAAGACGAAGAAGCTAAGACGATAAAGAAATAAAGAAATAAAAAAATAAAAAAAGTTTGATAAGTCAACAAATATTTCTCGAGTTCAAATTAATACCAAAATGAGAACAAATCTCTTGTTAGTACATTTAAATTCAATATATTCTGATTTAAGTTGTTCTTAAACACATCTCAAACACCATAAAGATAAAATAAAAAAGAGAGATAAAGAAAGAGAGAGAGAGAGAGAGAGAGAGAGAGAGAGAGAGAGAGAGAGAGAGAGAGAGAGAGAGAGAGAGAGAGAGAGAGAGAGAGAGAGAGAGAGAGAGAGAGAGAGAGAGAGAGAGAGAGAGAGAGAGAGAGAGAGAGAGAGAGAGAGAGAGAGAGAGAGAGAGAGAGAGAAGGAGAGAGGGAGGGAAAGAGGAAGAAGGATGAAGAATGGAGTAGGAATGAGAGTAAAGAGAGAGAAAAACGAAAAAAGAACAGGGGAAGAGAAAAGAGAAGGAACGAGGAAAAACAAAAACAACAACCACCTCCCCCCCCTCCTCCCTCCACACACACAAAAAAAAGAAAAAAAATACTCCACTTTCCACTTACTCCTTGGCTCCCAATATGGACGCCCGACCATATGAATTAGTTACCAGACCGTTCGCGTAATGAAATCCGCGTGAATCCCCCGCGATGCGTTTCTGTAGATGACATGCGGAGGTAGACGGATTACGGAAAATTTCCCCTTTTTCGTTTTTGTTTTTTTTTTCTAATCGGATTTCGGAAAAGGGGAGGAAGGAGGGAGGGAGAGGGAGGGAAGGAAAGGGAGGGTGGGAGAGAGATAAAGAGAGAGGGGGGGGAGGGATGAAGGGAGGAAGAGAGAGGGAGAGAGAGTGAAAGAGAAAGAGAGAGATTTAGAGGGAGAGAGATGGATGAGGAAAACAATTTTTTCTTTTTTTTCAGAGCAGCAATTTATTGTAAAAATATATGACATTACAAAGGCATGAAGAGAGAGAGAGAGAGAGAGAGAGAGAGAGAGAGAGAGAGAGAGAGAGAGAGAGAGAGAGAGAGAGAGAGAGAGAGAGAGAGAGAGAGAGACAGACAGACAGACAGACAGACAGACAGAGATCAAGGAAACCTACCCCCCACCCCACCCCCACCCACCCCCACCCGTTTTCTAAAAGCGGACGACAACTATTCTCGATCTGTCTGTCAGATTAGTTTCGTAATTAGAATACATGAGATTTTAATTGTTCTTGATATCTTAGCTAAACATAAAACTTATTTTGAAATCAGGAAACCGATTCGGAAGAAGATTAAACTAATTAGGGTTTTATAATATATTTCCCAATACGTCTGTATTTCAATCAATCTATTGTTCTCTTTCACTTGTCACTCCCACCTTTTTCGTCACTTAAATCGAATAAACAATAAAATAACAATCAATTTCTAAGAATAAAGTTGATGCTAAAGGCCACCAGAGAGAGGGAGAGAGAGAGAGAGAGAGAGAGAGAGAGAGAGAGAGAGAGAGAGAGAGAGAGAGAGAGAGAGAGAGAGAGAGAGAGAGAGAGAGAAAGAATGAAAGAAGGAAAAGCTTAGAGAGAGAGAGACAGTGAGAGAGAGAAGCTTAGAGAGAGAGAGACAGTGAGAGAGAGAAGCTTAGAGGGAGAGAGAGAGAGAGAGAGAGAGAGAGAGAGAGAGAGAGAAAGACAGACAGACAGACAGAGACAGAGAGATAGAGAGAGAGAGAAAGGGAGAGAGAGAGCGATCGAGCCAGAGAAAAAAAAACAGATATAGAAAACATGAATAGAAAGGGAGAATAGCAAAAAAAAAAAAAAGAAAAAAAAAGAAAGTAGAATTGACTTCTGAGATTGGCAAAACATGGCCCAGTGTCAGCACAAAGGTCAAGCTGACACCAAGATAATAGAAATGACCTTTTTTAACCTTTCCTTGAGAGGGAGTGAAGATGGGGTAAGAAAAAAGGGAAGGAAGGGGGAAGGGGAAAGGAGAGAGGATGATAAAGGAGGAAGGGAAGATGGAGAATGAGGTAGAAAGAAGAGGAAGAAAGAAAAAAAAAATAGGATAAAGAACAGAGGAGGAAGAGAGGGAGAAAGGATATTAAGAAGAGAGAAGTAAAATAAAACCGGGGTAGGAAGGAGAACGGAGAATAAAGAGAGAGTAAAAAGGGAGGAGGAGGAAAAGGGTGAGGGGGAAGAAAGAGAAGGGAGGTGAACTAGGCTAAAGAACGAGGGAGGCAGGAAGAGCAAGGAATAAAAAGGGAGGAGGAGGAGGCTGAAGAAAGGCGGAGGGGAGGAAAAGAACAGGAGACGAGTCAGGTGAGAAAGGAAGAGAGAGAGAGAGAGAGAGAGAGAGAGAGAGAGAGAGAGAGAGAGAGAGAGAGAGAGAGAGAGAGAGAGAGAGAGAGAGAGAGAGAGAGAGAGAGAGAGAGAGAGAGAGAGAGAGAGAGAGAGAAAGATACAGAGACAGAGAAAGATACAGAGACAGAGACAGACAGAGAGCGAGAGGGCAAAAGAGAGAGAGAGAAAATAAACAGAAAGGCAGACAAACAGAAAGACATGCAAAGACAGAAAGACAACCATACAAACAAACAGAAAAAAAGAGACAAGAAAGAAGACAAGATAAGTATAAAAAGGAGTTCGAAAGGTGAGAGGATAAGGAGGATAAGGAGGAGGAGGAGAAGGAAGAGGAGGAGGAGAAGGAGGAGGTAGTGGTGGAGGAGGAAGAGGGAGAAGAAGAAGGAGGTAGTGGTGGGGGAGGAGGAGGAGAAGAAGAAGGAGGTAGTGGTGGAGGAGGGAGGAGGAGGAGGAGGAGGAGGTAGTGGTGGAGGAGGAGGAGGAGGAGAAGAAGAAGGAGGTAGAGGTAGATGAGGAGGAGGAAGAAGAGGAGGAGGAGGAGGGAGGAGGAGGAGGAGGAGGAGGAGGAGGGAGGAGGAGGGAGGAGGAGGAGGAGGAGGAGGAGGAGGGAGGAGGAGGGAGGAGGAGGAGGAGGAGGAGGAGGAGGAGGAGGCGCGAGCGGGGTCAAACGGAGAGAACAAAATAAAGGTGAAGTGCTTTAATGCAGGTTCCCAGATGGTTGGAAATTATTCATCTCGGGAAGCAAAAGCCAAAGGTCAAAGTTCACGAGGTCTCACGGGAGCTGACCTCGTTCCTCGCACTTCCCTGTTTTTAGCCCAGTTGTTGTGCGAAAGAGAGAGAGAGAGAGAGAGAGAGAGAGAGAGAGAGAGAGAGAGAGAGAGAGAGAGAGAGAGAGAGAGAGAGAGAGAGAGAGAGAGAGAGAGAGAGAGAGAGAGAGAGAGAGAGAGAGAGAGAGAGAGAGAGAGAGAGAGAGAGAGAGAGAGAGAGAGAGAGAGAGAGAGAGAGAGAGAGAGAGAGAGAGAGAGAGAGAGAGAGAGAGAGAGAGAGAGAGAGAGAGAGAGAGAGAGAGAGAGAGAGAGAGAGAGAGAGAGAGAGAGAGAGAGAGAGAGAGAGAGAGAGAGAGAGAGAGAGAGAGAGAGAGAGAGAGAGAGAGAGAGAGAGAGCGAGAGAGAGAGAGAGAGAGAGAGAGAGAGAGAGAGAGAGAGAGAGAGAGAGAGAGAGAGAGAGAGAGAGCGAGAGAGAGAGAGAGAGAGAAAGAGAGAGAGAGAGAGAGAGAGAGAGAGAGAGAGAGAGAGAGAGAGAGAGAGAGAGAGAGAGAGAGAGAGAGAGCGAGAGAGAGAGAGAGAGAGAAGGAAAGAGAAAGAAAGACAGATACACAGATAGACAAATAGATTTCCACATATATACAGTAAATACAGATGTAGATACATGATAATCTTAATTATTCTTTCTATCCTTATTCTTCCGCTTCCTCTTTATACTCTTTTCTATCCCATTTCTCTTTTTCCCATCATTTTATTTTTTTCCCCAGTTCCATATTGTAAAAAAAAAACACCAATTAATTTACGCAAGAAAAACAATGAAAGAACTAATAGGTAGAAAATTTAAAAAAAAAATACATTTTAAGATACATAAAATTCCATCCACTGAAAAACAAAATCACGTTCCATCTTTTTTATTGTGATTTTCATGGATTTTTTTTTCTTTGCTGTTGAATATGCAAATGCAGATAGTATAAGATTTAGTCAGTGGTGATGGCACTGATTTGGTTGGTAAAATAATATAATTGATGTGAAGATATAAGGTTCTAGATTACGATTAAATTTAGGAGTATAGATATAGATAGGTATATAGGTGGATGTAGATATTCATTTAGATATAGATGGATGTAGATGTATATTTAGATATAGATTGTTTAGATAGATAGAACGATAGATAGATAGATAGATATAGATAGAATTGTAGAAAAGGTGTGTGTGTAGATACTAATAGAAGTAAAAGTATGGGTATAGATAGATATACAGTAGATAGATATAAGGATAAAACATTGACATATATTGCCGCGGATATTGACAACCAATGAGTATACAGATTTTTTTCCAATCGTGAAATTCGTCAGTATATTTGTGTGTAAATTCGTTCAGTTCCCGGACTTCGATAAAGAAAAAAAGAAAAGAAAAAAAGAGAAATCAAATCTGAGCTGAACAACACGTAGCCAGCTAGTACAATATGCAAGAGTTCCAGTACATGTTAGTGGATTTTGGCCCATTCTAGAAAGTTCTTCTATGAGCGTAAGTGGTATACCAACCTTTCTGTGAATGGTGGATGAGTGTAGATATGTTGTTGTTTTTTTAAGTCCCCCCACCATGGTTGTCATTTTCTTTGTTCTTTTTTTTATCTGCTGAACTTGATTGTGTGTATTTTCTCCATATATACGATACGAATAAACAAATTTAGGTATGAGTTTTTTTCTTTACGTTTATTGGCATCTAAGCTCGAAAATATAGCCCCTGCATTAACGTATAATTTTGCTTTATTGGACACGTAACGTTCATTAATTTGACTTGAGTTACTCCGTAATTTAATTTTCGCTGATCCGTTTTCTATGATACTACATCCATGCCGGTCCCCTCGTTTTCTTCGATGCCAATTTCAGATGCTATATGACAGGGGTGGCCAACCTTTTGTGAAATATGATCTACTTTTTCTACAACTACCCTGATGCGACCTACCAGCCTAAGATTCAAACATACTCCATAATTGTAACTGTAACAGTATAACATCATTATAAATATAAATATAACTTATTCCCAGGAAAAGAGAAATATAATAATCCAGATACCATGAGTACTTGGATATGCTATTGCAGCTATTTGCATGACAACTTCTCAAGAACGAATTATTAACAGGTACAGTAGTGTAATCGACTTGAAACAAGCTTGTGATCGACCAGTCAATTGCGATCGACTGGTTGGCCACCCCTGTTGTAAGAAATAATATTTCCATGTCCAATAGATATTTTACACTTTATGAAGATGCGGTGAAGATGGCTACATCTATCTATGAACTCGTATCTGTCTATCTATCTATCTATCTATATGTATATATATATATATATATATATATATATATATATATATATATATATATATATATATATATAGGTATATATCTATCTATATGTATGTATATATATATAGGTATCTATATATCTATTTATCTATCTATCTATTTATCTATCTATATATATATATATATATGTGTGTGTGTGTGTGTGTGTGTGTGTGTGTGTGTGTGTGTGTGTGTGTGTGTGTGTGTGTGTGTGTGTGTGCGTGCGTGTGTGTGTGTGTGTGTGTGTGTGTGTGTGTACATACATATATATAGATACACACACACACACACACACACACACACACACACACACACACACACACACACACACACATATATATATATATATATATATATATATATATATATATATATATATATATATATATATATATATATACATGTATCACACACACACACACACACACACACACACACACACACACACACACACACACACACACATATATATATATATATATATATATATATATATATATATATATATATATATATATATATATATACATATATCCTGTCTCCCTCTCTCATTTTCGTGACGAAATGATTTTCCAGTCGTTTCTTTTCTCTATTTTCCTTCCTTTCTTCTTCATACAGCCAATTAACTCTTATTTCATGTTTCTAATTAACTTTCTGCTTTTCTCTTTCATACAAAACGAGAGCTTTTGCAGAGTCTGAAAATTTACATTCTTTATCCCTCCCGTCTTTTTTCTTTTTAATTTTCCAAAATTAGTTACGGGTAATTTTGGAATCACTTGCTTAATCTAAGTTTAGGAATTAGTTCATTTCTCTTCGCTAACTTCTTCAGCTTTGTTTTTTTTTTTTTTCTTTCTTTCTTTTGCATGTTGATTTTTTATTCTTCTTTTTCTTCTTTTCTTCTGATTATTATTATTATCGTTTCTTCTTTTCTTCTGATTATTATTATTATCCTTTCTCCTTTTTCTTCTTTTTCTTTTTCTTTTTCTTCTTCTTCTTCCTCTCCTTCTTCCTCCTCTTCTTCTTCTTCTTCTTTTTCTTCTTTTTCATTTTCTTCTTCTTTTCTTCTTTGGCGGTTTAACAGTTATTTGTTTTTTTTTCTACATGTTTATCTATTCTTCCAATAATATTTCTTCCTTCATTCTATTTTCCACATTCTCTTTCTCTTTCACTTCCTCCTTCTTTCTCTTCTTACCATTCTCCTCTTCTTCCTCTTCTTTATCACCCCTTCTTGCCTCCCCCTTTTCATCATTCTTTGCTCTTTTTCTTTGTCTTTTTTTTCTCGTCATTCTCTCTTACTTCTTCTTTCTTCCTCTTTTGCAGTCTCCCCTTTTCATTATCCTCTTCTAATTTTCTTCCTTCTTCTCTTCCTCCTCCCCCTCTTTCTTACTCCTCCTCATATCATATTTTTTTCCTTTCCCTTCCTCATTCTCTTCCTCCTCCTCCTCCTCCTCCTCCTCTATCTTAGCATTTTTTCTTCCTCATTTCACCATCTTCTTCTCCCTTTCTCCCTTTTCCTCCCCATTCTCTCCTCCTCCTCCTTCTCCTTCTCCTCCTCATTTCACCCTCCTCTTCTTCTCCCCATTCTCACCTTATCCTCCTTATCCTCCTCATTTCACCCTCCTCTTCTTCTCCCCATTCTCACCTCATCCTCATTCTCCTTCTCCTCATTTCACCATCCTCTTCTTCTCCCCCTCTCCCTCTTCCTCCGTCTCCTCCTCATTTCACCCTCCTCTTCTTCTCCCCATTCTCACCTCATCCTCATTCTCCTTCTCCTCATTTCACCCTCCTCTTCTTCTCCACTTTCTCCCTCTTCCTCCTTCTCCTCCTCATTTCACCCTCCTCTTCTTCTCCCCTTTCTCCCTCTTCCTCCTTCTCCTCCTCATTTCACCCTCCTCTTCTTCCTCCCTCTCTCCCTCTTCCTCCTTCTCCTCCTCATTTCACCCTCCTCTTCTTCTCCCCCTTTCTCCCTCTTCCTCCTTCTCCTCCTCATTTCACCCTCCTCTTCTTCTCCCCTTTCTCACCTCATCCTCATTCTCCTTCTCCTCATTTCACCCTCCTCTTCTTCTCCCCTTTCTCCCTCTTCCTCCTTCTCCTCCTCATTTCACCCTCCTCTTCTTCTCCCTCTCTCCCTCTTCCTCCTTCTCCTCTCATTTCACCCTCCTCTTCTTCTCCCCTTTTCTCCCTCTTCCTCCTTCTCCTCCTCATTTCACCATCCTCTTCTTCTCCCTCTCTTCCTCTTCCACCTTCTCCTCCTCATTTCACCCTCCTCTTCTTCTCCCTCTCTCCCTCTTCCTCCTTCTCCTCCTCATTTCACCCTCCTCTTCTTCTCCCCCTCTCCCTCTTCCTCCTTCTCCTCCCTCATTTCACCCTCCCTCTTCTTCTCCCCTTTCTCACCTCATCCTCATTCGCCTTCTCCTCATTTCACCCTCCTCTTCTTCTCCCCCTCTCCCTCTTCCTCCTTCTCCTCCTCATTTCACCCTCCTCTTCTTCTCCTTTCTCCCTCTTCCTCCTTCTCTTCCTCATTTCACCCTCCTCTTCTTCTCCACTTTCTCCCTCTTCCTCCTTCTCCTCCTCATTTCACCCTCCTCTTCTTCTCCCCTTTCTCCCTCTTCCTCCTTCTCTTCCTCATTTCACCCTCCTCTTCTTCTCCCTTTTCTCCCTCTTCCTCCTTCTCCTCCTCATATCACCCTCCTCTTCTTCTCCCTCTCTCCCTCTTCCTTCGCTTCCTCCTCATTTCACCCTCCTCTTCTTCTCCCCCTCTCCCTCTTCCTCCTTCTCCTCCTCATTTCACCCTCCTCTTCTTCTCCCTCTCTCCCTCTTCCTCCTTCTCCTCCTCATTTCACCCTCCTCTTCTTCTCCCTCTCTCCCTCTTCCTCCTTCTCCTCCTCATTTCACCCCTCCTCTTCTTCTCCCCTTTCTCACCTCATCCTCATTCTCCCCCTCCTCATTTCATCCTCCTCTTCTTCTCCCCCTCTCCCTCTTCCTCCTTCTCCTCCTCATTTCACCCTCCTCTTCTTCTCCCCCTCTCCCTCTTCCTCCTTCTCCTCCTCATTTCACCCTCCTCTTCTTCTCCTTCTCTCCCTCTTCCTCCTTCTCTTCCTCATTTCACCCTCCTCTTCTTCTCCTTCTCTCCCTCTTCCACCATCCTCAACCTTCATTGCACAAGTCTGCATTCGCTTTCAGATCGTTTCTATGAATGTTAAAGACCTCGATAAGATAAGGGGGATCGAATATAAAGTAAATTCATTTGGAGAATATATATATAAACTGGATATAGAGTGAGATAGATAGATGGATAGGTAGATGGATAGGTAGGTAGATAGGGAGGGAGGGAAGGAGGGAGGGAGGGAAGGAGGGAGGAAGGGAGGTAGATAGATAGGTAGGTAAGTAGGTAGGTAGGGAGGTAGGTAGGTAGGTAGGTAAGTAGGTAGGTTGGTAGGTAGGTCGATAGATAGACAGACACAGATGATTAGATAGAGAGATAGGTGGATAAGTAGTCAGATAGACAGATAGATAGATAGGTAGATTGATAGACAGTTAGGTAGATAAACACGTAGATAGATAGACTGATATCTTTATCGATATATAAATACCATGATACATGTATTTAAATGTGTGTGATTTTCCACGTTAAAAAAAGACCCAGAAAGTATATATACGTACAGGTCTTACACCTTCACATCTGACCCTTAGTGACAGCGCGGGGCATCACACCCCTTGACACAGAGGTCATAAGTAATGCAAGGTCATTGCGCTGTGACCTCTCTTTCCCCCCATCCCTCCTGGGTTTGACCTGTCGCAGCCAGTGAGACATT
>NC_091555.1:40101850-40106850 GCF_042767895.1 Penaeus vannamei
AAATTTTGCATCTTAATAGCTTTTTTCATACATAATGGAATGGAATATTTATGCGGTTGAGGGTCTCCTCTCTCTCTCCTTGCTGTCGGGAGAAGGGACGCGGGGGCGAATGGGGGGGGGGGGGCAAGAGATGTCTTTTTTGTTTTTCTTCGTTTTCTTTTTTCCTTTCTCCTTTTCCTTTTTTTCTCTTTTCCATTTTTATTGTTTTCTTTCTGTTTTCTTCTTTCTTTCTTTTTCTTCTTTTTTCTTCTTTCTTTTATTTCTTTTTCTTCTTCCTTTTTTTTCTTTTTCTGTTTCTTTTTATTTTTTATTTTCAGTTTTTCTTTTTCTTTTTTATTCTTCTTTTTTTCTTCCTCTCTTTTTTCTTCTTCTCCTATTTCTTCTCCTGCTTCTATTACTACTACTACTATTAGAGATGGGAGTGGGGAATAATGGAGAATGTTGGGGAGTGGGAGGAGGGGATAGTAGGGAATGTTGGGGATGGGAATGGGAATGGGAATGGGAGATAATGGGTAAAGCTGGGGAGTGTGGGAATGGGAGATAATGGGTAAAGCTGGGGAGTGTGGGAATGGGAGATAATGGGGAGTAGGAATCGGGGAATGGGAGTGAGCGAGTGTTAGCGATGCCTCGAATAGGGAATAGGAATGGGTGGGTGGGGGGGTAGGGAGAATAATGTCGAATGTTGGAAAGTGGGGGTAAGGGGGAGTCCGTAATGGTAATAGGGGACGGGGGTGAGCGTAGGGTGGGAGGTGGGTGAGGAGTAAGGTGGGGGGAGAGGGTAGACCGTAATGGGGAGGGGGTGGTGAGCGTAGGGGTGGGGAGGGGGAAAGACCGTAATGGGGAGGGGGTGAGAGTAGGGGTGGGGGGAGGGGGGAGTCCGTAATGGGGGGAAGGGGGGGAGTCCATAACGGGGAGGGTGAGTCCGTAATGGGGAGGGGTGGTGAGCGTAGGGGTGGGGAAGGGTGAGCGTAGGGGCGGGGGGAGGGGGGAGACCGTAATGGGGAGGGGGTAAGAGTAGGGGTGGGGGAGGGGGTGAGCGTAAGGGGGGTAGACCGTAATAGGGAGGGTGAGCGTAAGGGTGGGTAGGGGGGGAGACCGTAATGGGGAGGGGGTGAGAGTAGGGGTGGGGGAGGGGGTGAGCGTAAGGGGGTGGTAGACCGTAATGGGGAGGGGGTGAGCGTAGGGGTGGGGGAGGGAGAGACCGTAATAGGGAGGGGGTGAGAGTAGGGGTGGCGGAGGGGGGTGAGCGTAAGGGGGGGTAGACCGTAATGGGGAGGGGGTGAGAGTAGGGGTGGGGGAGGGGGGTGAGCGTAAGCGTGGGGGGAAACCGTAATGGGGAGGGGGTGAGCGTAGGGGTGGGGGAGGGGGCGACCGTAATGGGGAGGGGAGGGTGAGAGTAGGGGTGGGGGAGGGGAGTCCGTATGGGGAGGGGGTGAGAGTAGGGTGGGGAGGGGGTAGACCGTAATGGGGAGGGGGTGGTGAGCGTAGGGGTGGGGAGGGGAAGACCGTAATGGGTAGGGGGTGAGAGTAGGCGTGGGGAGGGGGTGAGCGTAAGGGTGGGGGAGGGGAGTCCATAATGGGGAGGGGGGAGTCCATAACGCGGAGGGGGGGAGTCCGTAATGGGGAAGGGGGGTGAGCATAGGACTAGGAAGGTGGGGGGGGGGATGCTAACGATCACTAGTCTCGCTCGAAATGCAGATCCTGACGCCCACTCTTAAATCATCAGCATTCATATTTCTTGATGTTCGACAAGTGATGGTTTTCCTGACCTCGTTACGGTGATTTCGGAAGCCTCGATGTGTGTGTGTTGGGAGGCTTCTTTTAGGTTTATTTCTTCTTTATCCTCGTCTCGTTCTGTGATTTTTGTTCTTTTTTTCCTTTTTAGTTCTTTTTCCTTTTTTTCCTCTTTTCTCTACTTATATTTTAGTTTGTTTATTTTTTTATCTCTTCTTTCTTTGTTTTTTTTTTCAAATCTTTCGTCTACTCTTCTTTCCCTTTCTAATATTACTTCTTTCGTACCTCGTCCTCTTCTTCCTTTTTCTCTCCTTCCTCTTCCACCTCCTTTTATTTTAAACTCCTCCCTCCCCCCCCCCATCATTCTCTTCCTGTCCATCCTCCTCTTCCTCCCCCTTTCCTATCCACCTCCACCTTCACCTTCTCCTCCTCCTTCTCCTCTTTTTTCTCGCTCCATCTCTTCTCTTCCTGTTCCTCCTCCTCTTGCCCTTCCTTTCCCTTCCTTCCCACCTCCTCCTCTTTCTCCTCCTCTTTCTCCTCCTCCTTTTCTCCTCCTCTTTCTCCTCCTCTCTCCTCCTCCTTTTTCTCCTCCTCCTCTTTCTCCTCCTCCTTCTCCTCCATTTCCTTCTCCTCCATTTCCTTCTCCTCCATTTCCTTCTCCTTTTCTCCCTCCTTTTCTCCTTCTAAAACCCCTTGGCTAATACACTCTTCTCATGTGGGTACAACAGCTGCATTTCCTTCTAAACCTCACGGTACACTGACCTCGTTCCATTACGTACTCTATTACCCTGGTTGTACTTCACTATTAAACAACGATACACTGTCATTTAGGCTCGCAAAGAGAGTGGTTATCGAGGCTGTACAATCTCGCTAAAACTATCCACACGGCTCCAAGAAGTCGTTTACAGCAGTTGTACGTATATGGTTATAGGGGGGGGGGTCCTTTTTACAGCGGCTGTATTATGCTAAAAGCCGTGTCTGTACTTTACGCTGTATCGCCTCCTTTTCCCTCGACGAAACGGGATGCATTTGGTTCACTTATAACGAAGAGTGTTGTAATAACTGCCCGTCTAAGGGAACGGGATCGTTTCTGTTGTAGAGGAGCGGTCTGTAAGAAGCGAGGGGGAGGGGAGGGAGAGGGGGAGGGGGAAGGAGAGAGTGGGGAAGGGAGACTGTGGATGGGGGAGAAGGGGGGTGACGTACTTTTTTTTTTGTCGGGGGGCGACGTACTTTTTTTCTAATTTTCTTTGTCTTTCTCTCTGTTATTTGTCTTTGTTTCTACTTCTGCTTCTAAACTTTGTTGGAGAAAGTGGGGAAAGGAGACTTTGGATGAGGGAGAGAAGGGAGGTGGCGTACTCTTTTTTTCTCTCTAATTTCCTTTGTCTTTCTTTCTTTTTTAATTTGTCTGTGCTTCTAACTTTGTTGCTGGCCATGGTTCTGTCTTTGTTTTTCTCTTTCTGTTTTTCTTCTAATTCAGACTCTCTGTCTCACTATTTTCTCTATATTTGGCATCTCTTTCTCTTCCCCTTTTATTCTGATATTCCCTCTTCTATTCTTATTCTCATCCTACAAGTATTACCTCGTTACACTTATTCCTTACATGTCATTCTCTTCAAGCCGCTATCGGGAAAATATTATCTTTTTATTAGTTTACCCTTTCCAACAAACTTTTCTTATTATTATTATTATTATTATTCCGTCCGTGTACTACAGCTACTTCTTCTTCTCTAACATTCTTTTTTTATCTCTACTATTGAGTTTCTTGGGTGAAGCTTTGTTTTCAAAGGATTTTTTTAATAGTTTGTCCTTATTAAAAACATTTTCTTTCATCAACACGAATTCCATTTTCTTTGTTCTTCGCGTTCATTATTCCATCATATCGTTTCAAGTATTTTCGTTAATTACTTTGAAGTATTTCTACCTTTTCCCTTTCATCTCTCTTTCTCTCTCTCTCTCTCTCTCTCTCTCTCTCTCTCTCTCTCTCTCTCTCTCTCTCTCTCTCTCTCTCTCTCTATATACTAATCTCTCTCTCTCTTTCTCTCTCTCTCTCTCTCTCTCTCTCTCTCTCTCTCTCTCTCTCTCTCTCTCTCTCTCTCTCTCTCTCTCTCTCTCTCTCTCTACTCTCTCTCTCTCTCTCTCTCTATATATATCTCTCTCTATCTCTATCTCTCTCTCTCTCTCTCTCTCTCTCTCTCTCTCTCTCTCTCTCTCTCTTCCATTTCTCCCTTTTTCTCTTTCTATCTGTTTTATCTCATTTTCTCCCATTCTCTTCTATCTCCTCCATACCTCCTCTCCCTCCATCCATTCCTCTCTCTTCTCCCTCTCCCTCTCTCCCATTCTCCCCCTTAGTCCCTCCCTCAATACCCCTCTTTTTCTCTTTATCTCTATATTTCTCCCTCACATTCTCCTTCTCCTTCACAGTTTCTCTCCCTCTCTCCTTCCCGCCATTCTTCTCTCTTTTTCTCCCTCTCCCTCTCTCCCATTCCCTCCCTCTCTCAACATCCAGACCGTAACGAGCCAAGACGCTACACCCCCACCCCCCTTCCTACTCCCCTTCTGTCTTCCTTCCCCATCTCCCTTTCCCATCTCTCCCCTTTCCCCTCTCTTTTTTTTCTCCCTTCCCCCATACACTCATCTTCATTCCCTCTCCTCCTTCCCCATCCCTTTCCCGTCCCTCCCTCTTTCCTCACCTCCATCCACTTTCCCTCTCTCTCTCTCCTCCTTCTCCCCCTACCCTTCCCCCTCCCTCCCTCTTTCCTCCCCCTTCCCTCCCTCCTACTCCCCATCCTTCTCCCCATCCCCTTCATCTTTCCCTCCCTCTCCCCCTTCTCCCCTCCCTCCAACCTCCCCCTTCCCCCTCAACCCCCTCCCTTCCTCCTTCCCCCTCCCCCATTCCTCTCTCTTCTTCTTCTTCCCTCCCTTACCCTCCTTCCACTCCTCACCTTCATCCCTCTTCCCCTCCCTCGTTCCTATCACCTTCCTCTCTCCCCTCACCTCCATCCCCTTTCCACCCATCCCTCCCTTTCCCCCTCCCCTCCCCCTCCTTTCCTCTTATTCCTTTCCCCTTCCCTACCCTCCCTCCCTTTCCCCCTCCCTCCCCTTCCCTTCCTCTTAATCCTTTCCCCCTCCCTTACCTTCCCTCCCTTCCCTCTCTTCCCCTCCTCCCTCACTCCCCTCCCTCCACCCTCACCTCCTTCCCCCTTCCCTCTCCCTCTCTTCCCCATCCCCACCTCCTTCCTCCCCCCATCCCCCACTATCTCCCAACG
>NC_091555.1:40114350-40116850 GCF_042767895.1 Penaeus vannamei
GCAAGCTGTGTTTGTGCAGAGTATGCTGTGTAACCTTTTGTTTCTTGGGGGTTGGGGGGGGGGGGGGCGTTGCAAGCTGTGTTTGTGCAGAGTATGCTGTGTAACCTTTTGTTTCTTGGGGGTTGGGGGGTGGGGGGCGTTGCAAGCTGTGTTTGTGCAGAGTATGCTGTGTAATCTTTTGTTTCTTGGGGGTTGGGGGGGGGGGGGCGTTGCAAGCTGTGTTTGTGCAGAGTATGCTGTGTAACCTTTTGTTTCTTGGGGGTGGGGGGTGGGGGGCGTTGCAAGCTGTGTTTGTGCAGAGTATGCTGTGTAACCTTTTGTTTCTTGGGGGTTGGGGGGGGTGGGGGGCGTTGCAAGCTGTGTTTGTGCAGAGTATGCTGTGTAACCTTTTGTTTCTTGGGGGTTGGGGGGTGGGGGGCGTTGCAAGCTGTGTTTGTGCAGAGTATGCTGTGTAACCTTTTGTTTCTTGGGGGTTGGGGGGTGGGGGGCGTTGCAAGCTGTGTTTGTGCAGAGTATGCTGTGTAACCTTTTGTTTCTTGGGGGTTGGGGGGTGGGGGGCGTTGCAAGCTGTGTTTGTGCAGAGTATGCTGTGTAACCTTTTGTTTCTTGGGGGTTGGGGGGGGGGGGCGTTGCAAGCTGTGTTTGTGCAGAGTATGCTGTGTAACCTCTTTGTTTCTTGGGGGTGGGGGGGTGGGGGGCGTTGCAAGCTGTGTTTGTGCAGAGTATGCTGTGTAACCTTTTGTTTCTTGGGGGTGGGGGGTGGGGGGCGTTGCAAGCTGTGTTTGTGCAGAGTATGCTGTGTAACCTTTTGTTTCTTGGGGGTGGGGGGGTGGGGGGCGTTGCAAGCTGTGTTTGTGCAGAGTATGCTGTGTAACCTTTTGTTTCTTGGGGGTGGGGGGTGGGGGGCGTTGCTAAGCTGTGTTTGTGCAGAGTATGCTGTGTAATCCTTTGTTTTCTTGGGGGTGGGGGGGTGGGGGGCGTTGCAAGCTGTGTTTGTGCAGAGTATGCTGTGTAATCTTTGTTTCTTGGGGGTGGGGGGTGGGGGGGCGTTGCAAGCTGTGTTTGTGCAGAGTATGCTGTGTAATCTTTTGTTTCTTGGGGGTGGGGGGTGGGGGGCGTTGCAAGCTGTGTTTGTGCAGAGTATGCTGTGTAACCTTTTGTTTCTTGGGGGTGGGGGGGGGGGGGGGGGGGCGTTGCAAGCTGTGTTTGTGCAGAGTATGCTGTGTAATCTTTTGTTTCTTGGGGGTGGGGGGGTGGGGGGCGTTGCAAGCTGTGTTTGTGCAGAGTATGCTGTGTAATCTTTTGTTTCTTGGGGGTTGGGGGGGGGCGTTGCAAGCTGTGTTTGTGCAGAGTATGCTGTGTAACCTTTTGTTTCTTGGGGTGGGGGGGGGCGTTGCAAGCTGTGTTTGTGCAGAGTATGCTGTGTAACCTTTTGTTTCTTGGGGGTGGGGGGGGGGCGTTGCAAGCTGTGTTTGTGCAGAGTATGCTGTGTAATCTTTTGTTTCTTGGGGGTTGGGTGGGGCGTTGCAAGCTGTGTTTGTGCAGAGTATGCTGTGTAACCTTTTGTTTCTTGGGGGTGGGGGGCGTTGCAAGCTGTGTTTGTGCAGAGTATGCTGTGTAACCTTTTGTTTCTTGGGGGTGGGGGGGGGGCGTTGCAAGCTGTGTTTGTGCAGAGTATGCTGTGTAATCTTTGTTTCTTGGGGGTGGGGGGTGGGGGCGTTGCAAGCTGTGTTTGTGCAGAGTATGCTGTGTAACCTTTTGTTTCTTGGGGGTGGGGGGGTGGGGGGGCGTTGCAAGCTGTGTTTGTGCAGAGTATGCTGTGTAACCTTTTGTTTCTTGGGGGTGGGGGGGTGGGGGGCGTTGCAAGCTGTGTTTGTGCAGAGTATGCTGTGTAATCTTTGTTTCTTGGGGGTGGGGGGTGGGGGGCCTTGCAAGCTGTGTTTGTGCAGAGTATGCTGTGTAATCTTTTGTTTCTTGGGGGTGGGGGGTGGGGGGCGTTGCAAGCTGTGTTTGTGCAGAGTATGCTGTGTAATCTTTTGTTTCTTGGGGGTGGGGGGGTGGGGGGCGTTGCAAGCTGTGTTTGTGCAGAGTATGCTGTGTAATCTTTGTTTCTTGGGGGTGGGGGGTGGGGGGCCTTGCAAGCTGTGTTTGTGCAGAGTATGCTGTGTAATCTTTTGTTTCTTGGGGGTGGGGGGTGGGGGCGTTGCAAGCTGTGTTTGTGCAGAGTATGCTGTGTAATCTTTTGTTTCTTGGGGTTGGGGGGGGGGGGCGGTGCAAGCTGTGTTTGTGCAGAGTATGTTGTGTAACCTTTTGTTTCTTGGGGGTGGGGGGGTGGGGGGGTGTTCAGGTTGCAGGAGGTTGGGAATGCAGGGTAGGGGGGAGGGGTGTATGTTGGGTATGTTGGGTTGGTATGTTTGATTGATGTTTATGTGTTTTTGTTTGTTTGTTTGTTATGTTCGGAGTGTGTTAGTTTTGTTCGGTTGATATTTTCGATTGATAT
>NC_091555.1:40126850-40129350 GCF_042767895.1 Penaeus vannamei
CGAAAGACAGACAAACAGAAAGAAAGAGACAGACAAAGAGCGAGAGACAGACAGACAGAGAGAGTGGCAGACAGACAGAGAGACAGAGGGACAGGCAGAAAGACAAAGAGAGACAGACAGACAGAGAGCGAGAGACAGATAAACAGAGAGAAAGAGACAGACAAAGAGCGAGAGACAGACAGACAGAGAGAGCGAGAAAGAGACAGACAATCAAAAAGAGAGAGTCAGACAGACAGAAAGAGACAGACAATCAAAAAGAGAGAGTCAGACAGACAGAAAGAGACAGACAAAGAGCGAGAGACAGGCAGACAGAGAGCGAGAAAGAGACAGACAGACTTAGAGAGACAGACAGACAGAGAGCGAGAGACAGACAGACAGAGAGCGAGAGACAGACAGACAGAGAGAAAGAGACAAACAGAGAGCGAGAAACAGACAGACAGATAGAGAAAAACAGGCAGACAGAGAGCGAGAGACAGACAAACAAAGAGACAGACCTTGAGAGACAGACAAACAGAGCGAGAGACAGACAGACAGAGCGAGAGACAGACAGACAGACAGACCTAGAAACAGATAGACAGACAGCGATAGACAGACAGACAGACAGAGACAGACAGACAGACAGACAGAGAGAGCGGAGACCATTCATTTTGAGCGTTATCGGCCAGTGGCTTCCAAACCTTCGCCTTTAAACGAGTCTGCTCTCTGGCGCTGGGTCTTCCACCCTTGCCTTACGGAGGGAAATTTCGCTTCTTCCTTGGGTCCTCGTCTCTCTGTCTCTCTCTGTCTCTGTCTCTTTATCTTTCTCTGCTTCTTTCTATGTTTGTTTGTCTGTCTGTTTCTGTTTTTTTTTCGATCTATTTCTGTCTATATGTCTGTCTGTCTCTCTTTCTTTCTGTGTTTCTCTTTCTCTCTTTCTCTGACGCTCTCTCTCTCTCTTTCTCTCTTTCTCTCTCTCTGTTTCTCTTTCTCTCTTTTTTTCTCTTTCTCTCTCTCTTTTCTCTCTCTCTCTCTCTCTCTCTCTCTCTCTCTCTCTCTCTCTCTCTCTCTCTCTCTCTCTCTCTCTCTCTCTCTCTCTCTCTCTCTCTCCTTCCCTCCCACATCACCCATTATCTCCCCTCCCCCATCTCCCCCACCCTCACCTCCTTCCCTTTTTTCTCCTTCTCCCTCCCACATCACCCATTATCTCCTCTCTCTCCCCCCTCCCCACCCCACCCTCCCCATCACCCACCCTCACCCCCGCCTCACCCCCCCCCCATCACCCTCTCTCCCCGCCCACCCACCCACCCCCATTCCCTGCTCACCCCGCCCACCCCCATCACCCTCTCCTTCACCCATTGGCCGATTTTGTGGACACTGGAACTCGCTGGCTCCTAAAGGGTCGTTTATCTCTGGAAAACCCGACTCGTTTTTCATAGTTTGGGGAACATTTCTCAGCTACGTGAACAGAGCCTGGGTGGTTTGTGGGCGGTTGGGGGAAAGTGTGGGGGTGGGCGGTTGGGGGAAAGTGTGGGGGTGGGCGGTTGGGGGAAAGTGTGGTGGTAGGAGGGGAAGTGGGGTGTGGGGTGGGTAGAGGGGGAGGGTGGGGATAAGGGGGGTTATGGGGTGGGGTGTAAAGGGAGAGTGTGGTGGTGTAGGAGGGGTGTGTGGGTTGGGTAGGGGTTGTAGGGGGGGAGGGGGTAAGGTGGGTTTATGGTAAAGGGGAGGGGGTTAGTTTTGTATCTGTTTGTTTATTTGGTTTGTCTTTTTTTTGTTTTTTTCTCTCTCTCTCTCTCTCTCTCTCTCTCTCTCTCTCTCTCTCTCTCTCTCTCTCTCTCTCTCTCTCTCTCTCTCTCTCTCTCTCTTCACGTCCCTTCTCTGTTCATTCATTCTTTTCGCACATTCCCTCTCTTTATGCTTCTATCCCTCTCTCTCCATCTCCCTTCCCACCCTCCCTCTGTCCTTCCCTCCCTTCTTCTACCCTTCCCTCCCTCCCTCCCTCTCCCCTCCCTCCCTCCCTCCACCTCCCTTCCCGCCTCCTTTCTCCTCCTTCTCCCTTCCTTCCCTCCTTTCTCCCTCCTCTCCCCCTTCCCTCTCTCTCCCTCCTCCTCCCTCTTTCTCCCTTCCATCCCTCCCTGCCTCTACCCTTGCCCTCTCCCTCCCTCTCCCCTTCCCGCCTCCTTCCCTCCTTCTACCCTTCCTTCCTCCCTGCCCTCTACCCTTCCCTCCCTCCCTCCTCTCCCCCCTCCCTCCCTCCCTCCCTCCCTCCCTGCCTCCCTCCCTCCTACCTTTCCTTCCCTCCCTCCCTCCTTCTACCCTTCCCTCCCTCCTTCTCCTTCCATCCTCCCTCCCTTTCCTCCTTCAACTTCTTCCCTCCCCTCCCTGCCTCTCCCCTCACTTCTTCCCACCACTCTCCCTCCCACCTCCTCCTCCTCTCTCCTCACTTCTTCCCTCCCTCCCTCCCTTCTTCTCCCCTTCCTTCCCTCTCTCTCCCCTTCCCGTCTCTCTCCCTCCCTCTCCCCTC
>NC_091555.1:40134350-40136850 GCF_042767895.1 Penaeus vannamei
GATAGTTACAATAAAGATGATAATAATAAAAATGGTAATTAATGATAATACAGAGAAAGAAAGAAACGGAGAGAGATGAGTACAGAAAGACGCATGAATATAAAACGGCAGATAAAGATGCTAAGGGGCTTGATAATGAAAGTTGAAAAGGAAGAAAATAAAGACAAAGAAGAATACAAAGAAAATGGATAAAGGAAAATTTGAAGAAAAGGAAGCCAAGAAAACAACGACAGGAAACAGAAAAGAATAATAGAAAGGAGGCGAATAAAGACAAACAGAGAAAGTCGAAACGAAAATAAACTAGTAAATAAAATAAAAAGATGATCAAAATAACCAACAAAAACAAAAACAGAGAAAATATACAAATAAACTGCATAACGACAGAAACACAAAAAAAAGACCCAATAAAGAGAGAAACAAACAAACAAAAAAACAACAGAAACAGTATAAAACGCAAAACAAAATAAATAAAAAGAAACAAACAAAATATCAAAACACAAAACAAAGGAATGATAATAATAATAAAAAACAAAAAACAACAAAACATACAAACAATACAAACAGAGACAGACAGACGAAGAAAACCACAACCTCACACAAGAAAAAAACTCATAAACTTTTTAGCCTTGAAGTGTACAGACGAGTGTGTTACATGACGGTACAGTGTGTTATGTAATATCTCTCGTACAGTGCTACTGGGTTTCTTGTAGAGCCTTGTAAAGAATGGTGGATGATTAAGGGAGAGAGAGAGAGAGGGAGAGAAGGATGGAGGGAGAGAGAGAGGGGGAGAAGGATGGAGGGAGAGAGGGAAAGGGTGAAGGGAGAGGGGGTGAAGGAGTAAGGAGAGGGAGAGGATGAGGGAGGGGGGAGGATGAAAGGGTGAGAGGGGGAGAAGGATGTAAAGAAGAGGGAAAGTGGGAGAAGGAGTAAGGAGAGAGGGAGGAGGAGGGGAAGGATGAAAGGGAGAGAGGGAAGAAAGAGTAAGGGGAGAGGGAGAGGAGGGAATGGACTGAAAGGGAAAGAGTAAGGAGAAAAGAGGAGGGAGATGGAGGTAGTGAAGAGAGGTAAGTGGAGAGGGGGAAAGGAGTGAAGAGAGATAGGGAGGAGTAAGGGGAGAGAATGAAAGGGAAAGGATGAAGGGAGAGAGGAAGAGGGAGATATGTAGTGAAAGAGAGGGAGGAGGAAAGAATGAAAGGGAGAAGGAGAGGGAGAGAGAGTGAGGTGATGGAGGAGAGGGGTAGGGAAAGGATGAAGAGAGAGGGGGAGGAAAGGGGAGGGAGAGGGAGAGAGTTAGCGAAGAAGAGAGACAAGGAAAGGTTGAAAGAGAGAGGAAGAGGGAAAGAAAGAGAGGTGATAAAGGAAAGGGAGAGAAAGGATAAAGAGACTTCAGGAATCAGGAAGGAGGAAGAAAAAGGTAAAAACAGCAGAGAAGGAGAGGAAAGAATGAAAGGAGACGAGAAGAGGAAGAGAAGGAGAAAGAAGTGAAGGAGAGGGAGAGGGAGGAAAGGCGAAGAAGAGGAATAGAGAGAAGGAGAGAAAAATAAACACGAAAGACAGGAAGAGGGTAAGGAAGAGAAGAAGAAGAAGAGAAAAGACACCAAAGAAAGCAAGGATGAAAGGGAGACGAAGAGAAGAAGATGAAGAAGAGAAAAGACACCAAGGAAGAGAAAGAGGAAAATCCAGAAAGAAAACGAGACACGAACAGAGCATCTCAACAAAAAAACGGAGAGAACAGGACTCACTCCTCTCATCGCCCTAAAAAAAAAAAAAAAAAGTGATAGACATGTATGCAACAGCAGTAGCCTAGCAGCCCGGATATCAGGGTCACGTGATACGCCAATGTTTACATCAACAAAGGTCCTCTCTGTCTCTTATCCTCCGCTCTTGCTGTCTTGCTTTCGTTGTCTGTCTGTCTTTCTCTGTCTATCTGTCTCTCTTTCTCTTTCTCTGTCTGTCTGTCTGTTTGTCACTTTCTGTCTCTGTCTGTCTCTGTCTATCTGTCACTCTCTCTATCTATCTATCTATCTATCTCTCTGTCTATCTCTCTCTCTCTCTCTCTCTCTCTCTCTCTCTCTCTCTCTCTCTCTCTCTCTCTCTCTCTCTCTCTCTCTCTCTCTCTCTCTCTCTCTCTCTCTCTCTCTCTCTCTCTCTCTCTTTCTCTTTCTCTTTTTCTTTCGCTTTCGCTTTCGCTTTCTCTTTCTCTGTCTGTCTGTCTGTCACTGTCTGTCTCTGTCTGTCTCTGTCAACCTGTCACTCTCTATCTATCTATCTATTTATCTATCTTTCTATCTGTCTGTCTCTGCCTCTCTCTCTCTCTCTCTCTCTACTCTCTCTCTCTCTCTCTCTCTCTCTCTCTCTCTCTCTCTCTCTCTCTCTCTCTCTCTCTCTCTCTCTCTCTCTCTCTCTCTACTCTCTCTCTCTTTCTGTGTGAGTGTGTGTGTGTGTGTGTGTGTGTGTGTGTGTGTGTGTGTGTGTGTGTGTGTGTGTTTGTCTATGTGTG
>NC_091555.1:40144404-40149404 GCF_042767895.1 Penaeus vannamei
TCCCTCCCTTATTTCCCTGCCTCGATTCCCCTCCCTTATTTCCCTCCCTCGTTTCCCCTCCCTCATTTCCCCACCCTTATTTCCCTCCCTTATTTCCCTCCCTCGTTTCCCTCCCTGGAGTACGGGTGTGTGGGAGGATGCGTTCGCAGTGTTGAATTTGTGTGTGTGGGGTGGGGAGGGGGAGGGTGGGGGGGGTGGGGGGAGGGAGGGGGGTGTAGGTGGGTGGATGGGTGGGTGTGGGGGTATGTGTCGTTGTCTAATCTCTCTCTCTGACTCTTTGCCTCTCTCTGTCTCGCTCTATTTCTCTCTCTTTTCTTCTCTTATTTTCTTTTCTCTTCTCTTCTCTTATTTTCTTTTCTCTTCTCTTCTCTTATTTTCTTTTCTCTTCTCTTCTCTTATTTTCTTTTCTCTTCTCTTCTCTTATTTTCTTTTCTCTTCTCTTCTCTTGTCTTCTTTTCTTTTCTTTCTCTTGTTTTCTCTTCTCTTCTCTTCTCTCTCTCTCTCTCTTTCCCTTTCCCTTTCCCTTTCCCTCTCCTTCCCTCCCCTTCCCCCTCCCTCTCTCCCTCTCCTTCCTTCCCTCCCCCTCCCCCTCCCTCCCCCTCCCCCCCCTTCCCTCTCCCTCCCCCTCCCCTCCCCCTCCCTCTCTCCCTCTCTCTGTCTCTCCCTCTCTCTCTGTCTCTCCAACACCCACACAAACACACAACACCCCAACCACCACCCTTAATCCCCACCCCATCCCCATCCCCATCCCCATCCCCATCCCCATCCATCCCCATCCCCATCCCATCCCCATCCCCATCCCCATCCCCATCCACCCCTACCTCTCCCCATCCATCCCTTCCGCCCACGCTCTCCCACCCCATCCCCATCCCCATCCCCATCCCCCCACGCTCCACCCCCTACCTCCCACCCCATCCCCATCCCCATCCCCATCCCCACCCCCACCCCCACGCTCCACCCCCTACCTCCCACCCCCAACCCATCCCCATCCCCACCCCCACCCCCACCCCCACGCTCCACCCCCTACCTCCCCCCCACCCCCACGCTCCACCCCCTACCTCCCACCTCCCACCCACAACCCCATCCCCACCCCCATCCCCATCCCCACCTACGTTCCACCCCCTACCTCCCACCCCATCCCCCAGCCCCATCCCCATCCCCATCCCCTTCCCCATCCCCATCCCCATCCCCACCCCCACCCCCACCCCCTACTCTCCACCCCCAACCCCATCCCCATCCCCATCCCCATCCCCATCCCCCACGCTCCACCCCCTACCTCCCACCCCCCACCCCCACCCTCCCGAAGTGCAGAACCTAAGGCCCTCAACTTAGACTCATATTCTAAATGGTTTGCAACAAAGGCCGGGATTAGCGCAACACATTACTGCAACGGGATTGTTTGCCGATGAGAGAGAGACACGGCACACAGAGGGGAAAATGGAGGGGGGGAGGGGGGAGGGGGGAGGAGGGGGTGGAGACAGGTTGCAATGTAAATGTTGCAGATATTGATTGCATACCGTTTCATTGATGTTTTTTTTTTTCTTGTGTGAGGGCAAAGGGCGATTTGTTGTTTTATTGTAATTCGTGTCTTTACGGTTTTAGGGGGAAGGTATGTGTATTTATGTATGTATGTGTGTGTGTATGTATACTATGTGTGAATGTATCTGTGTCTATGTATGTGTGTGTGTTTATGTATGTGCGTGTGTTTATGTATGTAAACGTGCGTTTATATATGTATATGCGTGTTTATGTATGTATTTGTATGTATGTAATGTATATGCATATATATATATATATATATATATATATATATATATATATATATATATATATATATATATATGTGTGTGTGTGTGTGTGTGTGTGTGTGTGTGTGTGTGTGTGTGTATGTGTTTGCATGTATATGTATGTTTATGTATTTGTGGAAAGTCCAACAAGAAGAAAAAGAATAAAGGAATAAAGGTAAGAAGGAAACTGATGAGTATGGAAAGGAAAACGATTTTTTTAATTGATTTCATTTATATTTTTTACTGTGATAAACGGATATCGGTGGTTTTTAATTCTTATGGATGGAGAATCACTCAAATTATGTTAGTCATGTAATAAGAATTAAAGGATAATTCTGGGATTCCTTCGTATTCTCCAGGGCACAGAAAATCCTTAAAAGTCCAAGTGAAAATTATATCTTTGACCTTTGAAGAGATGCTAATTACTTTTATTTCTTTGGCTCTCTCTCTCTCTCTCTCTCTCTCTCTCTCTCTCTCTCTCTCTCTCTCTCTCTCTCTCTCTCTCTCTCTCTCTCTCTCTCTTTCTCTCTCTCTTCTCTCTCTCTCTCTCTCTCTCTCTTCTCTCTTTCTCTTTCTCTTTCTCTGTCTCTCTCTATCTATCTATCTATCTCTCTATCTCTCCCTATCTCTGTCTCTGTGTGTGTGTGTGTGTGTGTGTGTGTGTGTGTGTGTGTGTTCTCTCTCTCCCCTCCTTCCCCTCCTTCCCCATTCCTTTTATCTCTTCTCCCCTCTCCTCCCTCCCTGTTTTTCCCTTTTAATTCCCTTTATGTACTCCTTCCTACTTACCCATCTACACTTGACTTTCACACTTTCAGACAAGCACACTCACACCCTCTCTCCTCTCCCCTCCTCTCCCACGTCACCCCCACTCGCCCCTCCTCCTCCCTCCCCCTCCCCACACTCACCCCTCCTCCCTCCTCACACTCATCCCTCTCCTCCTCCCCACACTCATCCCTCATCCCCCTCCCTCCCATTCCCTCCCCCTTCCCCTCCCCTCCCCTTCCATCCCCCTCCCCCTCCCCCTCCCCCTCCCCACACTCACGCCTCCTCCCTCCTCATTCAGAGACCCGCCTCATCCGGGACTTAAGGCCAGACTGATCCCGGGTCCTAATTAATCTGAAGTATTACTCGAAGCTTCGGCAAATACTCGACCCGGATGTACGTTCGGAGGCGGTGTTGACTCAGTGCCACAAAGACGTGATTCCTTTGGCCACGCCCCCTCCCTCCCTCCCTCCTCCTCCTCCTCTTTTCCCCTAGGCCCCTCCCTCCCTCCTCCCCTCCCTCCTCCTCTTTTCCCCTAGGCCCCTTCCCTCCTCCTCCCCTCCCTCCTCCCTCCTCCTCTTTTCCCTAGGCCCCTCCCCCTCCCTTCTCTTTTCCCCTAGGCCCCTCCCCCTCCTCCTCCTAGGTCCCTCCTCCCCATCTCCTATGTCCCTCCTCCCCTTCCCCTAGGCCCCTCCTCCTCCCCTCCCCCAAGGCTGGATATAAAGTAAGGGACAAGATAAGAGAGAGAGAGAGAGAGAGAGAGAGAGAGAGAGAGAGAGAGAGAGAGAGAGAGAGAGAGAGAGAGAGAGAGGGAGAGGAGAGGGAGAGAGAGAGAGAGAGAGAGAGAGAGAGAGAGAGAGAGAGAGAGAGACAGACAGACAGACAGACAGAGACAGACAGGCAGAGAGACACAGAGAGAGAGAGAGACAGAGTAGAAAACAGGACGAGAAAATAAAAAAGACACATCATATTACGAAAAAAACACAAACTAACAGCATTGTGGCGGAAGCGAAAAAGGGAACGTGTAAAAATGTTTGCATAAATAATTAAGCAAATAGAAAAAAACGTGAGCAAAGAAACAAAAAAAAAAGAGTAAAGAAGGTTTTCTTGTTTACTCTTTCATTTTCTTCTCTTCTTCTCTTCTTCTCTTCTCTTCTTTTCCTCTTTTCCTCCTCTTCTTCTCCTCTTCTCCTCTTTTTATCCTCTTCTCCTCTCCTTCTCTCCTTTTCCTCTTCCCTTTTCTATTCTTCTCCTCTTCTTATCTTCTTATCTTCTCCTCTTCTCTTCTCCTCTTCTACTCTTTTCCTCTTTTTCTCCTCTTTTCCTCCTCTTCTCTTTTCATCTTCTTCCCCTCATTTTCTCCTCATTTCCTCCTCTCTCCTTCTCTCCTTCTCCTCTTCCCTTTCCTATTCTTCTCCTCTTTTCCTCTGCTTCTTCTCTTCTTCTCTTCTTTTTCTCTCCTCTTCTCCTCTTCTCTTCTTCTTCTCCTTTTCTCTTCCTCTTCTTCTTTTCTTTTCCTCTTTTCCTCCTCTTCTTCTCTTCTTCTCTTCTCGTCTTATCCTCCTCTTCTTCTCTTCTTCTCCTCTTTTCATCCTCTTCTCCTCTCCTTCTCTCCTTCTCCTCTTCCCTTTCCTACTCCTCCTCTTCTCCTCTTTTCCTCCTCTTCTTCTCTCTTCTCTTCTTCTCTTCTCTTTCCCTCCTCTTCTCCTCGTCTCTTCCTCTTCTCCTCCTCTCCTCCTCTGCTCTTCCCTTTCCTACTCCTCCTCTTCTCCTCTTTCCTCCTCTTCCTATTCTCCTCTTCTCTTCTTCTCTTCTCTTTCCCTCCTCTTCTCCTCTTCTCTTCCTCTTCTCCTCCTCTCCTCCTCTGCTCTTCACTCCTTCGCCAGTCAATTGCCCTTTCGCTTTCTCCTATTTTTTGTTTGATTAACCGATCCTGAAAGTTTTTTTTTTTTTTTTTTTTTTTTTTTTTGCTTATTAACGGAAAGAAAATCAAGAGAATTCTTTTTAATTAGATTTTTTAGTCTTTTCTGGTTCTGTTTTTTTAATTCTTTTTTTCTTTTTCATTTTAATTCCAGTTTTCGCCTTTCATGCGATTTTTTTTCATGTTCGTTTTTCTTTCCTTTTTATTCTTCTTTTTCTGTTCCTCTCTTATTTTCTTTGCTTTTCCATTCCCTCTTTCTTTATTTTTTCGCTTTGATTATCAAAAAGCTGATAACAATAATAAGGTAAATAATAATTAATCAATCGTCTTTAATTATTACTTTATTCCGGATATATGTTCATTATCAATTATCTAATCTGTTCTTTATCATCTGTTTATTAATTATTTTTATGTTACTTCATTTTTTACATTCGTTCATTCAGTATTCGTTGTCGCTAATGAATATTTGATTATTTAATTAAAGTATATTTTAATTGTAACTTTATTTGAATTTAAGCGTTAAGATTTTA
>NC_091555.1:40154404-40164404 GCF_042767895.1 Penaeus vannamei
TTCCCTTCTTTCCTCCTTTCCCTTCCATCTTCTCCCACCTCCTCTCTCTCTCTCTTCTCCTACCTCCTCTCTCTCTCCTCCTCCTCCTCCTTTCCCTTCCCTCTTCCCTCTCCCTTTTATCTCCTCTCTCTCCTCCTTTCCCTTCTTCTCTTCCTCCTTTCCCTACCCTCTTCCCTCTCCTCCTACCCCCCCCTCTCTCTCCTCTTTTCCTCTCTCCTCTTCCCCCTTTCCCCTTCCCTCTTCCCTCCCCTCCTCCTTCCTATCTCTCTCCTCCTATCTCCCTCTCTCTCCTTATTTCCCCTCTCCTACCTCCTATCTCCTCTCTCTCCTCTCTCTCCTCCCTCTCCTCCTATCTCCTCTCTCTCCTCTTATCTCCTCTCTCTCCTCCTACCTCCTCTCTCTCTTTTTCCTCCTTTCCCTTCTCCTCTTCCTACCTCCCCTCCTACCTCCTCTCTCTCTCTCTCCTCCTTTCCCTTCTCCTCTTCCTCCTCTCCTCCTATCTCTCTCTCTCTCTCTCCACCTTCATTGCTGGAGACAAATGTTCACTCCATCAGCGGAATGGCAAACACTCTCTCCCCCTCTCTCTTTCCTCCTTTGCCTTCTTCTCTTCCTCCTTTCCCTTCCTCCTATCTCCTCCTATCTCCTCTCTCTCCTCTTATCTCCTCTCTCTCCTCTTATCTCCCCTCTCTCCTCTCTCTCCTCCTATCTCCTCTCTCTCCTCCTATCCCCTCTCCTCTTCCTATCTCCTCTCTCTCCTCCTACCTCCTCTCTCTCTTTTTCCTCCTTTCCCTTCTCCTCTTCCTCTCTCTCCTCCTCTCTCTCCTCTCTCTATCTCCACCTTTATTGCTGGAGACAAATGTTCACTCCATCAGCGTAATGGCAAACACTCACCTGTTAAAGTGATAACGACGGATGACTCTGACACTTGACACCCGGGAGACGAGGATTAGGAAGGAGATGAGGAAGAGAGAAAAGAGAGTGGGAGATAAATGAGGGAGAAGGAGGGATGGGAAGAAGAAGGGGGGGTGGGGAAGAGATGGAGGAAGAGATGAGGAGATGGAGAGGTGGAGGAAGATATAAGGAGATGAGGAAGAGAGAAAAGAGAGTAGGAGATAAATGAGGGAGGAGGAGGGATGGGAAGAAGAAGGGGACGAAGAGATGAGGGGATGAGGAAGAGAGAAAGTAGATTGGGAGATAAATGAGGGAGAAGGAGGGATGGGGAAGAAGAAGGGGGAGGGGGGAAGAGATGAGGAGATGAGGAAGAGAGAAAAGAGAGTGGGAGATAAATGAGGGAGGAGGGAGGATGGGAAGAAGAAGGGGGGGGGGAGATGGAGGTAGAGATGAGGAGATGGAGAGGTGGAGGAAGATATAAGAAGATGAGGAAGAGAGAAAAGAGAATGGGAGATAAATGAGGAGAAGGAGGGATGGGAAGAAGAAGGGGGGGGAAGAGATGAGGATATGAGATAGAGAGAAAAGAGAATGAGAGAGAAATGAGGGAGAAGGAGGGATGGGAAGAAGAAGGGGGAGGAAGAGATGAGGAGATGAGGAAGAGAGAAAAGAGAATGAGAGAGAAATGAGGGAGAAGGAGGGATGGGGAAGAAGAAGGGGGGGGGGAGAGATGGAGGAAGAGATGAGGAGATGAGGAAGAGAGAAAGGAGAATGGGAGATAAATGAGGGAGAAGGAGGGATGGGAAGAAGGGGGGGGAGAGATGAGAGATGAGGAAAAGAGAAAAGAGAATGGGAGATAAATGAGGCAGAAGGAGGGATGGGAAGAAGAAGGGGGAGGAAGAGATGGAGGAAGATATGAGGAGAGGAGGAAGAGAGAAAAGAGAATGAGAGAGAAATGAGGGAGAAGGAGGGATGGGAAGAAGAAGGGGGAGGAAGAGATGAGGAGATGAGGAAGAGAGAAAAGAGAATGAGAGAGAAATGAGGGAGAAGGAGGGATGGGAAAAGGGAGGAAGAGATGAGGAAGAGAGAAAAGAGAATGGGAGATAAATGAGGGAGGAGGAGGGATGGGAAGAAGAAGGGGGATGAGATGGAGGAGAGATGAGGAGATGAGGAAGAGAGAAAAGAGAATGGGAGATAAATGGGGGTGAAGGAGGGATGGTAAGAAGGGGGGAGATGGAGGAAGATATAAGGAGATGAGGAAGAGAGAAAAGATAATGAGAGATAAATGAGGGATGGGGAGAAGAAGGGGTAAGAGATGGAGGAAGAGATGAGGAGATGAGGAAGAGAGAAAGAAATGAGAGATAAATGAGGGAGGAGGAGGTATGTGGGAAGGATAGGAAGATGGAAGGGTGGGAGGAAGAGGTGGAAGAGGGAGGGTGGAGGGACGGAAGGAAGAGGAAGGAGAGAATGAAAAGGAAAGATGGAAGGGTGGGAGGAAGACGGGGAAGAGAGGGAGGAGTGGAGGATGAAAGGAAGAGGAAGGAGAGGATGAGAAGAGGGAGATTGCGAGAAAGAGGAGGAGGGTGAAGGAGAGCGAGAGGGAGAGGGAGAGGGTGAAGGTGAAGGAGTGGGAGGGAAGGAGAGGAAGAGGGAGAGGTAGACTGTGAGGGTGAAGGAAAGGGAGAGGGAGAGGGAAGTGGAGAGGGGAGGGGAAGATAAATAGGGAGATAGATAGATAGATAGATAGATAGATAGAGAGAGAGAGAGAGAGAGAGAGAGAGAGAGAGAGAGAGAGAGAGAGAGAGAGAGAGAGAGAGAGAAAGAAAGAGAGCGAGAGAGAGAGAGAGAGAGTGAGAGAGAGAGAGAGAGAGAGAGAGAGAGAGAGAGAGAGACAGAGAGAGAGAGAGAGAGAGAGAGAGATCGAAGGTGAGAGAAACTGGAAGAAAGATATAGGAGATAGAAAGTAAATCAGTTTTATAGTGTCGAGCATCTCTTAAATCCGGCTCATCTCGGGTGCAGATGACAGCATCCCGGAAAGTTTTGTGGCTCGAGGGATAGATAGATAGATAGATAGAGACAGAGGGATAGATAGATAGATAGATAGAGAGGGATAGATAGATAGATAGAGAGATAGATAGAGAGGGATAGATAGATAAATAGATAGATAGAGAGAGAGAGAAGGAGAGAGAGAGAGACAGACAGACAGAATAAAAAGTAATGAATAACAGAGCAAATCTTTTTAGTTCCTATATCCTTTTTCTTTTTTTTCGCTTTCTCTTTATCTTTCGCTTTCTCTCTCTTGCTGTTAGAAAGTCTATCTAGTTATGTTCCTTCTTTTCTCTCTCTCTTTATCAGTTCTTCCGTCCTTTCTTTCTTCATTATACAATTTATGATTATTATCTACATATCAGACTTTCTTATTTTAATTGTTTACTTATTTATTCATTAGTTTTTTATTTGTTTGTTTATTCATTTGTTTGTTTTGAGCTAAAGCATCACATTTTCAGGTTCTTAAGTTAAGGCTTAATGTGAATGCTATAAAATGCTATATTTAATGTGATAATTGCGCTTATTTGTGCATATTTAGTGTATAAACTGCAATGAATATTTTTGTGTCAGTATGGTCATTTTTACCCCTTTAATAATTCATAGTTTTGTATTTTTCATATGTGTAATATAATTCTCTTTTTGATATCTGAACATCCTGGAAGGTGGGCTATATTTTTCTGAATAAAAGTATATTTCATTTATAGTCTCCTTTTCTATGAGATATACCTGTATTACAAGTGATATGCTTTTTTGTAAATCATTTTTTGATAAAATTCGAGAGGTGTCGGAAATCGTTCTTCAAATTTTCTTTTAATAACATTATTTTTTTCTCCACTTCCTTCTTTTCCTTCCTTTCTTTTCCCTTCTCCTTTCTCTTCTTCCTTGCCATTCCCCTTTCTCTTCTTCCTTGCCATTCCCCTTTCTCTTCTCTTTTCTCTTCTTCCTTTCCCTGCCCCTTTCCCTTCCTTTCCTTTTCCTTCTCCCTTTTCTTCTTCCTTTCCCTGCCCCTTTCTCTCGTTCTCCTACTTGTTTCTTTCTCTCCCTCTCCTCATATATTGTTGGAGACGAATGTCCTCTCCATCAGCGCGGTGTCAGTCGCTTTATCGTTAGAGCGATATCAGGAAATTTTGAATGACGACTTCCGAATACCTCGATTTTGACGAACTTTCCCTTTTGAGCCAATTTTCCCCCTTTGCCGCCGCCGAGACTTCCCCTGAGTAACCGCCCCCCTTCCGCAGGTGCCACCCGTGCGGCGAGGCCTATCTCTACTTCTTCTCGCCCGAACTCAGCTCCCTGCTGGAGGGGCTTCACGAGGCCGTCTCCAAGCTGATCTCGGCCTCGGCAGCGGACGACGTCTCCCTCATCAGCGACCTGTCGGAGCTCTCGGGCGCCCTCAGCTCCGTGGTGGTGTTGCCTCAGCGTCTGCCGGACCCGCCCAAGATGCGCAAGTCCACCTCCGTCATAGATCTGGCTCAGATTCACGAGCTGCAACCTCTGTGCAACATCCACACTCCGACCCGCCTGAGCAGCAGTCAGTGCAACCTGGCTGAGGAGCTGCGAGGAGAGCCGCCCTTGCCGGGCCGCCTGCTGGGCCACTCCCGCCGCCGCTCGATGAGCGAGACGAACCTCGCCAAACTCTGCCTTGACGAGACCGACGAAGAGCTCGAGTCGCGTGACGACGACCTCGAAGACGCTGACCTCCGCCAGGCAGACCTCCCGAAGGACCGCACGTCCTCCTCTGGGTCCTACAACTCCTACCGGTCCACAGACTCCGGCGTCCGGCTCTCAGCCTCCCCCTCCACGCACTGCGACGGCGGCCGCTACATGTCCGAGAACGCCGCCCGCCGCTTCGTCACCAAGTCCGACTCGATAGACTCCGGCGTCAGAACGAAGGACGAGAACAGGGAGGTGGCAGCGGAGGGCGACGAGGCCAAGAAGGCGGATCCCCAGGCAGGGGACGGAAAGCAGGAGTCCTCCAGCCGGCGGGGCATGAGCGCCCTGGAGGAGGAGCCGGACGTGGAGACCAAGGTGGGCGCGTGGTGCCTGCAGAGCGCAAGGGCCAGGAAGTCCTTCTTCGCCAAGAATCTAAACGTGACGTGTGCGGCTCACAAGGAGAGAAAGAAAGGGAGTTTGAGCAGGACCATGTCGGAGTCCTACAAGGAGGTGACCGACAAGCATGACGAGTTCAGGCGGCTCTCGGAGTTCACGACGTCCTCAAAGGCGTGCACAGTGTATGAGGAAATAGTCGACGTCCTGAAGCCTCTGACCCAAGCCAACCAGCAAGCAAAAGAGCACGATTACGAGGAGCTTGACAAGTGCCGGAGAGATATTAAGCGGAGTTACAGTTTCCAGGAAAAGACGAAGCCTCCTCCACTGCCTCCCAGGCGGCCGAAGTCCTTCTCTCCTGACCCGTGGGCGGAAGAGGCTCTGTCCAAGTCAGGTACTCTCAAGAAAATCTTTGGTCTTTCATTTCAAAGCAAATCTCATTCCACAGAAAGCATGCTCGATGTGAGCTCAGGATATGATGATTTGTCCACATTAGGTAGTGAGGATATGGCCATGGTGCAGGCCCTGGGCACTCTGCCTAGAGTCAAGAAGAAACCCGTTGATAGACGAGAGCGTCAGTCAAGCCGTTCAGCATCCCCCAAAATGTCGCCAAAACAGAAGGCAAGATCTCTTTTTGGTGTTTCCCCGAGTAGGTCCCCCATGATTCCTAGGCCCAAACATCTTTTTCTCTTTAAGGGTTCTGGCAAAAATGATACACAGACCTCACCGTTGTCTAAGCCAGGATTTAGACTTCACCGTCAGTTTTCTCTTCAGGGTCAGCGGACGCCCAGCACGGACAGCTCCCTCGCGGACGCCTCCACGCCAGAGACGCCCCAGCAGCAGCAGCAACAGCAGCAGCAGCAGGCGTGTCAGCACCGGCAGTACTGGCGTCCCGAGGCTTCCAGTGGTCCCCCTGGCGAGCCTCCCGACGCAAGTGAGGAGGCAGCGGGAGGACATGCTGGAAAAGACTCTTATGCTTTCCTCAAGTCACCAAAGTTAATGTCAAAGACTTTTAGCTTCTTAAAGAAATTCCCTAAAGAGAAAAGCGGCTCTTTAGAGAGAAAACGTAAGTCGGGCATTAACTTTTTACCACCCCAAGATCTCTCCACAAAGTTCCCCAACAGTTATTCCATGGACAGTTTCGCGGTAGACAAAGGGTCCCAGAGCTGCGGGACGCCCGTCAGGGACACGGACTCGGACTGGGCGGACGCCGACGTCGTCCCCGGGAGCAGATTGCGCTCCATGTCCTATTTGCCGCCTTCCTCGCCAGCCATAAGGATCCCCTTCCACTCCCACCACGACTCCGTGACTACCACTCCTGCGGGAACTCCCACGGGCCACTCCTTCAGTCCCCTTCGGAAACTAAGCTCCCCACAGCCCCCGACGGATCCCTCTCTGTGGAGGGACGAAGGGGACTGCTGGAAGGAGTGCGACTCTCGCCTCCTACCTGGTGGGTTCCCACCTCCCCCTCGGGAGCCTCCGCCTCCCCCCGCCCCCCACGAGCCTCACTATGCCAACCTGCCCCACCACACCCACGACCAGGACTACATGTCCATGGACGAAGTTCGAGGGGCCTACAGGAGGATCTCGAGCGCCTCTGTCGGCGAGGCAAGAAGAGACAGCGGGGGCTACCTGTCCATGGGCGAGATCCGCTCCTTCCGGGCAGGCGACACCCCGGACTGCCCCGGCTGCAGCCACGCGCCGGGCAGCATCACGCACCACGACTGCCACCCGGAGCGCGAGGCCATGCCCGAGGACCACGAGTACATGACGATGGATGACATCCAGACCGTACTCCACACGGAGTTCCCGGGGATCTACTCCTCGAAGGAGGAGAAGGAGCTGTACAAACACTGTGGGTACAAGAGCGCCCCCGCCAGCCGCAAGACCTCGTACTCCGAGGGCTCCGATTACCTCACGCCTCAGGAAGTAGGGCGCATGATCCGGAGGGAGGTCCTGGCGATACGCCGAGGAGGCCGAGAGGTGCCCGTGGAACACCCTCACCACATGCACGCGCACGCGCACACCTACGACCCTCACCACCACACAATGGATCCCCACCTCCACCAACACGACCCCCACCACCACCACCAACACGACCCACCTCCTCACCACCACCAGCAGGAATCCCACGTCCACCACCATGACCCCCAACACCCGCAGTATCACCACCACTAACACCACCAACACCTGGAAAGCCAACACCACCATCAGAAGACAAGCCAAGGCCACTCGACGCCACCCTGGCTCACTCTGCACAAAGACGCCTCTGGACTCTTACAATTCTTTGGCCTTAAGATCACCATGCTCATGAATATGCATTGTGTGCTTCTTTTTTACATATATACATATATATATAATTCCCTTGCAACTTATCAATGCACCGTTATGGATATATATATACATCTCTATGTATATATAGTTATACTAAATGTGTATGTGCTTCGGATGGATGCACATACGAAACCCATGGAAGAAAAGGTACGAAAAGGTACTTAAGATGTTTGTTTGTTTTTTAAAGATCTTTGGAAGACTTTGACTTTCCCCGTTTGAATCTACAGCGATGGTGCCAACATTCCCCGTGCCAAGACTCATAGCTGTACCGAAGCTCAAGTCATACTAGAGAGTGTACAGTTTAGAATTATCTACCATAGACATAATTGTCTGAGACAAGATAGGTATTGAAATTCCTCGATTATTTATTTCTGGTATTCGGTTTTTGAGATCATTTATAGCTGAGAATACCTGTGCTTTGTCTCCACCAATGCTCCTTCCTCTATCATAGCAGGTACGAATATGTCATAATTTTTTCACAACACTTGGTATATTTAGATGGATTTCCATTTGAGTATAGATTAGCTTTGTAAATTTTATGTGACACAACGACCGTAGGATTTTAATATACAAGCTTTGAGATGTTTATATAGACCTTATCATGTCCTCAGATATTTTGGATTGGTGCAGTATCCCCTCGACTCAATACTAGTTTGTTCCATTCTGTTCGTCGTGAAGGTGCCAGGCAGAAGTGGCACTTGTGAGGAGGGTCAGTCAAGAGTGAAAGTGAAAGTGTGAATAGGTTTCCAAGAGTTTTTCTATTTCTCTCTCTTCTCTCTCCGAGTGTGTTTTGGAGATGTATCAACACAGATTTTTCAGATACTGTGTATCACTGTTTGTTTACGTTCATATATAATACCCATCGCTGCCTTCATTGTAATAACCGTGAATTTCAGAAAGTTTTCTACAAAGTCTTTGGAAGTGAAAAAGTCATAGTTTATACTCGCCTTAAACTGTTATAATGTTATGATATGATTTAAACTTGTACGTATTGAAGATTGTGAAGGATGTCGATTAGTCAGCTTAGTCAGTCCTAAGCTGAGTAGAACTGTTGCCTCACTTCCTCCGTGATTTAGCATTGTTGTGTGATATTATGCAGAAGAAAATGAGGATAATTTTAAAGCCTTTGAACTCCTTTTCTCTCAATGAACCAAAGATCTTAACGCGTTGTGTGTACGATGTTTCGACTTTCATTAAGGAAACGCAGACCTGCCTTACGAAACGGAAGTGAGATCAGTATTAATAGATATGTAAATCAGACCCAACTGTGCCAATCGACTCCAGTAAAACTACACTTCAAAGTGCCAGGCTGACCCACACTGCCTTTACGTGCAAAGTGCCACTCTCGCCTGTAACCTCACCATTAGGACGTTTTTCTCGGATAGCATTTTGTGTAGAGCAGACAACCAAGAGGGGTGGGTGTTGTCTGTGTATTGCGTATTGTTAAAGGGTGTCTTCTTTGGGTATCCCACGATCTGGTCCCTTGTTCATTATTAGTTAAGTGAAGAGAGGTGGTCTACTAGCCACGAGCAAGGCACGGGTTGCTTTGCTTGTGACGAGCGACGCATGGTCTGTTGCTGGCTCCTCTGCTAGCCACGTTGGACCACCAATCAGCTGTCTTTCTGAGATGGACCAGATGCAGCTAGTGATGGGAAGGGAAGGAAAGATTTTTTTTCCCGAGAGAACCTGATAGGTCTCCGGGAAAGACCCAAAGGGAGCAAGGGGGAAGAGTTGTCGGTGTCTGCACTCCATGTACTTTTTTTAAAAATCCAATCTTAAATGTGTATACCCTGTAAGTGGCTAGGAACACTGCCATGTGCTACTCCAGAGACAATACTACAGATGTACATTTTATTACTGACGTATTACTGATAGGTTGAGGTAGACCATTTCGTTCGAACACGAGGAGGGAGTCTCGAACACCATGACTTCTGAGACGAAGCCGGCGCCAAGCCAGGACGGGCCAACAGATCGCACAATACCCACACAATATGGTGTGACCCTACATTGACCTTAGGGCATTTTCTCTTGTTTGACCTTGTGACCTTCAAGGTGACTTCCATTGCCAGTTTGAAATGTTTCGAAACGTGATTTCGTGCGCCGCTCACTCCCGAAAAAATGCAAATGATGAATAACTCCGGAAGTCACAACCACTGCCTGGGTGTCTCTGGTGTCATTGATGTTGATTGTGACTTGCTTCGTGTTGCTTCGGTTGTTTTGGCATAATTATTGGTGTATTTGTTGTCCTCTCTCTCTCTCTCTCTCTCTCTCTCTCTCTCTCTCTCTCTCTCTCTCTCTCTCTCTCTCTCTCTCTCTCTCTCTCTCTCTCTCTCTCTCTCTCTCTCTCTCTCTCTCTCTCTCTCTCTCTCTCTCTCACCGCCTGCTACTTCACACCTGTAAACTCCATTATGCTTTTTTTTGTTTCACAATTATCAGTTTCTACTTTTCTCTATCCTTATAACCCCCTTTTCTTTTCTTCTTCTTTTGTCCCCATTTCTTTCTTTTCCTCCTCAATCTCACTCCGACTACCATGCCGTTGTATCAATCACAACACTAGTGTCAGCAGTCTGGTATCCAGACTTATTACGTCAGCGCACATTTCCCTTGAATGAAACCGTGATCGCGTGGACGCCAGCCTCACCAGAGCGCAGAATCAGCTGTTCTTTGCGTCCATAGCACTCTG
>NC_091555.1:40186904-40189404 GCF_042767895.1 Penaeus vannamei
CTTCCTCATGTCTACCTTTTCTTCCCTTTCCTTCTCTGCGCCCTTTCGTTATCGTCTCTTTCCTCTTTTCACCTTTCACGTCTTTTATCTTTTCCCTTCTTCGCCTTTCTTCTTCTTCCCTCTTCCTTTCCAACCTCCGCCATACCTTTCATTACCTCCCCCTTTCCTTTCTTCTCTCTTTTTCGTCTCCTTTCTCCTAGTCCCTCTTTCCTCCCCCTCTTCCCTCCCTTTCCTTCCCTCTCTCCTTCCCCTCTCCCCCAATCCTTTCCCTCCCTCCTTCCCTATTCCCTCCCCTCTCCCTCCCCTTCCCTCCTTCCTTCCCTCCTTTCGTCCGCGCTCGCCAGACGGAGCTTCCCTCCTTCCCTGTTCCCTCCCTCTCCCCCTCCCTCCCTCCCTCCCTCTCCCTCCCTCCCTCCCTCTCTACTCTCTTCCCTCTTTCCATCTCACTCATCCCTTCCCTCTTTGCTCTCTTTCTCCCCTACCTCTCTCTCCCTCCCTCCCCCTCCTCCCTTCCCTCTTCCCTCCTTCCCTCCCTCCCTCCCTCTCTTTCCCTCTTCCCTCCCTCCCCCTTTCCTCCTCCTCCCTCCTTCCCATCCCTCCCTTCTTCCTTCCCTTCCCATCCCTCCCTCCCCTCTTCCCTCCCTCTCCCTCCCTCCCCTTATCCCTCCCCTTCTCTCTCCTCCTTTCCCTCCTTCCCTCCCTTCCCTCCCTCCCCCTCCCTTCCTTCCCTCCCTCCCTCCCTCTCTCGCCAGACGGCACTTCCTTCCTCCCGTAGCCATGATGATTCACTCATCCCTATATAGCTTTCTTCTTTGATTGCTTAATAGCCTGTTCATTTATTTAATTATTTTCCCTTCACTCGCTTCCTCATTTAGTACCCCTCCCTCGTCTTCCTTTCTAAGCGCTCTTTCTCTTCTTTCTCTCTTTCTCTCCTTTTTTTTCTATCTCTTTCTCATTCGTTTTGGTATTTGGTAGAATTTGCTTGGATTTCGTTTCTTTTTTTTCTCTAATTCTTTTTCTCTCTTTTTCTCTCTTTCATTTTCGATTTCTTTCTATTTCCAACATTCATTCTTCCTCGTTTTGCTTTGACTTTATATTTGTATTAGTTCAAGATTTTTTTTATTTTTATTTGTTTAAGTAAATGTAGCATAAACACATATTACACACACACACACACACACACACACACACACACACACACACACACACACACACACACACACACACACACACACACACACACACACACACACACACACACACACACACACATACACCCCCCCCACACACACACACACACACACACATACACACACGCACACATGTAAACACACGCTGAGTGCTTGACCTACATCCACATAAACAATGGTATTAATTACACACAAATGCCCAGTTAGTACAAGGTCGATGTATGAAAAAAGACACTAATTTCTGACTCTTGTAAATATTTTCCTAATTCTAGACCTGATGTTTTGATAATATTGATTAATTTGATGTTGTTGTTGTTGTTGTTGTTGTTTTTTTAGATTAGAAATTCGATGTTTGTCTATGTATTTAGTCGGTTTTAAATTCATTTCGAGTTTTTAAAGTTCATTTGGGTTTAATTCGTTTTTTTGTTTGTTTGTTTTTTTCTTGTTCTAATTTGTTTTCTTGATGTATAACTTATTTTCTTGATTTTAGCTTATTTTTCCTGATTTTGGCGTACTTTTCCCGATTTTTGTTACTTATTTTCTTGATTTTAACTTACTTCCCTGATTTTGATCATTTTTTCCCTTATCTAAACCGTACTTTTATTTCAATAATTTTCCAATAGATGTTTTCTTGCGTTTTCCTAGTCCATTGATCGACTTATGAAAAAATAAAAACATCTGATTCCCACGCCCACACATCGCACGCCCTCACCGCCCTCTCCAACCTCACGCCCACAAGCCCTCACGCCCTCACCGCCCTGACACCCTCACCCCCCCTTACGCCCGCAAGCCCTCATGCCCTCATGCCCTCACGCACCTCACCGCCCTGACACCCTCACTCCCCCCTCACGCCCGCAAGCCCTCCCTGCCCTCTCCAACCTCACGCCCACAAGCCCTCACGCCCTCACCGCCCTCACACCCCTCACCCCGCCCACGGCCTCAAGCTCTCACGCCCACAAGCCCTCACCGCCTTCCCCGGCCCGCACGTCCTCATTGCCCTCACCTCCCACAAACCCTCGCCGCCCGCACGCCCTCACCCACTCTTCCCCCGCCCTCACGCCCTCACGCCCTTACTCCCTCACCGCCTTCCCCGCCCTTACTCCCCCCTGCCCTCACCATCCTCACGCCCTTACTCCTCACGCCCTCACCGCCCTCACCACCCTTCCCCGCCCCTTCACGCCTTTACTACCCTCACCGCCCTCACCATCCTCACGCCCTTACTCCCTCACGCCCTCACGCCCGCCCCCCTGATACCCAGACCCTCCCACACCCACGCCCTTACTACCCCCCCTGCCCTCACCACCCTTACG
>NC_091555.1:40231904-40236904 GCF_042767895.1 Penaeus vannamei
CAATTTAGGGCAGGCCGTGGATACTGGCACGGGAGTCTTCCTTGACAGATTTTCTTCTGTCGCTGCCCGACGCCGAGTGTCTGCACGCACACACATACACACACACACGCACACACACACACACACACACACACACACACACACACACACACACACACACACACACACAAAGGAGGCGAAGGAGGCAGAGGGAACTCAAGGCGAGTTCTTGAGCTACGTGAGAAGGACAGGAGGAGGAGAAGAAAAAGAAGAAGAAGGAGAAGGAGGAGGAGGAGGAGAGGAAGAAGAAGAAGAAAGAAGGACGCAGAGTCGGAAGAGGAGAAATATGAAGATGAAGAGGCAGAAGAACAAAATGAAGAGGAAAAAAAAGAACGAGAAAGGGAAGGGAATGACGAAGAGGAAAAGGTGGACGAGGAGAACGAGGGAAACGAAGAGGTGATGAAGATGGAGATAAGGATGAGGTGGAGGAAGAGGAAAAGGAGGAGAAAGGGAACGAGGAAGAGGAAAAGGAGGAGAAAGGGGATCAGGAAAAGGAAAAGGAGGAGAAATGAGAGGAGATGGAGGACGAGAATATAATAGAGGTGGAGATGGCTGAGAACCAGAAGGAGAATGAAATTGAAAGAGAAGAGCCGAAAAAAGGAACAACGAGGAAAAGAGAAAAAAAATAGAGGAAGACGAGGGAATAGACGACAAGAAGGAGAGAAGGCGGAAGAAGAAGAATAGAGAATAGATAAAAAGACCTGAAAATACGAAAGAGGAGACAGAAGCGCGCCCTGACAACCGGACGTCGACGATACGACAGGGGGAGGGGGGTGCAGGGCGGAGGAGGAGGAGAAAGAGGAAGAAGAGGAGGAGGAGATGAAGGAGGAGGGGGAAGAAGGAAGAAGAGGAGGAGAATGTGGAAGAGGAAGAGGAAGAAGAAGAGGAGGAGGGGAAAGGGGAAGGAGAAGGTGGAACAGGAAGAAGAAAACGAGAAGGAGTAAGGAGAGGGGAAAGAGAGGGAAGGAAGCAGATAAGAAGATAAAAAAGAAAGACGAAAAGGAGAGGGACAGAGAGAAACTTACAATAAGGAAACAGACGAGAAGAAGAGAAAAGTTATGGAGAAGGGAGGAGAGCGAAAAGAAAATGGGAACAGACGAGAAAGAGAAAGATGAGAGAGAGAAAAGAGAAGAGGAAAGGCGGAGGAGAGAAGGAGAAGGCGAAGGAAGCAGACAAGGAGAGAGAGCGTAAATAGAACTAGAAGAACTGAAAGGAAAATGAAAAAGAGAAGAAAAAGAAGGAGACAAAGTAGACGTGAAGGAAAATGAAATAAAGAGAAAGAAAAAGGGCGAAAGATAGAAGACGCCGGAAAGTAGGAAGAGGATAAGGAGAAAAAAAGAAGAAATCAAGTGAGAAGGAGAAAGAGAAAGAGAAGAAAGAGAAAGACCCGAAAGAATAGGAAACAGAAGAGAGTGAGATGGAGAAAGGATAAAGACGAAAAAGATATAAAAATAAGAAAAATAAAAAATAAAATAGGAAAAGAAAAAAAAGTATGACTGAAAAGGAAACAGACGAGGGAAAGGAATAGAAGAAAAAAATAGAAGAATGAAGGGCAAGGCTAAGAAAGAAGAGAAAGAAGGAGATGAAGAAGAAATAAAAGAAGGTAAAGAAAGAGGACGAGAAGGAGAAAGAAAAAGACGAAGAACAGAAGAAGAAGGAGGACAATAGGAAAATATGAGGCAGAACAACGAAGATAAAACAAGGACAAGGATAAAAAAGAAACTAAGGAATAAGGAGAAGGAGAGGAAGATGGATGAGAAAGAAAAAAATAAGAAAGAGAAGGAGAAGAAGAACGAGAAGAATGGGAAGTAGGAGAGAAGGAGATGAAGGACAAGAAGTAAGAGGAAGAGGAGAAGAAGAGCGATTGTAAAGAGAGCAACGAGAAAGAGAAGGAGAAGAACAAAAAGAAGCTGGACGGAAAGGGGAATGGAGATGACAAAAGAGAAAGAGGGAGAAAGTGGAAGAGGAGAAGGAGAAGGAGAAGGAGAACAAAGAGAAAGAGAACGAGAGAGAGAAAGAGAAGGAGGAAAAGGAGGAGGAGGAAGGGAGGAAAGGAGAAGGAAGAGGGGGAAAGAGTAGAAGAAGGCATAGAAGGAAGAGAAGAAAGGGGAGGATGAAGACGAGAGAGATAAAGAAGAGAAGAAGGAGAGAGAGAAAAAAGAGAAGATAAAGGAGAAGAAGAGAGAAAGAGAAAAAAAACGATAGACAGAGAGAAGGAGAAAGACAAGATGCAATATAGTAACGAAAAGAAAAAGAAGAGAAAGAGAAACATAGAAAAAAACATGAGTGAGAACAGATAACGTTTTTAAGCAAGAGATCCAGTTGCCATGTTTTTTTTTTCTTTCTTTTTCTTATTCTTAATTTTTATTTTTGGTTCCCCTTACTTGGTATCTGTATCATTTCTATCATTATCATTGATGTTATATATTGTTAGTACTATTGTCATGATCATCATTATCATTATTATTATGTTTATTTTCATGTCACTCTTATTGTTGCATTTTCTTTGTATATTATTATAATTATTATTATTATCATTATCATGATTATCTTTAGCATTATTATTACAACTGCTGATACTGTTGCTATTGTTGTCTTGCTTTACAGCTTTTCATTTATAAATTTTCCTTTCTTTCTTATCCATGAAATTGTTCTGTTGATTTTATCATTTTTCTTTTCAATCGTTATTCATCATTACATTTCCTCTAACTTTTTCTTGTTTGTTACTTCAGTCATTTATTGATTTATTTATCACACATATAATTTACTTTCTTTTTTTTCATTTTTTTATCTATCTTTTATGATTCTTTTATTTTCTCTTTATATGATTCTCTTGTTCTCCCTTTTTTGGCAATGTATTTTTTTTTCTTTTTTTTGTCTTCCTTTTACTTTCTATTGGTGTCTGTCTTTCTCTTTCTGTCTTTCTCTTGGTCTTTCTCTTTCATTTCTGCTCTTTCTCCCACCCTCCCTCCTTTTATTTTTCTTTCTCTCCTTCCCTCCCTCTCTACTTCCCTCCCTCCCTTCTCTCCTTCCTTTCCTCCCTCCTTCCCTTTCTCACTTTCTCCCTCCCTAATCCCTCATCCTTCCTTCCTTCCTTCCTTCCTCCATCCCTCTTTCCCTTTTTCCCTCCCTCCTCTCTTCCCTCCCTCCCTCCCTCCATTCCTCCCTTCTTCCCACACTCCCCCACTCTTTTCATCCTTCCCTCCTTCTCTCTCTCCCTCCCTCCCCTCTTCCCCCCCCACTCCTTCCCCCCTTCCCTCCCTCCCCCCCCATTCTAATCACTCCTCCTCCCCTTTCTCCCACTTACGTTTTTATCACCGTTTCCTATCCCCACACCACCACCGCCCAGAGGCACCGCCCACCAAGAACACAGAGATGGATGATGGGCGTGAGGAGGTATCGAGGCCAAACCCCAAGCCTCGACGGGCGCCACAGTGCCAAAATGGGCGTGGTGTGCGTGCGTGTGTGCGTGCGTGCGTGTGTGTGTGTCAAGGCCCGCCCGGAGAGGAAGCAAATGAAAGCAAAAGTGGGCGAGCTGTTACCATGGGCGGGCGGTGAGTGGTTCTATTGTCTATCGTTATCGGTTATCTATTATTGTCTATTGTCTGTTATTGTGTTTTATCTATTATCTATTATTATCGATCATTATCTGTTATCTATTAGTATATTTTATCAATTATTATCTAACATATATTAGTATCTGTTATCTATTACTATCTATAAATATCTATCATTGTCTATTATCATCTATTATTATCTATTATTATCTATTATCATCTAATATATCTTATCATTAACCAAGCGATAGATGCTTCTATTATCTATTATTATCTATTATCATCTATTATCTATTTTTATCCATTAGACATCGTTATCCATTGTCTATTATCATTATCCAAGCGTTAGATATTTCAGGAGAGACAGCGAGAAACAGAAAGAGGAGGAAGAGCAGAAGGATAAGATTTTCACAAAAGAGAAAGAAAGAAAAAGTTGACAATAAAAGATAAAGAAAAAAAAAGAATGAAAGAAAGAAAAGAAAAAAGAAATTTGACAATAAAAGAAAAGAAAAAAGAAAGTTGACAATAAAAGATAAAGAAAAAAATGAAAGAAAGAAAAGAAAAAAGAAAGTTGACAATAAAAGATAAAAAGAATGAAAGAAAGAAAAGAATAAAGAAAGTTGACAATAAAAGAGAAAGAGAAAAGAATGAAAGAAAGAAAAGAAAAAAGAAAGTTGACAATAAAAGATAAAGCCAAAAAAATGAGAGAAAGAAAAGAAAAAAGAAAATTGACAATAAAAGATAAAAGAAAAAAAAGAAAGAAAAGAAAAAATAATAAGTTGACAACAAAAAATAAAAAATAAAAAATTGAAAGAAAAAAGAAAATTGACAATAAAAGATAAAGCAAAAAAAAAAAAAAACACGAGAATTTAGACCTCAGAACACCGGCTTCCTCCCCCGCTCGTATCTTAGGAGGTCCCTGCTCGGCCTCACGTACTTCTCAAGCGGAAGCCAAAGCACAAATTGCGTGCAGGGTGATTACGTAGAGATTCGTTCCTCATGCGAACTTCCTGCCGTATTCGCTAATTCGCTTCTTTCTTTCTTTTTCTTTCTTCCTGCCGTATTCGCTAATCTTTTTTTCCTTTATTTTTCTTTCTTTCTTTTTTTCTCTCTTCTTTCTTTCTTTCTTTCTTTCTTTTTTCTTTCTTCCTGCCGTATTTGCTAATCTTTTCTTTCTTTCTTTCTTTCTTTCTTGTTTTCTCTCTTTCTCTCTTCCCTCCTTTGTTACTTTCTTTGTATTCGCTAATCTTTTTTTCTTTCTTTTTTTCTTTTTTTCTCTCTTCTTTCTTTCTTCCCTCCTTTGTTACTTTCTTCGTATTCGCTAATCTTTTATCTTTCTTTTTCTTTCTCTTTTTCTCTCTTCCTTCTTTCTCCTCTCCTTCTTTCATTTGTTACTTTCTTCGT
>NC_091555.1:40241904-40246904 GCF_042767895.1 Penaeus vannamei
TCTCCCCCTTCTCCTCTTCCTGTACTAATGTAGTTTCAGAACGTATGTATATCGGAAAATTAACTCTTTCATTCATGTTTCCCGGCTTTCACTCTTGCATAGTTCTATTCTTTCATAGTTCCATACTTTCTTAATTTTGTGATTCCTTTTAGTCGAATCTAATTTAACTATGCAAAGCTTTTTTCACACATATTCCTGTCTTTCATATTTTCATTTTCACATTCTTTCGTAATTTCTCATACTTTCTGCTATACTTCCTCATCTCTGAACTCTACCCTTAATACTATTTTAACATATGCATATTTGTACACATGTTGTTTACATGCATTTCTAAAAAATATACTGAGAGTTATACAGCTGAATACATATGAATGTATAACTAAAGGCGTGTAGGACAAATGAGATATGCATTGCACTAACTTGCACATTTGTTATAAAACATAATTCATCTTAATAATAATAGCAACAACCATAACAAAATAACAGCAACCACCATACTGCTGCAATTGCAACTACTACGAATTAATAATTACAGCAACAGTGACAATAATGATGATAATTATAACAATAATGATAAAAATAATAATTATAATTAAAATAATAACGATACTGAAATAAACAGTAGTAGTAGTGGCAGTAATAATGATAAAAATAACGATAATAATAATAATAATAATAGCAATAATAACAACAACCATGAAATCCAGGCACACACTGTTGTAGTGGACAAGACTTCAATGAGCTGCCTGATAATCAACATAGCTGTCCCGGTGATAAGAGAATAACTGAGGAGAGCGAGAAGATTCATGGTTGTCAAGCTTTGAGAGTCGACCTGTAGAGACTGTAGAAAGTGAGAGCGAATGTGGTACCGGTGGCGGTAGGTCCATTAGGTAGGATTACCTATCATTTGGAATTTTGGAGTGGATGAATTGGTGTGAAGATATAGACAGAGTTGGTGCAGAAAGGTGTCTTACTGAGGACCGCCAGGACTCTCAGAAAGGTGTCAGACCTTAGACTGTGTTGCAGTCCATCCTCAATAATAATAATAATAATGTAATTATCATTTATAAGAATGGGACCAACTGCTACACAAGTAAGTGTATGGAATTTTAACGCACATTATCGTATTACATAAAAACATTATTAGCCGAACATTATCATCATTATTAGCATATTACAACATTGGGCAAAAACGTTCTCATCCACCCTAACCCCTCGTTGCATCATGACTCAAAGAACGAAAAATGAAAATATTATCTTATCGGTGGATCTTACTGACGAAAAAAATGAATAGATAAGTAAATACATTTGATACAATACACCAACAAAAATAATCGTAATTCAGAAGCGTACTTACACATCTACAGACGAAAAAGGCAATTTCTTCGCTGTTGCCAATGACTAAAGAATGAATCGAAGTGCTTTAGCCAACAGGACATCTGCACCGCTCTGTTTATCTGCCCCGATAAAAGCTACCGTGTTGGCACGTCATAATCCCCGTGCACTCGCCCAGATGGTTCAAGAACGGCGTCTTTGCTGACCTAGAACAGGGAACAAGCGATTGATAGGATAGGTAGTCGTCGGATAAACAGGGGGTTTGCAATAACATAGCGAGAGGCGTGGCGGTTATAAAGTGGGGAAATATTGGAACGTTGGTGGAAAGACTCTTAAAAAGTCATGGTCTTTTATTTTCTTTCTATCTTTTAATAATACTTTCATTATTATTATTACCATTTGTTCATCTTTTCGCACTCTGATTATCCGAGGTATGACAGAACTATAATTATCAACCAGATGTATTAGCACAGGCGTGAAGGTTTGATGCTTAAATCGTTTGTTTTTACAAATTGTTTTTGCATGGGGTTTCTTTTAAACATCACGTACCAGGGATAAAATCACTGTAATGTTACACAGTGTTAACTTGTATATCTTAGATCCTGTTCTGTAATACACCAATGCATTCTTTACTCTTTTTTATTATCTTATTTTAACTGAAGTCTCTGCCTTGCACAAGTCGCTGTCCATAGTCTCCCCCAAAGAGAAAATACCTACATACGTAAATGAAAAATGTAATTCATTTCCACACATTCGAATGTTAAACAAAAACAACCTCCAGCACGCAGCAGTAGGTCAAGAAGCCAAATAAATCTCATCCTTTAACGGCCTCTCCGAGAGAGCCTCCGCGTCTGTTTACAAATGATGTATTGTAAAAGCATGGGTTTAGTGTAGCGTTACGGGCCAGCGTGCCGCCTGTCACTAATGCTTTCTGGCGAGGATCACAGAAGTTGGTAGTATATTCTTTGTTAGTTTTCGTATCATCCTGTTTGTAAGTGTCTGCCGCGTGTGGTTGCCGTAGGTAATTAAAAGTAATCTGAGGGATAGTTATGGAATATGTTCGTGTTTCTTTCTGCAGTGGTTGGGAGACGGGGATGATATAGGGACATGGGATCTTTTGCAAGTGAGAGGGGAAAATTATTAAGCGTATTTCAAAAAGAACGGTTTTGCGCGCTGCTGTGCGTCGCGAGGAAAAGGCGGTTTCGAAGGTTTTTCAGACGATTTCTTTAACCATGTTTGATCAGAAATAGTATTTTGGGCACGAAAAGGATAACAAGTCAAGCTGATATGCAGAAATGATGATAAGATGATATGTGATTGAAATGAAAACCAACAATTATATGTGTGATAATTTATATATATATATATATATATATATATATATATATATATATATATATATATATATGTATATATATATATATATATATGTATAAATATATGTATATATGTATATATATATATATATATACACACACGCATATATATACATACATATGTATGTATGTGTGTATATATATATATATATATATATATATATATATATATATAGAGAGAGAGAGAGAGAGAGAGAGAGAGAGAGAGAGAGAGAGAGAGAGAGAGAGAGAGAGAGAGAGGGGGGGGGGGGCTATGTTTTTCGCAGGCCCCGACAAAAAATGAATAAATGAAAACAAGGAGGAGAGACCCAGGCGGGGGTCATGAGGAACACAGCCCATAAGCAGAGGGTTGACGGGCGTGCCATACACCGCCAACGACAAGGAGGTTATTTATCACAATACACAACACCTTTTTGCGTGTTTTGGCGCCTGTGCAAACGTTCCTTTTCGTTGTAAACAGAAAAAAAAGAGAAAATTAGGTGAAAAATATAATTAAAATCTTATACGACGAACTGCATGACATATTTTACAACATGAACAAGTTTAATGAATGAACAAATTCTCGCTTGATATCATATATGCCATGAAATTGGGTCACATTAATTCTTTATCTTGCTGTCGTTGGGTACTTCCCAGAGTACGTGACAACCGCCACGTGGGTGATAACAGTTGATATTCATACATCCACATAAACACCTACATATGACACACACGATTTATATAGATAGATAATGCATAACATATATATATATATATATATATATATATATATATATATATATATATATATATATATATGTATGTATATATATATATTATATTATATATATGATGTATATATATGATATATATATTATATATATATGATATGTGTGTGTGTGTATATATATGTATTCATATATATATATATATATATATATATATATATATATATATATATATATATATATATATATATATATGTATGTATATATACATATATACATGTGTCTGTGTACTATATACTCTACACCCGCCACACGAGCTTCCTCCTTCCCCATTCACTCGCAGTTATGTGAATAACTCATCACACTCCCGGTTATTCATGTGTGGACAACTCATCACGGCCGCCTGGCGTTACGCGAAGGACACCTCCTCGTCATCCAAACCTCCTTCGCCTTTCATGACGCTAAAAAGAAGGAAGAAAAAAAGGAAGAGGAATGTTTGGGGAGATCACGGACGGTGGAACGGACCCCCCTCCCACTTTAATTTTTTTTTTTTCAGGGGGGAATATAGAGAGAAGGGTGATAAAATGGGGGTTATAAAAGGGTAATGAAAGGAATGTGGAAGAGAGAATGAATGAGAGTGAATGAAAAAAGGGGTGAGAGGGTGTGTTAGAGAGAGTGTATAAGGATAGATAGAGGAAGAGAGTAAATGACAGAATTAGAGAAGGGGAGGGAGAGAATAAGAGTGATAAAAGGAGTAAGCGAGAGAATTAGTGATTAGAATTTGAGAGAGTGCAAGAAAGTAAAAATGATATAACTAGCTAAGAAGACAGTGATAAAGAGGAAGAAGAAAAAGACAAAAGAAAAAGAATATAGAAAGACTGGGATGGAATAATAATAAGACACGAACACTGCAATTTAATTTGTATGAATAAAAATGGAATTTAATTTGTATGAATAAAAACTACTTGTAATGAAAAAGGAAAAAGCAAACCGAATAACAAAAACAATTAAAAAAAGAAAACAGAGGAACAAAAAAAAACAACAAAACAACAACCACACAAACACACAACAAACCACAACAAACGCAAACCAAAGTAAAAAAAAAAAAAAAAAGCATAGGAAACGACGATGACGAACAACAACAACAACAAATCCCGCCAAAAGAACGAGAAAAAAAAGAGAGAAAAAAAAACAAGAGTGTTGTTCCTCCGGGGTCAACGGGGAGAACAGAGACAAGGCGGAGATGACAGATTGCAGAACCCTTGGCGGAGCTCAGCCGGATGAGGGCCGTGGACGCACGAACGAACGCTCATAGTAGGCATAGAGCCGCACGAACGAACACATATAGTAGACAGAGACGTACGGACAAACGTAGAAGAGAGACGCACATAGGCATATAGACACGAACGAGCGTATGTAGGCATAGAAACGCACGAACGAACACATATGGAAGACAGAGACGCACGAACAAACGTAGAAGAGAGACGTACATAGGCATACAGACACACGAACGAACGCACATAGTAGGCATAGAGACGCACGAACACATGTAGTAGACAGAGTCGCACGAACATATGTAGTA
>NC_091555.1:40264404-40276904 GCF_042767895.1 Penaeus vannamei
GATTGCTGTTTATCATTATTATCGTTATTAACTTTTTATTTTGATTAGTGTTATTGCATTAAAAGTTTTGTATTGTCATTATTGTTGTTATTATTATTGATATTATTTTTATCATTATTATCATTATTATCATATCATTATTTTTTTATCATTAACATCCCTACTGTTACTACCAATACATATATTATTACTATCATACCTTTCCCAATCACCATTACCATTATTAGCAATAAACAGTACTTCCTTCACATCATAAAACCCCATCTTTTTGCCCCATTCTAACGATGAACTTCACCCGTTCCAAAGAAAAAAAAATCAGACCCTCATTTCCCCTCATTCTTACCCTCAGACCCTCATTTTCTTCTTTTTCCCCTTAGACCCTCATTTCCCCTCACACTTTCATTTTCCCCTCAGACCCTGATTTTGTCCCCTCACTCTCATTTCCCCTCTCAGACACCCCATTTCCCCTCAAAACCCCCATTTCCCCTCATTTTCCCTCTCATTTCCCCTCATTTTCTCCCCTCAGACATGAACCAGTTCCTCGACTACTTGGAAGGCCGTTACCCTCACCTCGTCAGCCTCATCGACATCGGCCAGAGCTTCGAGAACAGGACCCTTCGCGTCGCCAAGGTCTCGACGGGAGGGGAAAACAAGCCAGCCATTTGGATCGACGGAGGTCAGGATTTTGACATAAATATATACGTATAGAGAGAGAGAGGGGGGGGGGGAGGGAGAGGGAGGAGGGAGAGGGAGAGGGAGAGGGAGAGGGAGAGGGAGAGAGAGAGAGGGAGAGAGAGAGAGAGAGAGAGAGAGAGAGAGAGAGAGAGAGAGAGAGAGAGAGAGAGAAAGGGGGAGAGGGAGAAAAAGAGAGAGAGAGAGAGAGACACACACATACACACACACGCATACACACATATATATATATATATATATATATATATATATATATATATATATATGTGTGTGTGTGTGTGTGTGTGTGTGTGTGTGTGTGTGTGTGTGTGCGTGTGTGTGTGTGTGTGTGTGTGTGTGTGTGTGTGTGTGTGTGTGTGTGTGTGTGTGTGTGTGTGTGTGTGTGTGTGTGTGTGTGTGTTCGTGTGTGTCTGTGTGTTTGTGTATGTGTCTGTATCTGTGCTTATAATTCATATATACATAACCTATACGTGCACATATATGCACATATATCCCCCCATCTTCCCCCCATCCCCCTCACCCGTTCTCCCTCTCACACCTCATTCATTCTAACCCCCCACCCCCCCTTTTTTTCCACCCCCCACCAGGCATCCACTCCAGGGAATGGGTGTCCCCTGCCACGGCCATGTTCATCCTGCACCGCCTTGTCGAGTTCAACTGGGAGGACCATGAGATTATCAACGAGTTCGACTGGTACATTCTTCCCTTGGCTAACCCCGACGGTGAGTACGGGAGGTGACTCATGGGGCTAGGCTGATATTGGGAGATAAAGGGGGTGGGGGATGGGGTGGGGGTGGGGGGGTTCTTGTCGTTGTTGTTGTCGTTTTTTGTTGTTTTTTTCATGGGTGGGTTATTAGGTGTTTTATTTGTTGGTGTTTTTTCAGCTTTTTTTAATAGGTAGAGATAGATTTAAGACAGATAAACATTACGATAAATACGCACATGAACACACACACACGCACACACACACACACACACACACACACACACACACACACACACACACACACACACACACACACACACACACACACACACACACACACACACACACACACACACTCACACACACACACTCACACACATACACACGCACACACACACACACACATGCTTGTCATAGACACGCAATACCCCACTCACAAACACCCCACAAGCACACACACAGAGTACACGCACTGACGTAGTTAGATGTGTCTGTCCTGACGTCATTCAGCAAGATTAACAGTTCGAACCTGATGGTGATAATGATAATAGTAATAATGATAGTTAAGATAATGATAATGATAATAATAATAATAATTACAATAATGATAGTGATAATAATAATGATGATAATAATAATGATAGTAATAATAATGACAATGATAATAACAATAACAGTGATGATGATGACAATGGCGGTGATGATGCCAATAAGTACAATAATAATAATGATAATAATCACAATCATAATAATCATAATAATTATCATCATAGTAATAATAATGATGATAAGATTAGTATCAATTAAAATGATACAACAATGATAATAATAGCAATAACAACAACAACAACCACCACAGGCTACGAGTACACCCGCCACCACGACCGCCTCTGGAGGAAGACCCGCTCCATCAACCCAGAAATGCCCGGATGTGTCGGAGTGGACGCCAACCGCAACTTCGGGTATCGGTGGATGGAGGGAGGGTCTTCGAGTAACCCTTGCAGTGACATCTACGCCGGTCCTACCTCCTTCTCCGAGCCTGAGACGAGGGCCATTAGGGACTTCTTGGTCGAGAATAAGGATCAGGTATGTTTTATTTTTGTTTTTGTTTTTGTGTGTGTGTTTTGTGTTGGGATATATATTTTTTTGTGGGGGGGGGGTTGGTTATTAGGGTGTAGGTGTAATTATGCTTTGTTAGATTTTTTTGTTTGTATTGGTGTTAAAAAGATGGGTCTTTTTATATTATTGTAGTTACCCTTACCTTGGGATAAGATTTCCGTTTTTTGTGACTGTAACAGTTTTGCTCGTTTTCTTTGATCTCCAACATTACGTGGACTTAAAAATATATACATTAATACATAAAAATACATCTGCACGCTCCCAAACCCAATACCACTCCCGCACCTATTTTTACATCCATATTCACTCCCAGTCCCCCAACCGCTCCCCCACTCCCGCCCATTCCCACACACCCACTCCAACTCCCACTTCCCCATCCCCTCCCTTACTCCAACTCCCATACCTGCTCTTACACCCACACCCTCCCCACTCCCTCATCCCCTCCTCCTCTCCCACTCCCACGTACCCACTCTCATTTTATCCCTCTTACACTGACAGCTGAAGGTGTACCTGTCCATCCACGCTTACTCCCAGATGTGGATGCTTCCCTGGGGCTTCAGCCAAGAAAGGCCTGAAAATTACAACGACATGTACGAAGTGGCACTGAATGCTACGGCCGCATTGGAGAAGTCTTATGGCACTAAGTGAGTTTGGTGTCTGTATTTCGTTACCTTTTTTGTTTATAATTTCACTTTTATCAATTGTTTATTCGTGTTTTTAAGATTTTAGATGGGTTAGAGGTATTTTAGATTATAGTTGGTGATTTTGGTTATGTTGGTTCTTTTCTTTTTCGCTTACAAGTTGATATTAGAAATAATCTGAATGTCTCCGTGTGTCATTTGGTTGACATAAAGAAATATATATATATATATATATATATATATATATATATATATATATATATATATATATATATATATATATATATATATTCTTCATTTGCAAATTAATGTGCCTATAAAATGGCATACATCAATCAAAAAATCAATCAGTGTAAATATTTCGAGAGACTAATCTCCAGAAAATATAATCCACATTTTTATTTCATTATTCAGAACCTAGCTTTCATTCAACGCCTTTGCCTCTCTCTCTCTCTCTCTCTCTCTCTCTCTCTCTCTCTCTCTCTCTCTCTCTCTCTCTCTCTCTCTTCCTCTCTCTCTCTCTCTCTCTCTCTCTCTCTCTCTCTCTTCTCTCTCTCTCTCTTCTCTCTCTCTTCTTCCCTCTCTTCTCTCTCTCTTTCTTCCTCTCTTTCTCTCTTCCTCTCTCTCTCTCTCTCTTTCCTCTCTCTCTCTCTCTTTCCTCTCTCTCTCTCTCTCTCTCCTTTCCCTCTCTCTTTTACTCTCTCTCTCTCTCTCTTTCCTCTCTCTCTCTCTCTCTCTCTCTCTCTCTCTTCTCTCTCTCTCTCTTCTCTCTCTCTCTCTCTCTCTCTCTCTCTCTCTCTCTCTCTCTCTCTCTCTCTCTCTCTCTCTCTCTTTCCTCTCTCTCTTCCTCTCTCTCTCTCTTTCCTCTCTCCTCTCTTCCTCTCTCTCTCTCTTCCTCTCTTCTCTCTCTCTCTCTTCTCTTTCCTCTCTCTCTCTCTCTCTTTCCTCTCTCTCTCTCTCTCTCTCTCTCTCTCTCTCTTCCTGTCTCTTTCCTCTCTCTCTCTCTCTCTCTCTCTCTCTCTCTCTCTCTTTCCTTTCTCTCTCTCTCTTTCCTCTCTCTCTCTCTCTTTCTCTCTCTCTCTCTCTCTCTCTGTTTCCTCTCTCTCTCTCTCTCTCTCTGTTTCCTCTCTCTCTCTCTCTCTCTCTGTTTCCTCTCTCTCTCTCTCTCTCTCTCTGTTTCCTCTCTCTCTCTCTCTCTTTCCTTCTCTCTTCTCCTCTTTCCTCTCTCTCTCTTTCCTTTCTTCTCTCTCTTTCCTCTCTTCCTCTTCTCTCTTTTTCCTTCCTCTCTTCTCTCTTTTTCCTCTTCTCTCTCTTTCCTCTTTTCTCTTCCTCTTCTCTCTCTTTCCTCTTCTTCTCTCTCTCTTTCCTTCTCTCTCTCTTTCCTTTCTTCTCTCTCTTTCCTCTCTCTCTTCTTTCTTTTCCACTCTCCCTCTCCTTCTCTCACTCACACTATCCCTCTCCCTCTCTCCCTCTCTCTTCCCTCCCCCCTCTCCCTCTCTCCATCATTATCTTTTCTTGACATCCACTTTCACTTCAGATACCGCATCGGAAGCATCCCCGAACTGCTCTACGTGGCGACAGGAGGCTCCGGGGATTACGCCCTTGGAGCTGTTGGCATTCCTTACTCCTTCTCTCTCGAACTCCGCGATCTGGGTGAGTAGGAGTTAGCATAATACGAGAGAATTCAGTGGCTCTCTCTCTTTTCATAGTGGTCGTAGAATGGATCTGGTACAAGTGTTATTTTCATTCGTCGAGAGAGCAGAGCAGGAGGATATGCTACATGGCTCTACTGGAAAGTAAGCATGTAAGAAAGTTTGTTTTTCATCTTTGCTTTTATTCTGTTTTTGTTTTCGTTCTTTTTCTCTTTATATGTTAGCAAAACATTTTTTAAAGAATATGATTTACTCGAATTTTATCCAAAGATTACTCTTCTCTAGTCTGTACAACAGAAGTAAACCAGTTACCATAGTCTTTTATCACAATTTCTTTTTTCATAATCACTTTCACTATATGACAAGCCTCTGTAACTCTATTACTCTTGTATTATTTCCTTTGTCTAGGCATATCTAATACTTAAGTACACCTAATACGGAAAGACTATAGTAAACTGTCAAGGTTACCACCTAACATGGGTTGTGTTCTTACATACTCACAACTACTCCTTCCAAATTACTCAAACTTCCCACCCTCGAGCACCTTCAAAGAGGAATCTTCGTGCGGGAAATCAGTAAGTAAATGGTCTGGCACCAGAACCTCCTTATAAGCTATTCTCCGGTCGACAATAGTAGAGCTTGATCCCGGTTTTAACTTTCTTCGTGTTGGTCTCCTTTACAAGGTGAGCGTGGTAAGTATTATGTTTTCGTTGTCTTTCAGAATCTTTTCGTCACTTCTTCTGATGCACTGACCATCATCACACATAAGGATTAGTAAACTCAGTAATTTCCACTTAATATAGTTTTTCCCCCACTTGTTAATGCAAACTATTTACCTTCACTCCAAAACACAATTCTTACACTCTTATATCCATTCAGGACGCTACGGTTTCATCCTCCCAAGAGAGCAAATCATGCCAACAGCTAGCGAAACTTACGTCGGGATCAAGGCCATGGCACAAGCCGTCTTCGAAAAGCTCCAGGTATCTAACAACACGAATACTGGAGCATAATAATAGCAGGAACGTAATAGGAACATTATGAAGTCGTCGTCTTATCCCAGAGCGCCCATGTCCTCTCGCGTCCAGCCAGTAACCTGTCATTCCCCATCAAACTCCTTCACCCCCTTACTCATGTTCACTCATCATTCCCCCCCCCTTCATTTGTTAGTCTTATTAAAACCCTCAAGTCTAGTTCACATGGGGAAGACTGTTGCCATTTCCATACATATCTTTATCGTCAGTATCACCCCCCAATCCATTCCAGTACCTCAAAATTAATTTTGGTATTTGCTCCTGCTTTAAGTTGAGTTACCCTTCCCTCTTCCCATTTTCTTGTCAAGTTATAACTTTAACCCCTCTAACCCCCTCTCTTCCAACCCCAATAATTATCAATAAAAAAATACATTCAATAAATCTAGCAAAACTGAACTGAACAGTCAACCAGTAAATCTGCATTCCATGGCTTTCTTTGCAAGTAATAACCCAATGGAAGGCTAGATTTAGTCAAGATCTCAACCCTTCTAATAACAGTATATATTTCAAGCAATACTAATAATAGTGTAGCTTTGGTATAGGAATTTACAATTTGACTGCAGAAAATTATATATTTAGCACAGTTTTAGACTTTTAAAAAATTATATAATTGTCCTTTAATGCACTATTAATTCCATGTGATATATGATTGACAAGTATGTAAGGTGTAATGCATATTTATGAGCACTATATTTATTAAATAAGTTATATTTATGTATAAGGTATATTTATTGTATTAACTTATTGAATATCTAAAATGTGTATGATTCATGGTACAAAATAAGAATTCAATTACATTGTCTTTGATTTTTTATTCCTAGAGACAGCCTACAAAAATAGTAAGTATGGCATACAGTATCACATTTAACAAACTTAACAGCAGTCAGATAATAATAATAATGATACAAATTAAAGGATTCCAAGGCTCCAGGCGCAATCACTGGCAAAATCTACATGAAGTACTGACAATTTATGAGCAAATCACACAATAACTGGAAAATTTATTGTGCTTTTATGCAGAAGACCCATCTATTCATCTACTTTCCATAAAAAAGTAAAATCAATGGTACCTTTTCTATGTAAATACTCCTCCCAAACACCAACTTCACAGATACTTTACCAATAAAAAAAAAAAATTGACGATAGCTCTGTTCAAAACTATATCAACATGAGCTGCCTTTGATATGTTCATCTAGCCAATACTAGAAATAACAATGACACTGAGTCCTTTTCCTTCTAAAACACTGCAAGCTGCTATACTTCACTAAAAACTGACTGGAACTTACAAAAAAAAGAAAACTTCCCTCTCTCATAAAAAAAAACTTATTCTCGTAAGTCCATAAAAAGAGTATCTTCATAACACAAAAGGTCATTAGTGTTACATTAACATTAAAACCACATACATGCACATAGCACATTCAATACAAGGTCTCATCCTACACTCCTTGACTGAATACAATGCTCAATGCTGAATATTATTCCATAATGACATTGCAACAGTGAGCAGTCTCCTCGTCCTTATCAGTGATTGGCATAACCACCATTTTCTAAATAATACTGAATAGAGTTAAGAAAAAGGGCCATTTTCTAATTCATGTAACTCATTTTACAAAGCAAGGTCATTCATTTTAGCACCTACCACTGTACCTAGAATTACATTCACAAACTGCATTTCACAATTTTTATCAAGTTTGTTTATGCCAAAATATAGACTAACTTAAATTTCCAGAATGAAACAAACACAAAGCTGTGCACTGCAACACCCTACTATAACTTGCATACATGAAATTACATGAATAGAGAAAAAGTACACCCTGTAAAAATAGTAAGCATCTGTCCCCTTTGCTGTAATTCAATTTACAAAGTATAGCACATATTTACAAAATAAATCATCTTTAAAAAGCTGTAAGAGACAAATTTCTCTCTAACAAAGTGCACCTCATGGTTTTAAAATTTTACTTTACATTACAACGACCAAAACTTTTCAGCTTCCTTTCACAGGATAATTCACTATCTGCATTTAAAAAGGACATCTTGTGAACATAACCCAAAACAATCAACTGTATGGGTAAAATCCCTATGGTATATTGGCAGTCTCTACAATCACTGAAATTCACTAAAACTGATAAAAGCAGTGATGGCAACACAGGCGATTTTGGATAATCACCTTTACCAAACTTATGAAAAGAAAGTTAGTATATTATCAACTGGGCACAGATAGATGAAAGTAATTGAGGATGGGTATAAAAAAGAAAATAATAAAGAAAAGAAAAAGAAAAAACAAGAGGTGGAGGTAGAAACATAATTAAGAGAGGTATAAAAAACTACTTTTACTGGAAAAGGGAAGGAAATGGAAGAAACTGCGACATATCCCTTTCTTCGTGAACTTTGCCCAGCTTAAGATAAATAAAAGACAAATTCATATAATACTAGTTATTATCATAAATACCCTCTGTTGAACCCTCATTACACAATAATTAGAACTTGCAACTCAGAAGATCATCACAGCACTTGACAAACACCGAAGTGTACAAACATGCACCTAGTGCATTCGCATTTGTACCACCTTCAGACAAAAGGTAAGTTTTGAATAATGCCATCAGAATCAATAAAAAAAATATTACCAGTGATTTCTTTAAAAACAAAAACAATAAATAATAATAACTTCTTACTTATTTCTTATACGAATCACAAAGTAATGGTTCCGAATAATGGTATACATATAAGAAGTGTGTAGCAATACTTAGACCACACAATCCTACATCCTTCTTAGCTCAATATCCTACACAAAAAAGACTAGACACTTTTTTGAAATGCCATTAATAACAATACACTACCAAAAAATGCACATGTTAAATATTTCTTCTTCAGACATCCCTAAGAGAATTTTGTAAAAGACAAAAAAGAAAGTGATGTGGAACAAAGAATAATGGAAGGAACAGACAGGAGGAGGAGATTGGAAAGAGGAAGGGGAAATATAAAGGAGGAAGAGGGAAAAAAACAAAAAGAAATAACACATTCAAGTGATCATCTAAGACATTTCTAAAGCATCTTGTATCATTCCCTGTTTAAATCCACCAGGTGACAATGATGCACCATGGTCCACTAACAAAGTAGTATCGATACATTAGGGAGAGGCGATACATAGTACACCAACTCCCTCCTCTAAATATCTAGTCATATACCTCAAAGATATTAAAATACAAGTATTAGTCCTACAACAAGTACAAAAAGAAAGAGATTTTTCTCACTTTCTCCAAATCTCATTCATTTCCCTTCACACCTTACCACTGGCCCTTCCAAAATGAACATTGAATCTATACACTGAATATGTACATTATTTACACGACTTTAAATATGATTCACAATAACTGCATAGATGGTGAATGCACTGTCTTGTATTCTAAGCCAAAATTTGAATGGTTAAAATGTATGCATACATATCTCATATGATTTGCAAAGAATACTTAGCAAATGCAATTGCATTACCATGTATAACTCAACACTGATCACAATGAAAGACATTCTTGTCACACATAAACTATACACAGTAAGATTATAAAAGTTGAGCACTGGGAAACCCAAAGGTTATTTTCTTATGTAGAAAAAAGAACACAAAACTAACAAAATCTCAAGCATTAAAAAAAATAAAACAATAATAAAAATAATAATAATAATAATAATTTATGGAACTGTCCCGCTTGCTAGTTGAGAGAATTCTCACATCTGTCAACTTGCTCTTCTGAATGATATGTTGACAATACCTTGTACACTAACTGTTTCTACTCTAACTTTGGTCTGGATGAAACTATTTTGCGGACAATATGTCTAGATAATTTCTACAGAACAAAAAGAAACTATCCTCTCATATATGATACATGACAGTCTAGGATGGAATTCTGATACAGGTGCTATAAAATTATGGCAGGTATCTTAACAGATACCCTGCAATGTGATTAAAGGAATAATGATATAAAAGGATAGCCCTTATTGTTTCCAAATGAAAACTGAAAAATACTACATGTTTGGCTAAAGTATCCCTTGAGCAGAGTGTCAAAAGGCATTAAAAATACACATTATGTACAATATTTTCTATACAATCTCACATTCACCTTACTTGGCTCCACTCAGAGTGACGATTCAATTGGGGTTGTTACAGGTGGAGGGGGAGGGGGAGCCGTTGGCTTTACCACATGTGAATTCCTCCCTAAGGTTGAGGGTGGCTGTGGAGCACGTGGCTTAGGTGAGCCTCCACTGCCTCTGGGCTTTGGGGAATTTGGTCCACTTGATGGCCTTGGGGGGACAGCAGGCTTTGGACGACCTAATGTACCAGTGTTATTGACTGGGGTGCCAACAGCCAGTCTAGCAGGCACCGCTGGTCTGTCTTGTGTGGCAGGCACAGGAGGATAATATTTTGGCTGACCATTCTCATCCAGCATCATTGCAGGAGAGTGGCCATATGGGTATTCTGCTTGTGGATAACTTGCATATGGTGGGACTGGTGAACCACTCATTGCATAGTGCTGTGGGGCCTGTGCTCTGTACAAGGATGGTGAGTAAGTAGCACTACCTGGCTGGAGAGGAACTGCTTCATTGCTCTTTGGTGCTGTGTATGCTGATGCAGGAACGAAATTTGGTGTCCAGGAACTTGAAACTGGGGGAGAAACCGGAGGGCTCACTGAAGGTCGGGGACTAGTGGGGGGCCGAGGACTAGTTGGAGGTCTTGGGCTTGTGCGTGGTCGGGGACTAGCACCTGGGCCCTGTGGCTGTGCACTTGGAGCTCCAACCGCTCCAACCTGTTCAGCACCATTCTGGTTTGCCAACATCTTTGCCTCTATCCTCTTGGACATTTCCTCCAGGTCAATGTATTCATCAGTCCTCTGTGAGGGGGGAATGTCATCATCCTCACAGATGTTGTGAAGAGATCCTCTGCTTCGGGCCACATTCAGCTTGCTGGCGCCTCCTCTCGGGGTCATTCTATTAGAAGATTCTTCTTCAACCATGTGTAGAGAAGCCAGGCTCATGGACCTCTTACTTTGGTAGCTCTTGTCTAACTGTTCATCGCTGAGGTTATGTAGTGATGCTAGACTGCCTGTGCGACTATACTTGCTCTTCTTGCTAGAGGTGGTGCTGACTGCATCTGGGTTAGTATTCACACCCAACTTGTTGAGGGATGCCATGCTTGCACTCTTCTTTGATTTCCCAAACATGAAGTCCTTCACTTTGCTGTACAAGGCCTCAGGTGGTTCCTCTTCAACTGCCTTCTCTTTGGTCGATTTCAAGAAGGGTCTCTGCAAGAATGCCAAAGGATCCACATACATGGCTCTAGGTTGGTCCACACGTACAGGTTCTGGGGAAGGCGGTGCCTCAGGGACAGGTTCACACTCTATGTCATCATCATAGCCTATATGAATTGGTTCAGGGTGCTTGACTATCGGAGGCACCACTGCTTTGGGAGGAGGAGGAGCAGGCCGTGTTGGCCTTCGCTGCAGTGGAGGCTGCTTGCGACGACCAAATATTGGTATGGCATAAATGCTTTTCTTACGCCACATGATGTCACAGTCAAAGAATTCGCAACAATCTTGAACAGGGTCACTCAGACAGAATTTCATGCAAAAACTTTTGTGGTCTTCATCACTAGGTTCAGCACTCGCACGATTGGTGTCTGGACTCCCATCAACTGTGTCTTTATTGGGCACCAAGCGGATTGGGGTCCATGACTGCCCACCATTGCCCAAGTCAAGATCATGTGATGCCGAACTCACCACAACCTCATTTTCATCTTTCTTTTTCTTCTTTTTCTTGCAACATGAACATGACAAGCACCCACATGGATTGGCATTAGTCTGGAGATACCATTTAAACGAGCAAAATGCAGCAATGCTAAATATAACCACAACACCTATCACCACTGCAATAATTATATACATTTCAAAATTGTCTATTCGTCGCATCTCATCTGCCAACCAACAGTGCTTGAACTTGAGCGTCTGTTGGTATCTCTTTAGGTTCCTGTAGTCGAACTTGCACAGGCACTCGTGGAATTCCAGGGTGGCATTGGTGTGCTTGGAGCCACACACCTCCAAGGGGTCCTTCCTCCTGCAAGATAAAAAAAGGTGTTAGCAATAATATTTCTTCCTTTTATCATATATATCCCACTCTTCCATAAATCACTGACAAATGCTAATTTACATAGTTATAACTTTATTTTTGCCAATTCCAAAAGTAGCCATTCTCAACGTAAACTCTAATAGTTGTAAAACAGCTATTAGTTCATAAATGGTAATGTTAGTCTTGTTATCTTGGTTCAGTAATCAGATTAAGTACATATTACCAATGTAAAATCTTTTCATCTGATATAAAAATAAAAAATAAAAATAGTTTTGGAATCTGTTGTGAGGTTCCCCACACCAAGACCACTGAAATATTATACGAGAGAAAAAATACATAAATGTACATTTCTGACTAGAGACAACAATAACAATAACACACACAAAAAAGTTAACACCACATTAACAACATACGTATCGGACAAAACTCCCTCAAGGTCTAACTGATCTCCTAGGTGCATTGATTGATTTCTGTCCAACTAAATGGCTTCTGCAAATGTCCTTCTAGGATTTTCAACTAGTTACTAATAGTGGAACATTCAAGA
>NC_091555.1:40289404-40299670 GCF_042767895.1 Penaeus vannamei
ATCAGTTTATATGAACATAAACAATATAAACTTTCTAAATAGAAACACACCCAAACGTCAAAACATTCTTCCCTGTTGCTAATGGAAGGATTCAAATTGCAAGATTATGATATTAAAAGAGCCATAAATATTAATCTATTACCTGATTTCTACTCCTAAACATTTATTTTAAAACTTCCATCCCATTAATATGACCAGTTGAATCATTTAAACAAATATAACTTTGACAGGTGAGAGCTTCATTTTCTAAGTTTGAATATAATTTTCTTTACATATGAATTTGTATAAGCATTATTTAATTTTATTCTTAAGAGTTGAATTTTAAGTAAAACCATTTATTCAAATAACAGTAAACAAACAAAATATCTTGTTTAGTTTCATTAAAAGTTATTTACCAACATTTCTCATACTTTCAATGCTGGAACAGATAGCAATCTCACTACTTTAGTTAATGATTCCAACAGACTAGTAAGTAAGCACAGGTTACCAAGATGGACCTCAAGAAAGCAGCATTATCTAGCTAACATCTGGTGAATAGAAAAGAAAGGTCATAGGCTGTGTTTATCTTTCAAGAGGAATTAGTGTTTGATCTTGCCAAGTCTTTTCTTAAAAGCGTATTTAATGAGAAAAGTAAAAGATAATATATTTTTCAGAGACGACCCAAGGACTGTGGATTGGGAAAGATTTTGACTACTAGGAACTGCACACTCATAGGGTGAAGAATGACATGGATTTCCTTGGTATGACAATCGTGAGCGTGGAGGTTTTATTTCATTTGAATATTTGGGAGCGCCAATAGATGAGTGGAATTTGAATGAAAGGGAATAGGAGAAGGACAAGGGTGAGGATGAGTTGTTGTCGCTGTGGTAGTAGGACTAGCTGGTGGTGGTGGTAGTAGTGGTATGTGGGGTCCCACGCCACGAGCAGGAGGAGGAGTGAGGGAGGAGGAGGAGGAGGAGGAGGGTGATGAGGGTACACCACTTCCCTCACACTCTGCCCCTTCCACACACACAACGCTCTTTGTTTCACGTCCATTTTTCACTCCGTTCCGCTCACTTTTTTCTCCTTCTGATCTGCCAGACACATAGGTCGTGCACTCTTAATTGTATCACAAAGCTTCAAATCAGGTCTTACCACCGACTCATGATGCTGGAGGTTGGAGAAATCCCTAGCGATGTACAGCGAGTGCACTTGTTCGGTACTTCACGCTCTCTGGTCCCTCTCCTTGCCAGCTTTCACTACCACAGTCGCAGCTGAAGCCTGGAAGGAATAACACAAGTCATTTAACACACTCGGACCTCCGTATATCACAAACCCACCTTCCGCGCCTCCTCCTTTCACAATTATACTTTACCCGACCTTAGAGAGACATCCGCAATTCAATAAAGACGAGAAAAAAAGAAAATAGATTGAGGATCGGGGGAATCTGGCAAGTGGAGACGCGGGGCAACGAACACGCCGCTGCCATGAGACTGCGCACACACGGGCGGTGAGCGGCGCCAACTCTGAACTCTCGGGCTTTACACATCCAGTTGAAATCACTTCACGTCACTGCTGCGAAATGAGTCTGAATCTATTGGGACTTTGTTTTAACGAGTCAGAATGATATGAGTTCGCTGGCAAGAGAATATGTGGCCTTGCGTGTTGGGTGAAACCATGGGTCTTTTCGCTACTAAATTCTCGTCTTTTTCTCGGCATTATTTCGGCTTTCCCTTTAAAATTTCTAACAGTAGAAAAGAGAGCTTTGATTTTTAAGTGAAGAATGATATATTTCTTTATTACATGGGTGGTATAAAGATCTCTCCCTCTTTCCAATATTTTAAGACCATATTATTAAGATTACTATAAAGTACCGTCTGTTCTTTACATAATACATTTGGAGAAAGCGGTTTCAGAAAAACATTTTTATTTTTGCATTCTTTCCCTCTCTGAAATATTAGAATATATATATATATATATATATATATATATATATATATATAAATATTTGCAACCCATCTTCCTTTCCGTGAGCCAAAAACCCACTACTACTAAATGGGTGAATGACAGTTATAATGACGATATTATGTATCTCGCTTTTTGTGCCTTTTGTTGGCTTGGGAATCATCCTGTGTTGAAGAGATATAATGAGTGTCGTCCCATTCCGTATCATAAATGGAGGGAGACGCTCTCTGCATGATTATGGCTCATTATTTCATTTCCTGGGTTGGTCGCAGCGCCAACTTCGAAATTGCTCGGCAGAATACTTCATGGGAATTTTTTTCTAACGTCTTTTTTTCGCACAGAATGCCGACTTTACCGACTCGACGGAACTGAGTATTGATTTTCCTCGGGTGGAAGTGTGCAATGGCCATGAAATGTACTGCTTCATTCTGGTGTTAGGGAGAGGGAACGCTATTGTACAAACTGGTGAAATGCGCTATGTTATGTAAAGGGGGATTATGCAAAGCACTCGTGACTTCCTGAATGCACTGTTTGCAATCACGAGCATATGTGAGCGCATAACTCAATCTCACTCACTTTTTTCTTTCTTTCTGAATCTCTCTCTCTCTCTCTCTCTCTCTCTCTCTCTCTCTCTCTCTCTCTCTCTCTCTCTCTCTCTCTCTCTCTCTCTCTCTGTCTTTGTGTGTGTGTGTGTGTGTGTGTGTGTGTGTGTGTAAATAATATATGTAAAAAAGAAACAGCATCACAAAGTCAAACACGTCTATGCAACAATTTACTAGCAACTGCATGCGGCAATGTATTGAAAGGTCTTTTCAACAAACTCCATAAAAAACTAACAGCACTATTCTCATATTTTCCTGGACGTGATACCAGTCTAAACCGTTCTATTTTATTACAGGAAGTTGAATGTCACGTCATCGCATTGCATTCCATTATTTTATCAATGAGGATCGCTGACGTTTTCACAGCGCGTCAGATAACACGGGCAAGTCTGCGTGCGTGTGGATTCAGCATAACCGAAGGTGCAGGTGTTGGTCACGTTGCCTACAGGAGCCACTCCTTCGCTCCAACAAAGGTTAAACACTGACCGGCGATGTATTATCTTCCCGCTTACTCTAAACACCTCACTAAACATTGGCCTACCCTAGCGTCACCTCACTAGTGATGGAGGGACACGGCGAGCCCTCATCGGAGAACCAGATAGGGAGGGTCAGCTCCCTACCCTGTAAACTGACACCTCACTATTAGCACAAGTGACGGCATCCCTCCCCCTTCCACCCCGGTGCCCGTTGTGTGTCCTCGTAGGAACGCTCTTGGTGTATAGCGTGCGTTTGCGAGGACGGGGCTGTGCGTTGGTTGTGCTCTCGAAGGGATAAAGACCGTGGTTATGCTTTCAGCGTGAGTGGCAGGTGGCTCGCTTGGGAATAGCTAATGTGGAGCGCTCGGGGAAGACGCCGAGTACATACCCGATAGTTTATCCATATACAGAACAGTGTCTATGCATATGTATGCGGCGTGTGTGTTTATATGCATATGTCAGATCTCGACTGTCAGGTGTACGGCTATTGTTGGTCCCGACCCAGCACCGCCACGCAAATTCACATGCCTCGCCGCAGTTGCCGCTGTGCACTGTCCCGCTTTCATGTCTGAAACCCAGACGTCCCGAAAGCCACGTGGGAATATGCGGTGGCATTGTACCTTTACTTGAAAGTTACTCACGCAAGGCGGGTGACAAGGTTGGCTGACCCCCAAGCGTCCGGAACAAGGCTTCTCCGTTCGCCGTTCTCTTTCTAAATGAAACCCATAAACGTTAATTAGGACTATCCTGTCCTTTTCGAGAAAGGCGTTATTATCGCTTTCGTCAGTGAAAAGGTGATTCGGTGATTTCGTGCGCTGAGCAGCCCTGAAAACCTCTTGTTTAAAAAGAGACCGGATGTAGCATCGCTTACCACAGCACTCCAGACGCTTATGAACTGCTCGATCATGGTAGAGCACAATACATCTTAACTCCTCCCCCTCCCCCTCTTCTCTCCACCCTCATCACAATGGGATATTCATTCAAGGATTCGGACACGTAAATATGCGTTCGGAATTACAAATAACTACCCAACAACATTTAATGTAAAATAAAAAAAAGTGCGGTAATCGTCTTCATCAGTTCGCTTTGCATTGCATGTATGAAACTTCTTGCATATGGATACAGTTATTATACAGTTAAGTAAGTCAAATCTCTGGCGGAGATCTGAGTCTCATTAACACTTTTAAAACTAACAGTCATGTAACCCGCGCATGATCGTAGGAGACTACATGGCTCGAGGTTGATTTACTGTCTACTTTGGTTAGGGTAATAATGCTTTGGCTTATTTTGCTACTTTATAGTCTGGGTGGCCATGAAATGCTAACTGTGGCTTTCCAGCGTTTTACTCGTCATGCAAACAATCACGGTCATGGACATAAATAAGAAAATGTCGCCTTGAGGAAGAGAGGGTGCCACTCACTCTGTCACCAAGCTGAATATTTTAAGATTCTCTCTCTCTCTCTCTCTCTCTCTCTCTCTCTCTCTCTCTCTCTCTCTCTCTCTCTCTCTCAATACAAATATTTATATACATATATTTCTGTACATATAACATACACACACGCACACACACACATATATATATACTTATATTCATATATATATATATATACATATACTTTAATATACATATACTTATATTCCTACACACCCACATACACACACACACAAATATATATATATAATATATATATATATATATATATTATATATATACACATACATACATACATACATATTCATACCAATATGCATATAAATATATATGTACATTTATACATGCATTTATATACATACATATATATACATACATAAATACATATATTACATATATACATATACATACATATACTAATAAACATATACACATATGAATATATATACAAATATATATATACACATATGCACACATATACAATTAAACATATATATGCAAATATACATAAATTTACTAATATGTATATAATATATAATCATATATATACATACATATGTCAGCATACATATATACTATGTAAATATACATATCAGTATATATATATATATATACTATGTAAATATACATGTCAGTATATATACACTATGTATATATACATGTCAGTACATACATACTATGTATATATACATATATATCAATGTATATTATGAGAGAGAGAGAGAGAGAGAGAGAGAGAGAGAGAGAGAGAGAGAGAGAGAGAGAGAGAGAGAGAGAGAGAGAGAGAGAGAGAGAGAGAGAGAGAGAGAGACATAAAAGGAAAGAGAGACGGGGGGAGAGAGAGAGAGAGAGAGAGAGAGAGAGAGAGAGAGAGAGAGAGAGAGAGAGAGAGAGAGAGAGAGAGAGAGAGAGAGAGAGAGAGAGAGAGAGACATAAAGGAAAGAGAGACGGAGAGAGAGAGAGAGAAAGAAAGAAAGAAAGAAAGAAAGAAAGAAAGAGAGAGAGAGAGAGAGAGAGAGAGAGAGAGAGAGAGAGAGAGAGAGAGAGAGATAAAGTATCTTTCCTTCACGGGCATTACACATCGCAGACAACATCCACGGAGGCCGCTGGATAACGTTCGCGATGACGCAGACCATTTCTGACGAGGAACGACAAGCCCGCTGGCACTGAACACAACACGTTGGCCATGAACGTGTCGCTGGAAGTCCGGAGGGAAAAAAAATATGGCAAAGAAATATTTCCGTTAACGCCATGTGTGAAACAAAGACGGAGGAATAAGAAATGTAATGATTGTTCTATTGGAATTTGTTTTTGTTTTACAGTTATTTGGGGGGGGTTGATGAGAATCACGTAGAAGGTAAAGGAATGAAGTAACGGACCTCGAAGAGGAATAAATAGATGGATAAGAATTAATAAAAGAGAATTATATAATCGGAACTGGAATTAATGAGCCATGGATGTAAGACCACCCCCTATCCGCCCCCCACCTCCTATCCCCTCCCTACCAAACACATCCCGCTCCCCTACCCCCTCCCTTCCCAGCCCTCATTCCTCCCTCCCCTTCCCCCTCACTCCCCTCCCCCTCCTTTTATCGCCTCTCTTATCAAAGACACCGTTTCCCCTTCCTTTCCTACACCCTCCCCATCCAGCGCTCCTATGAAATACTCCCCTTTCCCCTTCCCTCTCCCCTCTCCTTACCAACTACGCCCTCTCTTTAATCCCCTTAACCAAACACACTCCTTCGTCGTCCCCCACTCCTCCCACCCTCCCTTTATCATCCCCCACCCCTCCCTTACCAAACACATCCTTTCGCCCTTCCTCTCCCTTATCAAACACCCATCTCCTCCTTCACACCCTCTCTCCCACCAGTCACCCTCTTCCTTCCTCTTCTTCCCCTCCTCATCCTCTCTCCCACCTATCACCTACTCTCCTCCTCTCCTCTCCCTCCCACCACCTACCCCTCTCTCCTTCCCCTTCCTCACACCTCTCTTCCCACCAAACACATCCCTTCCCCCTCCCTCACCCTCTCTCCCACCATCGCCCCTTCTTCCTCCTCCCTCACCCTCTCTCCCACCACCAATCACCCTTCCTCTCCTCTTTCTCCTTCCCCCTCCTAAATTCTCCTACCGAACATCTCCAGTCTTCACTCTCTACACAAACAATCTACCTGAAACAGGACAACCACCTGTTACCACACCTCCACAACCACCTGTTAGTCACACGGTACTAACCACCTGTTATTCCTCCACATCACCTGTTATTTCACGTTTCATTTTCTTGTACTCAGAACCACCAGACAATTTCACTAGTTTCACCATACAGGTTGTCACTATCCCAAGGTTATGTCACTATACGAACAGGTAAGTTCACACCATAACTTAACTACCTAAAGTTTTCTCTCTCCTCCTCCTCTTCCTTCTCCTTCATTCCTTCCTCTCTCCTTTCTCCCTCCTTCTTCCCTCTCCTTCCTCCTTCCTCTCCTTCCCTTTCCCTTTCTTCCTCTCTCTCTTCCTCCTCCCTCTCTTCCTCTCTTCTCCTCTTCTCTCTCTCTCTCTCACTGTTATTATTTATTTATGATTTTGAGAATCACAACAGAAAATGCACTTGGTCACACACTGTTAAATCACAAACAATTCTCTTATCCTATAGATTTACCAAAACAGTATTTTGCCGATAGAATGATAACTTCAACCCGTCAATAGAAAGTGATAAGTACGGTTTCCCCGATGACCTGTGACCTGACCTGACCTCTCTTTAGCCCGAGGGGTGTTGGGTGGCGTTCAGATTCCTCTTGGGTGTAAAAATAATACCAGTGCGGTTGAGGGAGAGAAGGGAAAGGAGAGAGGGAAAAGGAGGGGAGGGAGAGAGAGACGGAGGGAAAAGGAGGGGAGGGAGGGAAGGAGGGAGAGAGGGAAAAAGAGGGAGGGAAGGAAAAGGATGAAGGAGTGAGAGAGTGAGAGAGGGAAAAGGGAGGGAGGGGAGCGAGAGAGGGAAAAGGAGGGAAGGGAGAGGAGAGAGAGGGAAGGGAGAGGAGAGAGAGAGGGAAGGGAGAGGAGAGAGAGAGGGAAGGGAGAGGAGAGAGAGAGAGAGGAAGGAGAGTGAGCAGAGAGAGAGGGAAGGGAGAGGAGAGAGAGAGAGAGGGAAGGGAGAGAGAGAGAGAGAGGGAAGGGAGAGAAGAAGAGAGAGAGGGAAGGGAGAGAAGAGAGTGAGAGAGGGAAGGGAGAGAAGAGAGTGAGAGAGGGAAGGAGAGAAGAGAGTGAGAGAGGAAGGGGAGAGGAGAGAGTGAGAGAGGGAAGGGAGAGGAGAGAGAGAGAGGGAAGGGAGAGGGGAGAGAGAGAGGGAAGGGAGAGAAGAGAGAGAGGGAAGGAGAGGAGAGAGTGAGAGAGGGAAGGGAGAGAAGAGAGTGAGAGAGCGAAGGGAGAGAAGAGAGGAGAGAGGGAAGGAGAGAAGAGAGGAGAGAGGGAAGGAGAGAAGAGAGTGAGAGAGGGAAGGGAGAGAAGAGAGTGAGAGAGGGAAGGGGAGAGAAGAGAGCGGAGAGAGGGGAAGGGAGAGAAGAGAGAGAGAGGGAAGGGAGAGAAGGAAAGAGAGAGAGGGAAAGGGAGAAGAGAGAGATGTAGAGGGGAAGGAGAGGGAGAGAGAGAGAGAGAGAGAGAGAGAGAGAGAGAGAGAGAGAGAGAGAGAGAGAGAGAGAGAGAGAGAGAGAGAGAGAGAGAGAGAGAGAGAGAGAAAGAGAAAGAGAAAGAGAGAAAGAAAGAAAGAAAGGGGGGTGGACACAGACAGACAGACACGCAAACACAAATACAGAGAGCGAGAGAAAGAGACAAACAAGAAAAAAAATGTTTGTATACCGTGGAATGCACTCAGCCAAGACACAAGCGTGACGCCTCGCCCAAGATATACGAGTGTCACAGAGAAGCGTTAAGTAGAGTTAATTAGTTTTGGAACGCCAGTGTGACGCAGTTATAATTACAGCGAGATGTAGAGTGACGTCACCAGGTTGCCTCAAATCCATTGTTTGTTTGTTTTTCGTCCGTTTTAATTTATTTCCGTTTCATTATACGCACGGTGATAATGGGGCAATAAGGTTATACGGTGTGAGATAATGACCGTCCTATGCAAACATTTAATAACAGTGAGATGTTTGTGTTCAAGTCTCGAAGTTGTCGTGATTTAATTGTTTTGTTTTATAGGTATGATCATTTTTATTGTTACTTTGCAAAGCGCGATAAATATGAGGAAATTGCACACATTTAATAACAGAGAGTTGTTTGTGTTAAAAAAATCTCGAAGTTGTAATTTAATTATGTTTTATAGGCATGATCACTTCTATTGTTTCTTTACAAGCGCGATAAATATGAGGAAATACGGCAGCGGTGAATAATAAGGACCATACTATACTACCATTTAACACTACCGATTCGCCTCCAACAAACCACTACCGTTAAACATGACAGAATAGATATCCACCGTCAATGTTCATTTCAATACACACCGTCCTTTTTTCTTCCCGTTTTTTCCCCTATCTTTTCAGAACGAACACTCTTTTTATTTAACTTTTTTCAGTCAAACCACACCAACACTGTTATTCGCGTCGCAGCCGAGCCGTCACAGCGAAAGACTGAGTGTCCAGCCCGCTACGAAGATACCGTTACGAGCGGCCGGGCGGGAAGCAGCTACGTTACTTACTACGGGGATTTATGACCATTTTACAGCTATGGTCAGGCAGGCGCGCCTATAGTCATAGCAGTGTGTTTGTGTTATGTTTGAATGGGTGTGCTGTGGGGTGTGTTTGTGTTGTGGGGTGTGTTGTGTTGTGTGTGTGTGTTGTGTTGTGGGGTGTGTTGTGTTGTGTGTGTGTGTTGTGTTGTGGGATGTGTTGTGTTGTGGGGTGTGTTGTGTTGTGGTGTGTGTTGTTTTGTGGTGTATGTGTGTTGTGGTATATGTGTATGTGTGTTGTGCTGTATGTGTGTTGTGGTGTATGTGTGTTGTGGTATATGTGTATGTGTGTTGTGCTGTATATATGTTGTGTTGTATGTATGTTATGTTGTATGTATTTTGTGTAGTATCTATGTTGTGTTGTTCTGTGCTGTGCCGTGTATGTATTTGTTCGTCTGTTTGTCCGGGTGTTCACACGTGCGCTTGAGTGTAGAAACGCATTTACACATGCATGTGGGCAGTATGTAAAACCACGTTCCTTCTGATTCTCTAATTTAACGTGACAATCTACAGTTACAAAAATATGCGGCAAATGCATCTATATAGTCTACAGATGCAGTTTGGATCAGTAAATTAATATTGTGTGCATCGAAGCAATTATTATGCATGTACTTGTGACTGTGACGTGGAAGAAAATGGCAGAGAGGGTCGAGTTGTCTCTGCAGGTGGTGGAAGAAGGAAGTGGGATATGCAAAGATAGATATGAATGAATAGTTATGAAGGAGGAAGTGGGATTGTGAAAAGAAGGATATGAGGAAAAGGGGTGGGTGGATGTTTGTGTGTGTGTGTGTGTGTTTGTGTGTGTGTGTGTGTGTGTGTGTGTGTGTGTGTGTGTGTGTGTGTGTGTGTGTGTGTGTGTGTGTGTGTGGGTGTGTGTTGTGTGTGTGTGTTTGTGTGTGTGTGTGTATGTGTGTGTTGTGTGTGTGTGTGTGTTTGTGTGTGTGTGTGTGTGTGTGTGTGTGTGTGTGAGAAAAAGGTGTGTGTGTGTGAGTGAGGAAAACGGGTGGGTGTGTGGATGTGTGTGTGTGTGTGTGTGTGTGTGTGTGTGTGTGTGTGTGTGTGTGTGTGTGTGTGTGTGTGTGTGTGTGTGTGTGTG
>NC_091555.1:40305170-40337670 GCF_042767895.1 Penaeus vannamei
TTGCCATGAAAAGCAAATAACTTTTTTGTTTGAGAAGTAGCTAGCAGAAATTTTGCATAGTCATCCTTGGGTATTTCAATTTGAAATTCATGCCGTAGTGCATTCCAATATGGATGACTTTGAACTTGACCTTCAAGGTCAAACAGGGAAAATGGCGGCTATAGTAGACATGTATGCAACATGATGGCCGCATACCCAAAGATCATTCGCCAGAAAACTTTGTAGAAATTTAGAGGTTTAGACCCTAAAAAACATTTGCATGTGCAATTTTATGGGGTGCCATGATGTCTAGGGGATGTATTTTGTAGTGTAAACCTACCTTCATATTCTTCAAATTTTGAGCTAAATGAATGAAAGTTGACGTGACAAAAACGAGGTGATTCAGAACGTTCTCAACTTCAAAATGGCGGCAGTACATGCGTGATTTGAGCAAAGCTAGCCCTCGCGAAACATTATTTTCTTACAAAGGCAGTACAGTGGGAGGGAAAAATTCTGTCGTCATTATGACAACTGCAATCGATGCCAGCAGAATAAGAGATGTCCAAGTGCCTATGAGATTAAGATTAGTTTAAATTGTAGTAGCTTGTTTGCATTAAGTCTGCAGTCTTTGTAGTACTCTGTACGATTTTCTAAGATTTACATACTTGTTCACTTTGCCTGTAATAGACACGAAAATAAGAAAATCAGTCACTTATTATCCATAGTATTTCCTGTGCAAGTTGATACTAATAAAATTATGCACCACATCATACATTTATGTAATAACTGCACTAAGATGGGGGAAATAGAGGGAAAACTAGTCTCTTCAGTACCTGAAATAACCTGTGCAGGCAAATGATAACATCAGAAATGAAGAAAGAAACATTCCCATCTGATTGCCATATTTCCCTATCACCATGGACTTGCTCTCCGTGTGGCATTTGTCACGACCTATTTTCTTCATTTCTGACATCATTCTTTGCCTACACAGACTATTTCATGTATCAATGAGCATATTATCTTCCATTCTTTATAATTATTGTCTATACATATTCCTATACATGTATACCTACTTATTATCAACTTGTGAAGGAAATACCATAGATGAAAAGTGTCTTATTTTCGGTCATTCTGCCCCAATTATAGACAAAATTTACCTACTACTAGAAGTTGTGGGGAAACTGAAACTATACCAAAGAAAGTATATCACAATACATGCTGTGTGGAGAGTAAGTCCACATTGATTGGTTGGGGTCGAGAGACAGATCCCCTGATCAGAAAGATAAAGCAATTTGGTATGGATCTGGGCGTGTAGCCTCTGGGTTAGGAAGGTTTTTGGTTATTTCAGTGATGTTTGTGGAATCCCAGGAGTAACTTGATGAATAGTGACTTAGTTGTAGAGTGCTTATGCAGGACTTTCATTCATGACATTTGCTATGGAGTACAACAGATTCATAATTATTAAACATGAATAATTGCAACTAGAAATGATTATTGCAAGGTTGATGTCTATTAAACAAAAAAATTGCCAATTTTTATAAAGCTTCTCATTGTCATTTGGTTTATCATAATTTTGTTACATATTTGCTACAAAATTGGAGAGTATTTAGTTGCAAGTCCTTTAATTTATTTGAGAAAAGTAGGAAAACTTCACACTTGGTCATGGCCAAGAGCTGACTGCAATGAGCAGGGGTTGTCCTCAGATTTGACCAATTAGCTTCCAGTTGCTCCTCAGTGAGAGAGCAAGAAACTGAACAAATTTGTCAGATCTGACACAGAAGCTTTTAAATTTACTATACCAGACTGGAAACCTATTTACTTAATGAGAAATTCATTCTGTTGAATTTGCAGTTAAATATTTGTAATGATCACAGTAAATAATGTAAATAATTTCAAAATGATTTCAGTAAAGAGATTTAAAAATGATTTTATAGAAAAATTTCAGGGAGACATTGCTTGTGCAGGGTAGATAAGATCTATATATACTACAGATATATTACTGATGTGCCTAGAGCTTGTTTGTAAATGGATAGATTTAATGTAGCAACAGGCTATATTTCTACAGCTGTAGCTTCATGTATAATACACTTTTGAGAACCATAAATGCTCAAAGCCACTAAGAACTCAAATAGTCAGCCCTACCAATATTTCCGCATTCCTTGTTTTTTTTCTTTGTCTTTTTCTTCTCCGAAAGGTTTTAGCAGTTAACCCACTGGTCACTGAATGTTAATGTATTACTTAATTTTACATAGAGCTAGTTAGTTCCACAAAGGCTAGGTCACCAAGAGTCAATTATTAACCCTACTCATTTCACTTGTTTATTATTTTCCTTCATTTTTGGAAAGATTCATATTATTAGTAGTATTTTGATAATATTAGAATAGCCATAATATAAATAATGTAATAAGAGTATTGATATTGATAGCAGTGAGAAAAATGTTTTGTTGCCTTGCACGCCTTGGAGTTCACTTTTACGTAGTTCTTACAAGATTACCATGAATGTAAAAAAAAATAAATCTAAAAGTAAGACATATTGATACTTATTCCTCAAAGTATGTGATGATCTTGTTTTGTGTTGCATTTGAATTTCCTTCTGTTTTCTTTGTAAATTTTCTTAGAAACATTGAAGTACAATAATGATTCAAGTGCTATGTTGACAATTCAGAAACATTGAGCATTTTTTGTTTTATGGTCTTTATATCAAATATTTATGGAAGATGTCTGTTGACAATAGTTGTCTTTCATCTAAGGCTCAATTTAGATGAGATGTTTTATGTATATATTTCACATTACAGAGCTTTTACAATGAATATGGAGGAAGATACGCAGTCCAAGGAAATTGTTGTAGCCCCAAAGAAGGAGAAGAAGGTATTCCGACCAGCTCGCAGCGTCATCAAAGGAGTTCCAGCAGAGATAGAGAAGGACCCCAAACTACAAAAAGCCATAGAGGTTCTTCCCTCAAATTACAACTTTGAAATCCCAAAGACAATATGGAGGGTGAAGCAAGCCAATGCAAAGCATGTTGCCCTGCAGTTCCCAGAAGGTCTTTTGCTGTTTGCCACATCTATTGCTGACATAATTGAAACCTGGACTGAGGCGGAAACCACAATAATGGGGGATGTGACCTATGGAGCTTGTTGTGTAGATGACTTTACTGCCAGAGCTGTTGGAGCAGATTTCATGGTCCATTATGGACATTCCTGTCTAGTCCCCATAGATCAAACAGGTTCTATACCTTGTCTCTATGTGTTTGTAGACATACAATTTGACACAGTGCATCTTATAGATACCATCAAATCTGTGTTCCCAAGTACAGTCCCCTTGGCATTAGTGTCAATAATCCAGTTTGTAAGTTCACTTCAAAAGATGGCACAAGATCTCAAAAGTTGTGGGTATACTGTTTGTGTACCCCAGTGTAGGCCCTTGTCTCCAGGCGAGGTTCTTGGTTGCACTTCACCTCCTGTTCCTGAGGGACACACCATCGTATGCCTGGGTGATGGTCGTTTCCACCTGGAATCTATAATGATCTCAAATCCTGAGGTTCCAACTTACCTGTGAGTACCCCATATTTTATCCTGTAATGGTATAGAATTATCCCAAGAGCTATAGGTTATACTATGCAATACAAGGAAAATGAGTTGATGTATGTGTAATCTGTTACTCGGAATTAAGGGTTATGAGTCAGGATCATGGTTGGATGTCTTAAATTTTTATGCAGCCCAAAATAAATTCATTTGTATTATTTACTAATAATTGAAAAAGTCAAATCTCTCAATCCCTTAAAACATTGTGATTTTCTCTCAGACTTATCTAGAATGTTGAGGAAATTTCAGTATGTTTTAAAAGTTATGTACATGGAGTCATCGAAAACCCTTTCATGCTCTACTCAATGAAATACTGTACTAAATTCTGCTAATTCTTTTCATATTTTATTTATGTAATAGAAACATTCCATACACATTCACTTCACAAGTAATTTGTGAATATTATATTTTAATCATTGTGTAATGTAGTATGTACACTCATATTCCATTCTCTCATAAAACAAGTATTTTATTCCAGGTATAATCCATATTCAAAAGTCCTTTCCCGTGAATACTATGACCAGCCCTTAATGAAGAAGATTCGCAAAGAGATAATAGACAAAGCAAGTACTGCCAAGAAATGGGGCTTGATTCTCGGTACACTAGGCAGGCAAGGAAACACAAAAGTTATGGAAAATTTGAAGGTTAGTGTTGCTTGTTAGGTGATTGCTGTCTTGTGGAACCTGATGTTATTAGTTTTCGATGTTATGTACATATTTGTATATATTTCAAAAAATTATTATACATTTTTTATGGAAATGTTACTACTCCATCAACAAAATAGATACTAAAGCTCCAAAATGGTACATGTTGATTAATTGTCACTATTATTTAGTTACTTTACCATTCATGAAGTATATATTAATCTGTCTTTTTTGAGAAGTCAGGACAAGTTTACACATAATTAAACATGAATGAGTCAAGAGATCATTTTTAGCTTTTTTCGTTTAAATAATTTAGGTTTGTAGATCGCTTGAGAGATCAGCATTGTGGGTATGATGTATAATAATCCATTGCCTCTGGGAGAATGAGGGGTTCATTTGGCCTACGTTCTGGTGAATATGCATGGCCTGCAGTGCCTTTTTCAGATGTATACACAACAATAGCCAATCATAGCATTACACATTCTGTTCTCCTTCAGGCAATGCTGTAGGGGATGTGATGTGGGTATGAGGGTTTCTGATAAAGCATGAAATGTGATGCACACATCATCATAACATGATATGAATGATCCATCACCCAGAACCATGCCCAGGTCAGCCATGACATGAGTAACAAGTCACTTGGAGCCCAGACCAAGTGGGCCATGACATGAACCCCATGTCATCCATAGGCTATGAGTTATAGTCAGTAGTGTGAATTTGGTTAAATCTCATTTTATCTAGCAGATGTATATAATGTTATCTCTCAAGTGAAATTTCTAATCACTTTCATTACAGAACCAGCTAGAAGCTGCTGGGAAAGACTTTGTAATAGTCCTGCTGTCTGAAATCTTTCCTGCCAAACTGGAAGCCATGAGTGACGTAGAAGCCTGGGTACAAGTGGCGTGTCCAAGACTGTCCATTGATTGGGGTGCATCCTTTCCCCGGCCTTTACTCAATCCCTACGAAGCGACAGTGGCACTAAAACATGCAGAATGGCATGCCCAGCGATATCCAATGGATTTCTATGCAAATGAGAGTCTAGGAGAGTGGACCCCTAATCATAAGCCACCATGTCCTTGCGGCCAGACACGAAACACAGGCTGCAAGGGTCTCAGATGTCCAAGCTCTAAAAAAGGAAGTAATAAAGATTGAGGAGTGATTGTTGATTGATTTATAACCATTTCCTTCAAAAGAATGTGGTAATGGTATCTAATATATTTTTGAGGTGTTTAGGATTTAATTAAAAATATTGTTTTATAGATATATGTTAATTAAATTAACATAAAAGGGAATCATCTTTTCTCTTGTTTCCATAGTGTATAGATACCTTTTTCCTGTTGTTATATACCATATTTTTATGATGTTCATAATGGTATTCCATTTACTCAAGGGAAAAATCTTTTTTTACTAAAAAAGTTCTATATGTCAAATAGAAGAGAAGCCTTTTTATATATATATTTACATAAAAAAAGAGAAAAATCAGACATGATTTTACACCTCACATTAATTACATATATACAAGTTTATATAAAATAGAAAGTCTGCAATTTAGTGATCTACAATAATTTTTGGTGGTCACTTTCTCAACATACTCTATGTATAATGTAAACAACTGCAAAATATAAGTAACGGAAACAAATCTTTTAGTGGGAATGTATTATTTTGAATCATCTTGTGGAAAATCAAGAGAAAAATGGTATAGGAAGATGGAACTTTGTGCAGGAGCATATACAACCTCATTCACATACTACTATATGCAAAATATGTTATCTGTATTGCATAATGAAAGGGGACATTTAAATATAAATAAATCATCATACTTTCTCTTTTTATTTATTGGAAAAAGTATACATATACGACAGACATTTTTTACTTTCCTTCCTTTTCTCTTAACATTGAAATGTTCACATAAATAAATTTGTGGTGTGTATTTACATAAATAGTCTTCTGTAAATCTTATGTTAGTCAAGACCTAAGTGGAAATTGCATTTTAGGTCATAGATAGTGACATTAATGAGGTATGAAATAAAATACATGTGATAATGCTACTCTTACATATCACTTGAATTTGATAGTAATTTTTTTTCTACTTTTCAAAATAAAGATCAAACACACATCAGGTAAGAATGAGATCCTCAATTTCAAAAGAGAAAAGGCAAAAACAAATCTCATCATACATTCCTAAAAACTCCATTAGAAAGAAAAAAGAAAGAAAGAAAAATCTGATGAGATACCATCCTGATATCTCTGTCTTGCCTCGGAGGGTTCAAGAATCGCCCTGATTACAGAGCATGCAACCTGAGGGTGCATATCCCTCAAGTGTTTTTGTAAAAAATAAAAGGGATTCGGAAGATGACGAAACAAGATATCATTTCCACATGGGCCACAACAGTGTGCTCTTTCTCACACTAGAGTGTCATACCCCCGTACGAAAACTCCATCTGGATGGCCGGTTCCTGGAATGCTAGCCAGTCCGAGGCATGGGTGGGAAGTATACCCATACTATGGCATTTGTACAGCGCCAAGCCAACATTTACGAAGTTTCCCAAAAGATAAATCAGTTTCTGAAAAATAAAAATTTATTACTAAGTAATTAAACAACAGCTAGTGAATTTAAAAATTAACCTAAGCATTAAGAACTACATATACTTTAAACATGTTCAAATAAAGTATTAATAACTTTTTGCAAAATGAAATCAATCTAGAAAAATCCTGGTATTCATACATATACTATCAGTACCAAACCAAACCAAAAAAAAAAAAAAAAAAAGATAATAGATGGATATATTTGTGAAAAAAATAAAAATAATTAATAATGATAATAATAATAATAAATACATACAATGAAAAACAAAATGTGCTGATGTTTATATTCCTTCACATCTGACTTTTGTAAACAGAGTATCTTACCTTATCAAATGAAACTTGTACATTCCAGTGAATTTTTAAAAATTTATTCTAAACTCTGTCAGGTATAAAGTAATACTGAAGTATTTACAAACTATTCCATCAATGAAATATAATAAAAGAAAAAGATAAACAAATACTTTTTCCGTATTCACCGTATTTCTGTTCACTCACTTTCCGTTCACTTTACATTTCACCCGACACATTTTCCTCCACAAAATATCCCAACCACTGTCACCCCCTTACCTAAACCCCTATTCCAACAATGATTAACAATAATAATAATAATATAATAATAATAATAATAATAATAATAATAATAATAATAATAATAATAATAATAATAATAATAATAATAATAATAATAATAATATAATAATAATAAAAGTAATAACAATAATAATAACACCAACAATTAAAACACCTTCAATCATTACCTGCAGTGCCGCATGAGTTCCCTCTATGGATTTGAAGGTGGTGTTGGTGGCCCAGAGTGCTTTGATGGGTCTTAGCAGCATCATGCCCACCATCATGATCGGGAAAATACTGATGCTGCTCCCGGCCATGAACATGAGGAAGAGGTTCATTGGGACCTGAAGTAGAGCAAGTGGAAAAGATATTTTTTTGGGGGGAGGAAGTATATTGTTTTGTAATCTATGGTAAATATCTGACAAAAAAAAATTGAGAAAAATGTTTTCTTGACTTTGAAAGATCCTGTTTGATGTGATTTTTAAAACTTTTTGAAGCACATGTCGGCAAAAATCAATATAGAAAAAATATACATCTGAATACCGATAAAATTTTCATCATAAGGCAATATACCACCCTAATAATTTCTTAAACAAATCACCCTTACCGATTTGAGAGGGCTAAGCGCTATGTCCCATGCCTTCTTTATGACCAGATTTGGGTCGCCTTGTCTGTTTGCTTCTGCATGGACCTGGTTAACCGAACTCATGAAGCCTGGTGGTGCAGGGAGGTTGTCACTGCCCCGTTCCCCTCGGCGACCTGACAGATCCACTGCCCACTTCCGTTTGCTTGTTATGGTGCGGTTGGCCATTTTCCGTTTAGAGGGCTGCAGTGCAAAGTTTGGTAAAGAACTATATAAACTGTCTAAATTTTTAACCTTGCTCATTTTTTAGCTTTACTTGCATTTTTATAAAAATCTCCCTAAAAAGAAAGTAAGAAAGTCAATGACAAGCAGCTACCTATAATACTCATTACAGGACTATCTACTAATTAATTTATCAATATAACCTTACAATATCATTATACATATACACACCATTTTTTGCTTCTGTTTCAGTATTAATATCAAAATAATGAACAGACTACGGTAGCAATAACTTGCTCTCTCTGTTAACTAAAGATCACTGTTACATTCTACCAGTAAAACATTCTATTTTGTTTTCCTTATAACAGAGAAAAGACAAACATGCATGATTTGGATTCATAACTTTTTTAATAAAAAAAAATGTATTGTTTGGAGACATTTTTATAAACCCTTTACCTGGTCTCATAACAAGGTTGCTGAAGTTTTAAAATAAGGTTTCTGAATAAGCTTACTGACATAACACAAAAAGAAAAATATAGCCATGATGAAAGTACGCTTATCCCTTCCAATATTTACTGTAACTGGCATTTCAGCAACTTATCCAAATTGCTCTTAATCTCAAATGTGTCTTGACTCTATGACAAGAAATAAAATTATAAATAAGGTAAAAGAAAAGCTATTTTCAAAAAATAAGCTTGCACCATAATTAATAAAACAGATACAACTATGCTATTTGTTGGTATTTCTATAAAATGGTGTCAGTGTGCCTACAGGCACCAAGAGAACCAGCCATTAAAGTAACACAACTTGTTGTTCTCTCCCAAATTTTTCATGATGTGATGGTCATGTTAACCAGATTTTCACATATTTGTGAGCAATACATAGACACTAGTTTCATTACTACTAGTGATTAAGGCCCTGTAAAAATATAACCATTTTTTCCATGGGGAAATCGTGTAATAATGAAATTTGTATTCAAAACATAGAATACGTTAACTTACCTATAATAAAGATAAGAAATGTTTTCTTCGCAAATCTTATCATCTTAGGCAAAATCTGATGATCAACAAAGATTTAAATAAAGACTTGAAATTTTACAAGTACATAATACAGTGTAATAAAAGTTGATCCAGAGTATGTATTGCATTTGGCACAACAATATTCAGTGCTAAGAATCTGCTGTTTATAATAGCTTTTGCTATACTGTATTTTTTCTTCATATTAGCTGTATGCTGATGATACCACAATCTGCAACTTTTATTATCACTAATAATAAAAGGGCGCTGAAAACAACAAGTAGAAATAAGAGATAAAAAGAGGTGGATAAGTTAGTGCCCATTGCTAACACTCAGGATAAAGTGCAAACACGAGTGGCAAGATGGCTGCAGTCTTCAAGGGAGAAGCTTGAAGGTGAACACCAAAATATTGGAAATAATGGTATACAGCAAAGTAAGAGTGGATGTGCAAGTTATGTATGTTCAAGAGGACATAAGGTAAGTAGTGAAATTGAAGTATCTGTGGGAAGTGAAGTGGCAGATGAGGAAAGAACAAAAAGCAGGCTGGAGGAAGTGGAAAGCAGTTGTTGGGGTGATCTGGGATAAAGGAATGTCAAAGAGGCTGAAAGCAAAAAATTACAAGATAATGATAAGGTTACTAATGAGTTATGAAGCAGAGACATGGGTGCTTTAAAGTTCAGAAGCAATGAAGCTGGAAAGAACAGAGATAAGAATGTTAAGACGGATAATGGGCATATGGCCTCAAGAGCACTTAGATATGAAGAGGTGAAAAGTAGAGCAGGAGTAGAAAGTACCAATGAAGAGATGAGAAAATTAAAGTTGAGATGGTTTGGGCATTTTGTATGTGATGAAGAAGCAATCACGAGAACCTGGAGGACAACTAGGAGGGAAAGAAGCTTGAGGTGGAATGGAAACAACAGAGGAAAATGCAATGGTGAAGAATGCATGTCCTCATCAGAGATAAAAAGTCAAAACTATGCCCCCTATCCATGACAAAAAAGCATAAATCTAACCCTTCCTTTTTCTGTGGTTACCTCATGCCTTCCCAACCTAGTGTATTATTGATGCTGTTTGCCCAATACCTGCTAAATTTACTATAAAAGTACACTAGGCCATGGGGAATCAATCAATACCAAATCTAATGAAGTTTAAGAGATTGGGTAATTTTATAGCTTCACATAGCCATCCAACCTTGCAATTATCATTCCTTGTTTTGATCATTGGTAACTGTTTATGCAGTGACCACACCCTCCTGATGGCAAGTTTCCATTACTCAAGCCATTACTAGGAAATCCCCAAATGCCGGCATATCAATCAAATACCTTCCTAACCTAGGGGCTTCACCTTAGACCCACAAACTTTGCAATCTGGGCTTCACCCCCCGGATTCCCGAGTAAATTGCTGAAATTCCCTAGCCATTTGCCAGATCCCCCTCCAATCCCCATTTCTCCCTAACCAGTGTGATCCTTATGTGTACTTTGATAAGAGTAAATTCGGAACAAATATTCTTTATTTCTAAATATGCCTGACAGAGGACTGGAAACTTTGCTGTCTTTTACCAGAGTACCATGGGCCGGTAGACTAGGTTGATCGCTTGACTTACATCAGGTGTATCAAGAAGTTTTCCCCCAAAACCCCCAAAAGACGAAATTATTACAATAAAAGTAAGCGAAACATCATCTCAGTTTTCCGGTTGTCTGTCAAACGCTCATCATAAACCAGAAACATCACACAAAATCACCTTAAAAGCTTCTAAACCACATCCAACACTTCAAATCAACCACACAATAAAACTTAACGGAAGGAAAATGCTCAAACTCACCTAAAAATGTTAAGTATATGGTAGAAGATTTTACGAAATGCTTTGTTTACGCTGAATAATCAGCTGACGATCGACATTTACAGATTTTGCGTTCGTGTAAGAGGATTGATGTGGATTTACCCTACGCAAACCGTCACATGGATATAATTTTTCTACTTTTGTCCACTCCTTTACTAATCATCAAATAGATTGAATATATTTAACGTTAAGAAAAACAAAATTTTAGTAGATGATCATGGAGACAAAATAAACGGCCGGTTTGTTAAAATTGCGAAAGACCCGACCACGATAATTATAAATACATATGGACATACAAATACTCAGGAATCATATAATATATATATATATATATATATATATATATATGAATATATATATGAATATATATATATATATGTATGTATGTATGTATATATATACTATATATTCCTATATACATAAATATACACATATATGCATATGTGTATGCACGTACGTACATACGTATGTATGTATATCTGTATAATTATATATATGTATGTATATATGCATGCATGTATGTATGTATGTATGGGTACATATGTACAGCTGGGAACCTAGACAGATAGATAGATATACCTTCCTTTCTGTGCATGCTGTACGTATAAACATTCACTGGGTCGGGCCTTTCGCAGTCTTAACAAGCCGGCCGGTTTTTCATCTTGTCTCCATTAATATTTATGAACATTCTCCTTCTTTTGTTATTGTCAAAGATATTCATTGTGAAAGCTTATCTTATTTCATTTCGTTATCATCTAATATTATTTACAATGATTCCGTCAACGGTCAATGTAAACTTCTCATCTTATTATTTTATCTTGGACAATTTTTAATAAATCAAAACAAGACATTCATCACATGACTAACTCATCTTCCGCTGTTATCTTTAATAACACTAGTAAATAACAAAAATAAGCTTTAAGAACAGATAAAAATAATCCAGATTTACTCGTCGTCGTAAGATAGTGTATTATCACCTGTTATAAGTATTTTCAAAATAAACTTATAGATATGGATTCGGAACAAAATGGAAAATGTACTGTACATGAATAATATATATGTTGCTGTATATAAATAGCTGTGGATCCCAGGATGCCGCCCCCCCTCAGTTTTATATCCGGCCATCAGCTTTTCTTTATTGTTTGACTTCTTTTCATATTCAGCATTTTCAAAATCATTTATACCGGTTGTCATGCACTTAGTTACCAAACGGAAGTGGTGGCTGTTATTCCCCTGTCAAACCATGGTTGGGAGTGAGATGTGGCTTGTTAACACCAACTTTTTCATGCTCCCGTTTCTTTGTTTTAAGTTGTCACTTTTTCAGTTTCTGCTCAGTTGATACTCCTCAGTCTTCTGTTTATAAGCGGGATGGCAAAATGACGATGGTACCGAGGCAGTGTCCCCTGAATTTTTACCCCAATCGTTGTGAACGCCTGTTCGGCTCTCTCTCTCTCTCTCTCTCTCTCTCTCTCTCTCTCTCTCTCTCTCTCTCTCTCTCTCTCTCTCTCTCTCTCTCTCTCTCTCTCTCTCTCTCTCTCTCTCTCTCTCTCTCTCTCTCTCTCTTTTAGCGTGATGATCCTCTTCAAGTTAATTCTGAGTGCGGGCCCCACCAAGTCCCTTGCTTGATGAGTATACAAGTTAGGGCCAGATGGCTAACTGACCTCAGAATCGGTCGTAAAGTGTTTCTGGTTTGTATATGTATATTGTAACCGACTTTCGTAGAGCCTCAGAGGGCATGTTGTCTACAATGGGTGAACAAAAACCCATCTCGACGCTATCGATTGTTCATGCCAACTCGAGTCAAAGAAAAATAGTTGGCACTCTGTCTCGACGTCGTAGGGTTGAGCTAAAACATCGGAATGTGATAGGTGCATCTGAGTGAACAGCCGACTCACAAGTCCATCATGTAATGCAAAAAGGTACTTTTTTACCTTCGTTATTTGAACGTCGCCATTACCCATGTGGTGCACAGGTACTCGAGATCACAGTGACACGGCTGGACTTGAAGCTGAAACTCACAATCAGGCTTCTTCAGAAACGCGCGCTGCCGACCGCATAGAAGAGACACCAGGGTATGACAGGGCATGTAACGAGGGGGATGCCACACATAAATACACACGCGTGAAAATGTACAAAAAACATTTATTATATGAGTACGCATATAATATAATCAGTAATAACAGCGACAGTGGTGATAACATTAACAAATAACAAATGAAATGATAATGATATTTACGATTTAATAATGTAATGATTACCATTTTCAAAATCTGTGTTATTTCCCTATCCTCAGGTCTCTTCTACATAGTAACAAATTACTCAATTGTTTACAAATGTTTCTTTCACATCATCCTATTTGTTCCATAACTGGTTCTTATACATACACATCCATGCAACAGGAACAACGAACGGAAGACCAAGAAAACACACGAATATGCCCGTTGTTGTTCCTGTTGCACTTTGTTCGACATGGATTATACACATCCATATGCTCCAGAGGCTGCCAGAGGAGATCGCCGGAGAGAGTGCATGTAGTCCACCCACAATAAGGAAATAAGGGCAATGGAACGCAAGAACACGTTTGTGGATTGGTAGATTAAAACCGGGTACGGGCACGGGCGTTCTGCTACATATAACGAGCATTGATTATATGTCACTAGTTATTATGATGGTGGTTCAGATGATATATATATAGAACTGTCATTATTATCTGTGTTGCCTTTAATGTTAATCATATTTATCGTCATCATCACTTCTATTATGATTATCATATTATTATTATGATACCTTATCATCATCATATCACTATCGATCTCATCCTTTCTTTCAACAGACACTCATGCAATAATTAGCAATAGTATGCCTGGTCTGCATGTCGTTTTTTTTCTTATTCTGGAATTTCAAGAGAAAGCGATTTGGCAATTGCAGAATTTCATCTCTTTAAGCTCCGCCCCCATGTACCGAAGGCCACTGGCAGGGAGACTGGTAAAGGAGACCTTGGCTGCGGGTCTCATAGCTTAAGCCAGTCGTGGTTTAGCACGTGTTTAGAGTACTGTCTTCCGTCATGAGATCTGTCCCGAATCCTTAATCCGTTTATCCCTTTATTTGGGAGTGTTATAGCTGTGGGTATTCCAGTAAATATCTTTGTATTTATAGCGTGTTAATTACTTTGTTCGTTAAATGTCTTTCTGTGAGACCATTTCTTCCAGAGACTCAGTTTGGTTTTAAGTGACTCGGCTTAGATTTGGACGTTAGGCATCATAGGTATATTGGGGGTCTTTCATACAAGATTGAAAGTGATAATTCACATCCCCTTCATAATTTTTTACTTGATTTTCATCAACCTGCAAGTTACTAGAAGTTCTATAACCCTCAATTGAATGACATTTGATGCAAGTCGATCCTATACATTTTAGTTTTCTAGATGCTTTTTTACAGCTCTTTACAGACTTTGGAATAGATTGCCCATATAATTTGTAACTTTTCCGACTCTGGGTTGGTTTAAAAGATCAGCTAATATACTTTTACTACATGAATAGCTTATGAAATTTTATTTTCTCTTTATTTCTTAGCTGTGTTTTTACGTGCCCTGACACTTTTGGTGGTATAATTCTTTAATTTTTCTGTGTGGTTCTTTATATAGCTTATAATAAGAATAATAACAATAATATAATACACCATTGGGACATGTAAAAAATTAGAGACAATGTACACGTGATTCCCCATTATAATCGCAGAGTTGAAGTGACCTCCGCGTCATGGGCTTGTATCAGGGTCACCTCTGCCTTTTACCAACATGGCTAACATTGCGTTGCCACCTCAGACTTAGAGCCAATGGATGTGATCGTGATACTGAACGTAAATGAGAAAATAAAAAAAAGGATATGCGAGATCCCGAACTTTGCCAGCGTTAATGATAGAAAAAAAGGCTGTTGTTCCCACGGATTTACAAAGGGTTAAATTGAGGTGGATCAAGCTACTGGTTTGAGATCGTTGTAATTTCAAGCCAGTGCTGAAGGATTGCGGAGGTAGACCATATTTTACAGTCCAGAATGATGATTCAGAGCACAATCGACTCCACAACCGAGTTCAACTAATCGAAACCATCATCTTCAGCATCCAACAGACTTTCTGCTCGAAAATTAGTTTGTCTCGGTTAAGATTCGTGCTCCAAGGGGAAAGAGCAGAGCCAGATGAAGTTTAATATCTTGAACAGGATACAGGAAAATATCACTATGTATTGCTGTCAGGTACGTACCTCGGGTCCTGTAGACGGGACAAAGGTCAGACCTGTCAGCAGGCCTAATGTCTGTTCTGTATTAGGAAGCACGACTCCAGAATCTTGAGAGCCGCGACTAACAAGGGAGACAAGATGCCACCACATATCTTATACCTTCATTGTCAGGTTGGATGACAGTATATTCATTGGCTCCGGGTAAGATGGACCTCGGCTTTGGCGGCTGCAGGCTTCACGTTTCTCACTTGTAAGTAGCTTCCGTGGTTTCTGTGTTTTGGACGGGTGATTCGTCAAGGTCTCTCATCTCCCATCATTGTCTTTTGGCCCGACATGTCCTAAACAATCACGTAGTGTAACTAATCGAGGAAAGGAATGACAGAAAAATCCGCTCCCGTAAATCAGAGAAACGTTAGAACCTAGAAAAAAACACTACCAGAGCCAAGGTTCATCTTAGCCAGAGGTTCCAAAAAATTTGTTATGCAAGTAGATAGTGAAGGTTTTCTTACACCCACTGCCTGGTAGCAATGGGCGAGGGAGGTGTGGCCATATTCAAGGTGCTCGTCGTTTCATGTCACTACGATGATTAAGGAGGACGACTGGCCTGGCTGACGTGAAACATGTTCCTTCTCATCGCCAGGTGCGGAGTTCTGCTCGGGTCTTCCCGGTGTTAGGAGGTCGGAGCAGTAGACCTCTTGCAGATTGTTCGTGAACTGTTGGGTGCCAAGCTACTTCAGTATATATATAGTTTGCATAACTATACTAATGCCTCGGGTTCTTCGTCAGCATGGTATGTTTGTGATTACTTTTGGTAACATTTGTGTCCTCTGCAATCTTGTACATAGTTTCTCGATTGGCACTCAGGCTATATTTTTTATTTATTAAAATATGCCCTATCTGATATTTAAGTTCTTAGATTTCTCAGATTCATTCCTGGCAGCCGAGAAAAAGGGTTATAGATAATTTTTGGCACTGGAAGTTAGACTGTCAAGAGCATAGTCACAATTTCCGCCCAACCCTTTTTACACAGTCAGTTAATAAGCCTATCCATAAATCAAACTCAACAATCAATGTTCTAATGGAAAGGAAACTGAAAGAAAGGCGGCTACCCGTTCGGCCTTGATCACGAGGAGGTTGATCACTTTTAATATCTAATTTTCATAATTATCTCTATTTCCTGTTAATTTTCTAAATTTGACATTATTATTTATCAGAAATCGAGTTTTTAACCTACACATCTAGCATCTATCAGAGGACATTAAAAACCCGTTATGGGTAGGGGAGTTTCACTCCTTCCCGCTACAAACTCGTAGGTTTTTCATTGGAATTTTTTCTTGCTCTCCTGCCTCCCACTCTGGTTAGTTTAATAGATTCAAATACGCATGGGTTGAAATGTTAAAGGGAAAATGTTTTTATCAAGCCGAAAGAAAATGACCCTTAAAGCTCTTCATACACGTTCTAAGGAGCGTTTTGATTAGCAACCAATCCACATTTTGAACACTAAATTTTGGAATATTTCGGTCCTTGAGGGGGTAATTTTAATAATCTAGGTGAAAAAAATCGAAGAAATGAAATAGTTCGAAAAAAATCATGTGAATTCGGTTAAAAATCGGCGTGATGCGACATTTTGGCGGGCATACGTGCAATCCCTTCCCTTTAAAATTTAAAGGTACGACGCCGCGCGTTGTTATTTAGTTCACATTTTCTGTTGAGTACGAGCTCTTTCGTTCCTTAAAACATATAGTGTTATTTCAGAGTGAACTTATAATAAGTGTGTAGAATCACTAATTGTACATATTTGGTGAAAACGAGCATAGCTTAGAGACAAGAGGGAACGACGTCGAGAAAGGGATGGTGGGTTTGATTAAGTAGATAGGCTCTCAAATGGAGAGGATTGGAAGGTGCCTAGGGCTAAACGATAACCGCAATGATGGTCTGTATCAAGGTATGTGATAAAGGAGGCAGAGGCAGAATATATATGACAACCATAATCAAGGGTGGAAAGGATTAGGGTAATATGGACATGGAGAAGTGTTTTGCAGTTTGAAACCCGGGATATATGTGAGAGTCTGTAAGAGTCGGAGGCAACGGCGGGTTCTTTCTTTAACAGAAAGGATATGATCTCGCAAAGTCAGCCTGAGTCAAAAATTACACAGAGGAACTTGCCTGAATAGCGGAATTGGATGGAAGCCTCATATCCAAAGAGTATAGGCTGGAAGACTATATAGGTGAACGAGAAAAAAGGTTGTTTTAGAAAATCGAAGACTGTGGTTGGTAGCCCAAGAATAGATTGATGTTATTGCTGACTGGAAAATCTGATGGAGAGAAGGAATGGAAGGGAAGGCAGAGAGGACTAAATAATCTACGTACAGTGATGACCAGATTCCTGGTGGTAGAGCTGAAACTAATCCGTCTACAGCTATGAAAAATAATGTGCTGAACACAAAGTCTTATTAGACACCTTCGAATTGAGGTAAAGAAGAGGAAACAGAAGCAGCAACTCTGACACGAAAAGTGCGATCAGGAAGAAAGGACTTTCTGAAAATACCCATGTTTCCCCTTATGCCATGGGAAATGGAGGCAGGATGTGGAGGATGTTTAAGTTTATAGATCCGTCGCCAGACTGGTGTAGATGTTATAGAGCGTACATAATTTCTCCAGCTGTTTGTGATAGAGTTTTGTTTTGTACGGCGAAGATGACCTTTTTAAGTGATATGAGGGTTGTTAATAAATTGACTGGGGAGCCTTTCTTGCAACGGTAGCTATTCCAAGCTGCACGTTTTAATCGAAGCGTTTTAGTACATTCTAGGTTCCATCTTGGAACACATTTTGAAGTGTAAGGTCCGGAGTTTTGGGGAATCCATGGGATTCAATTACGATATTCATTGTGGAGTACAGGAGCATGTCTGAAGAGGAAGAGAAGGATGATGGAGGAAGACTAATAGTGCAGCGAGAGGTAAAGGTATGCCATTCAGCACTGTCAAAGCACCAGCGAGGGCGGTTAGGGAGTGAGATATGGGAAATAGGCGAAAGAAGAATGCGAAAGTGACCACTATAAGGAAGGTAGTCTAGAACTGATCAATGGGTCAAGGCGAAATCAAAGAGAAAGATAAGGCATGAAAAAGATAGGGGCGCATGTCAAGATGAGTTGGTTTGGATTTAGAAGGGCAAGGTTATCCCGAAGAGTGTGACGACAATTAAAATCACCGCGTATGAGGAATGGTGGTTGAAGTTGAGAAAGTGATGTTTCGAAAGCATTAAAGTCATTGGAAAGAGAATGGGAAAGTAGATTGAAATAATTGTGATCCAGCAGCGAAGAAGAGCGAACAATTTTGCAAGGGATAGTGGTTTGAAAGGGAGATATGGTGTATGGTGTTTTTTGGTGGGCGAGTATAGAGGAGCTAGAGAGTGGAGGGATGATATAAAAGATAATTTAGATTTGGCTCTGGAGCTTGTGTTAGGAAGGTTTCTTGAAGACCGATAAAGGGTGAATTGTAAGAAGATATGAGGTGACAAAGATCAGGTCTGTGGGAACGAAAGCCTCGAATGTTGATCCACTGTAGAAAAGGCGTTGCAAAGCAATCAGCAAGCGGTAAGGGTAAGTAAGAGGAGGTTGAGGTAGGGGATTAGGGGGAGGTGAAGGAGTTTTTTCCGGAGGTTCTTTGGGAAAGATAGGATCCGGGGAAGGGTATTGTGACAAAAGGGGTTCACGCGTGTAACCAGGAAGGAGTGGAAGGGATATTGGGGAAGGACGGGGGTCTTGTTTGGGTGGAGGAGAGGATGGGTTATGATGGGAAGGAGTTGGGGGTAGTGGGAATATGAGGAGGGTCATGCTTAGGAAGATTTGGATGTCCTCAAGGCTTTCTGGAGGGGAGTTGGGTGGAGAGGGTTGGGAAACGAATGATTTTTTATGAGGTGAAGAGGAGATACGCATTTGAGGAGTGGAAAATGTTGTAGGTGAGGATGTGGTAGTTGAAGATGGGGTGGATCGTTTAACTCGTCTTGCGCAATAGGTAAGGCGAGCAGAAGCAGACATAGGGAAAGTTGTGGATATTGGATTATCTGGATTTAGAATGGAAAACAAGGACTTGATTGGATGATACGGAAAGGAGGTGGGAAAGTGAGGAGTTGGGGGAAGATGTGTACATAGTCTAGGTAGCTGGGATAGGAGTGGAGTGATGGATAGTATTAAGTTTGTATCTGAGAACTGCTACCTTAGGGCAATTTTAACGGTCTTGACCAGTATGGGCACAGAGAGGGCAGGGAGTTGTGGAGAGACAGTTCTTTGCATGGTGGATGAACCGCCAACATATCTGACATAGACGGGGGGGGGGATATGGTCTGACATGGCAAGATTCTCCATGTAGACCTTATGGTGAAGGTTGTGTCTATGGAAAGTAATCTTAGCAATATTGACATGGGACTTATGGCAGCCTCTAGCAGGGATAGTGTAGCACTATACAGATTCTGCAGCAGCATCAGGAAGGCATGCAAGTAGATCTTCACAGTCTGACCTATTCTTGTCGTAGACAGGGCAATCAGCTGGGGAGATGGAAATATTTCCCGTACAAGAATTGAGGGAGGAATGAGGTTGAGCAGGAATAGGTTAACCCTTGAGGTCAACAAGGTTAGATATTGAATGGGCTTGGGACTTGGATGTAAATGTGACAAGGCATGAGCAATCGGGATAACTGCAGAAGGAGACTTTGCCTACTTGTTTATGGAGGCATTTTTGAAAAAAAGGATATTGCAGGGGAACCACAAAATGATTGATCCCATTTGGATGGGCTATACAGAGTACTCAAAAGGTTTTAAGATGTGGTAATTGCAGAGGGGTAAAGACGGGAGGTGAAGACAAGACTATGCAAAATTGGGTGACACGAGGGCTGAAGTGTAAGGTAGGGATGAATGGAAACATTGGTCATCAGCCCTCGCTTTCTATGTTCCTCCAGGATAACAATGGGCATCATATTGGTAAGGCAAGGATTTTCTTTTATACTTTATATATATATATATAAGTATAAAAGAAAATCCTTGCCTTACCAATATGATGCCCATTGTTATCCTGGAGGAACATAGAAAGCGAGGGCTGATGACCAATGTTTCCATTCATCCCTACCTTACACTTCAGCCCTCGTGTCACCCAATTTTGCATATATATTATTATTATTATTTTATTTTATTTTATTTTTTCCTTTTTCTAATTCATTGGATATTTGGAATATATTAGTCAGGAGCGATTATAGTGTCAACGTTAATGGGTAATAGTAGCGAATGAAGATGGCAAAGTGAGCATTTTATATTTTTACCAAATTTGGAATGGTAAGGATAATGCCTCAAGTGATCAAAATGATAAAAAAAATTTATTGAATTTGTCTTTCTCTTTCCACTTCTTGTGAAGAGATATATTAGCAATTTCAACAAATGAGATAAAATAAAGTTGTTTAATAGTCGTATTTTATTTTTCCTTTGAAAAGTTATTTTTTTTCTGAAACCAATTCAACAACTGAGTTAACTCCCTCAAATCTTTATCAAATGATCAGTTGCTTCTTGATATGACGACATAAATCAAGAATTTATAGTTTGTTTGGTGGCACAAAAGTAAATCCACATTTAACTGGAGATATGTTGTACTTAAGTAAATATTTATTATCACTTCCAAAATTATCTTACAACAAGTGCCATTGCCAGAATATTTTGTTCAAAATTCCTCTAATCATTAGTAAATAAAGATACAATTGATTTGTAAGAATAGGTCAATATCTTCAAACAAAACATAAAACAAACTTCACATTTAATTTATCAGAATATACATACACTACTCAGTGTATACTGACAGGTATACAGTTCTCATAAAACCATAAATTACTCACTCAGTCAAGGATCAGACCTAATATACAACATAAAAATTACTCCGTCTAAATTTTGTCATCCACCATAACACAGACATTGTCATACTCAAATGAGGCCAAGTTATATACCATATATATACAGTATATATATATATGTATGTATGTATCTAGATATTTATAACATAAATGTCAATACTGATGCTACTGAGATATACAATACTGAATGAATTTTATATTAATTAAAATGATAAAATAATAATGATAATTGCAATAATAAAGGAACAAATGAAAATAATAACACGTAGCAATACTTCTTAATAATCATCATAATCATTAATACAGTTTACAATAAAAAAAAATTAACATATGAAACAACACTATTTTCCTGCATGTTATTTGTGACTGAGCTTATTTTAGGCTCGCAATTGACCCAAATGCTAGACAAGAGGAACCATTATCATCGTCATATTAACTATGTAACTGATAAACACGATGGTATTGATAATGATGATGGTGATGATAATAACTAATACTGATGATGATAATGATAAAAATAATTATAATAATAATAATAATGGTAATAATGACAGTAATAATTAGTATTATCAGTATTTAATATAACAATGATGTGATAATGAAAATATTATAAATAAAAATTTTATGTATCTATTTATTGACAACTAATAACACCAGTATATCAAATCAATACCTAGATGAAAATCTAAATGAAAATGCAGTATGAAATAATATAAATAAATAAAACGCACAACCTATATCTATATACATATATAGAATGAGATTATATAATACTCATTGTAACTAACAAAGTCCTTTTATTTTTCTGCAATGGCAATAATGATTTCTAAAAAAAAAGAAAGAAAAAAGAGTGATGTACAAATTGAGTACCAAAAAGATATGAGAAATTTTAAGAATAAGTTTTAGGCCTCTCTATATAAAGAAAAGAAAAAAAAAATCTTGAAAGGAAATAAAAAAAAAAGGTATCAAATACACTCTTATCTCTAAGGGTTCTTATAGAAGACAAATTCATCACAATGCAGATATTTTCTATCACAAACTTCATATAAAACATTAAATAAATATCTACACCTCAACAAAGGATTTAAAAGCAGATCTTGCTGTTCTGTCACCGAGTTCTACAACATTATTTTCAAAAAAAGAAAAAAAAAAGGTAAGATTAGTACAAATTTTCTTTTTTTCCCCCCATTTTCATTGTATGTTACATGTTAATAAACTGAGGATCTTTATGGATTTCCTTCTTGGATTAGTTTCATCAGAACCTAATCCTCATAAATTATAATGCTGCATCTGTCTGTAAATGCTCTGAAATCATTTCTTTTAACTTTAATCCAGCTAAAGGTTTTCAAAATACATGAGTTAAAACAGGACCGTACACTTAATTTTCTTGCAAAAAGAGATATCAAGAGAATGAGTAAAGCTACATGTCTAACTGCAATGTGAACTTTAGTCACTGAAGCTTTGTTGTTACAGTTTTATACAACTCATATTGTTGTAAATAACCTTTGAGGAAAAAACACATCTATTTGGAAGAAACCTTTGGAACATGATAAATCTAATCTTGATAGGTTGTCACAATAAAACCATAGTCATTCTTTATAGAAAAAATGTTCTCTGTAGTTCTTTAAAGAAAACCATTCTCTGGTCTATAGAAAACAAGCATCTCGCATCTCTGTACATCTTTACAGAAAACAATAATAAATCAAGTAATTCTCCAGATTTGTTAAACTTTAAAAATATTCAAAATTCACACATATGTGATAAAGAATTGTGAGAGCATAAATAAAGCTACTTAATCTCATGGATATTCAACTGTGTAAAGAAAAAAAAAATCTATCCATTAAAAATACTGAAAATAAATTATTTACAACATTATTCAGTAAACCTGCCTCCTCCTCTGATAATAAAATTTTAGAAACAATTTAAAATCTACTTAATGAGCAGTCATATCACATAAGAAAATTATGGCTGTCCCTTGCCTCTAAGGAGAAAGCATATAAACTCTTTTATTCTACTAATGCCACTGTAACTGTCATTTTGGTGCTACTGATAAAAGAAATCTATTAATCATAAAAGCAAATTTCACTAATTATTTGTAACTGATTCCTGTCGCTTTCATGATATTTCTCCTTCAATTTTCTTATAAAGAAAAAGTCTAACCAGGATAACATAGCATCTTTTATGGCATTAAATAATGTACATATTTACATAAAATCTCATTTGTAGAAGCTACCCGTAATTTAAAATGCACTCACAATTACATGTCAAGTTTGATGAAAACTATAGTCAATAAGGCACTAATAATAGCTAAACTGTGCTTATCTGCACCTAGGTAACTTGATACATCTTTTCCTGACACCGATCAGTACATCAAATTTTGGAAAGATCCTGTTAACTCATGACTCTTTTTAATTACCTGTTTATAGTAATCTATACATACTCGTTATTTCTACTCTTAGGACTGGTAAGGCACATAACATAGCAACATGAAATCTCTTTTCTTTTCTTGCCTGTGAAATATAAATATCACACTTTTAACTTCTTAGATGGGTTAGTAGGAAAATCCCTTTACTGACACTAGTTTATCACTTTCAATATTTTCCTAAATATCATTCTTCATTTATATAAATTACAGGAACTTGTATAAATGCCTCAGATTGTTCATAATACCTGTGTCTGTCAAATCACTGCACTACTTTTCTTGTTTTCACATTAATTAATACAATTTCCTGTGTTTACAAAGACCATCCTTATTTTAATGTTGCTTTTATGTTTCTGTATGCAACAAAAACTGGCAAGAAATACACGGGAAATTTTCTGTTACCAAAATTTGTAGATCTATTACTGGCAATATACTAAAGTATCTTATCCTTCTTCATTGGTAAATGCAGACAATGTTACATTGCATAATGCAAATTTCAACTAAAATTTGTAAATGATTTGAAAACTTTTCATTCTCATTTCTGCTTTGTGGAATTCCAATGCTCTCACAGGATGAAATACAAAAAAGAGAAAAAATTCACTATCTGTTCTTTACATATATAAATATCTACAGTTTATTTCATCATCCAAAATGTCAACTGCACTTTCTCAAGGCTTTGTTCTGTACTTGAGAAAAGAAAAAAAAGAGAAAGGAAATAAAATAAATAATTGCTTTTCCATATGGCCCAATAATGGACTTAAAATCATGAAAAGGGTGAAATAACACGTCATCCATGCTCAGTGCTCTGGGAAGAACCCATTCGTTACCTTCACTGGTCCATTGATTACGTTAATGGGAGAGTCCACGTCCATCCCATTGGTGATAAAACAGTTATGAGCATCTTCAACACTCTTGATCATAAGATCTGATGTCAAAATAATGTCTTTTCTATCATTGACCATCATTTCCGAGGCCGGAGGGGACAGCGATGCGAACTTGCCAGCAGAGTCTAGGTTGGCCTGATGTGAGAAAGAGAGCTTGGTGGTGGCAGCCAAAGGTCTCGGTTTGTGGAGGTGCATGTCCAGTCCAGAGCCTGGACACGAACCACAGGCACTCACATCATCTTCCTCTGTTAGGGATAGAATGAAGGCATTACAGTATGTAGATTTGAAGTTTTGTATTCTGAAGATAATACCTGCCTTGATTAGAAGTTTAAAAGTGATTTTAGGGTAGTTTCCGGGTAGGAAGTTTTCTGTGGACTTTTCTTGTTTATTTTATAGTTTTGTTTGTGTGTAGTTTTATTTTAGCTTTATAAAAAACAAAGCAATCTAATAGATATAAATATATATATATATAAATATATATATATATATATATATATATATATATATATATATATATATATATATTTATATACACATATACATACATACATATATACATATACATATATATATATATATGAATACACAAAAATTTTCTTAAATTTAGAATGTAAGGCGGAGATGCTATAACAATTAGTAAACTATAACATTTGAAAACCTCACGTATAGAGTTCCACTATTACAAACAAAAAAATCCTTAAAACAAAGAAAAACAAGTAAAACAAATTACTCCTATGTACACATCTCCCTATAGGTACATCCATATACAGAAAGACACGTGTTTATATATGTATACACACATATGCAACTCATAACCATAGAAAAAATGCTACCTGGAAAATAACCCATTGAAACAAGATGCTACACATATAATCACTTCATGAAATAGTAGTTATAGAATAAAATAAAAAGTTTACGCACTTTCTGTACCAGGAATAAATGATAATAAATGAAAATAAAATTCTTCACCTGGAAACAAGCCTCCAAAATATTATGTAAAGTGTGTTCTCAGATACACTGCCTTATTATGCACAAAGTCTTCAGGAAAAAATAAAACCAGTTATAAGCAGAATGATTCCTGCTCATATCTTTTTAAATTTATTTCTATTTTGTCGAAATTTACAGCTTTTATGTTTAAATAAGAATGATGAAAATCCATTATTGTATAAGTATTATATAATTAAAATCTCTTTAACATTTAAAATTAAACATCTTGAAAAAATAAAGGAAAATATAAATGAATGAGTATGAATGAGAAAGATGAAAATGAAAAATTTGTACAATAAATCAAATATCATAATTTATATTCTACTTGATTATTTGAATTGTTGTTTCACAGCTGATGATAGCTATAACTAATTAAATTTCTTTCTCATTATAAACAATCATTTCCAATTTTCAAAAAATAAAAATGAAATAATGATAATAATAATAAAAATAATAACAATAATAAAAAAAAACATACTAAGAAGTTCTAAACTACCACAATACATCACTAGCCATGAAAAGAAGAAAAAGAAGAAGAAAAAAGGAGAAACAGATATAACAACAAAAGGAATAACAAGCAGCTAAGTACAACGCACGAAAACTCACCTGCGCGAAGCATATGCCTGAGAGCTAGCCTTCCACTGCAGATGCATTGATTATGCAACAATATGGGAGGGGGGAAGGGGAGGAGACAGAGAGGGTCTTGCATCACGCAACAAGACCAAATATATATATCACAAAACTCAAACACAACTTTGCCACGGTCAACTAAGTAACATTTCAGCAAAAAATTACTAATCTATATGTCAGGAATTCTCATTTAGGATAACTTGTAAATGAAAAATGGGAATGAGGGGAAAAAAAAAAGTGAGGGGAGGAAAGGGGAGATTTTAAACTTGTGAAAATGTGCTGAACGTGGCAACAAGTGTACTTCTGTACCTTTCAAGGCAAAATACATATAAAGTATATACAAATGAACACAAAATGTGACAAACTGGAACAGAAAAATATATCCATACACAAGGCTAGCACCAGGGATATGCAAGCTAATATATGCTAATCCATATTTGAAAAGCAGGCTACAAACAAAACAAAGATAATGATTAAAACAAATACAACTAAGGGAAGATGGGAATAAAAAACAAAATTATAACATGCGCCTAAAACTTCAAATGCAGTTAATTACTTTATCGAACAAAATATTGCATTCACACAGTCTTTCATATGCTACCATACACAAAGCATTTGATTAATTAATACTTGAACGCTAAAAATATTGGAAAATTTGTTTATAATATATCAATTACTACAGCTGTTAACAACAGCAAAAATGAATATAAAATACTATATTATTGGACAATTATAAAATTAGGTATGCAAGGTTTTAAGTTGGCTTGGAAAAAGAGGTAGAGGGAAAGGTGGAGGAAACGAAAACAGAAAAGAAGTAGGAGGGGGGGGAGGAGAGAGAGAGAGAGAGAGAGAGAGAGAGAGAGAGAGAGAGAGAGAGAGAGAGAGAGAGAGAGAGAGAGAGAGAGAGAGAGAGAGAGAGAGAGAGAGAGAGAGAGACAAAGAGAGAGAGAGAGAAATATACAAAATAATAGTGGTACATAGAAAAAGTACCATATGCTTAAATTACAAAAAACAGATATAAGCTCCATTCTCTGTGCAGTTACATGAAAGATCTACGATGCTATAGAGCTGTTTCCATTCAATTGGTGCTGAAATCAGACTTAAAGACTACAGTACAGTTTTCTTTTATACTTTTTACATATACACAAATGTGCATTCATATGTATGCGTACTTTATAGATTTGCATATGTAAGTACATAGATACGAATATGTGTGTGTGTGTGTGTGTGTGTGTGTGTGTGTGTGTGTGTGTGTGTGTGTGTGTGTGTGTGTGTGTGTGTGTGTGTGTGTGTGTGTGTGTGTGTGTGTGTGTGCGTGCGTGTGCGTTCGTGCGTGTGTGTGCATGTGTGAGTGTGAGTGTGTGTGTGTGTGTGTGTGTGTGTGTGTGTGTGTGTGTGTGTGTGTGTGTGTGTGTGTGTGAGTGTGAGTGTGAGTGTGTGTGTGTGTGTGTGTGTGTGTGTGTGTGTGTGTGTGTGTGTGTGTGTGTGTGTGTGTGCGCGTTCGTGCGTGTGTGCTTGTGCATGTACTTACATAATACATACCTACACCATATACAGACAAACACAATAAGTATATTGGTGCATCTGGCCAGGAGAAATGAATTAAAGTAATAAGTAACCACTGTAATATACTACACTAAACTACCATGTTATCTAACATGATAAGAAAACTAGTAACACCTCATTTGAGTTTATTCTCTTCCCTCACAATAAATACAAGACTATCAGAAAAGAAGAATATAACTTATGTGGTTTTCACACTAAACATACTAATGCTAAACTATGCCAACTGCTGTCATTTTCAACTCAGTCTTTTGAATTAAGCTTTTGGCTGATAGGATTTGATCCAACGCCCTTTTTTGGATGTACATAATGAACTAATTTCCTTTTTCTTTCCTTTTGAAAATTAAGGTCTAGCACATATTTACAAAATCATACCATATAATAGACATTTACTATTTACTGAAGACGTAATCTGAGGTGTTCAAGAAAGCGTGGCATGGCTGATTGCATGTTTCATGAATATATCTATGTTCAGTGACAACAGGTGTTAAATGGGAGTGCAAGTGAATATTTGATGTATATGACAGCCTCTCATGAACCCTACTTCAATCTATATGGCGTACTAAGACACCTAAATTCAACGTAGTCATTGCAACACAGCAGAAAAAAATATATGAGTACAAAGTCCAACGCACATCAGTCATACACACCCTTCTAAACATTCTAATGTAAATGAGCAGAAAGGAAATATGTGTATTCGAGATCAGTTTAAGTTGCACCTTTTGTACCCTTATGATGTCGTCAAAGTTATATTCTATGTAGGCATAAAATAATCAGAAATGCAAAGTTTTGTGCTGGAGACACAAAACAGTTATGTAATGAACTTAGCAAAACTAAAAGAAAAGGTATAGGGCTTGGTAGACCTGATGAAAGATTGAACATACCACAAAAGACATACATACATACATACATACATATATATATATATATATATATATATATATATATATATATATATATATATATGTGAATTTGTATACAACAGACTTTTATAGTATCTGTAGAGTAATTTGGTATTAATGTGTGAGCATATATGAGAGAGAGAGAGAGAGAGAGAGAGAGAGAGAGAGAGAGAGAGAGAGAGAGAGAGAGAGAGAGAGAGAGAGAGAGAGAGAGAGAGAGAGAGAGAGAGAGAGAGAGAAGGAAGGAAGGAAGGAAGGAAGGAAGGAGGGAGGGAGGGAGGGAGGGAGGGAGGGAGGGAGGGAGGGAGGGAGGGAGGGAGGGAGGGAGAGAGGGAGAGAGGGAGAGAGAGGAGAGAGAGAGAGAGAGAGAGAGAGAGAGAGAGAGAGAGAGAGAGAGAGAGAGAGAGAGAGAGAGAGAGAGAGAGAGAGAGAGAGAGAGAGAGAGAGAGAGAGAGAGAGAGAGAGAGAGAGAGAGAGAGAGAGAGAGAGAGAGAGAGAGAGAGAGAGAGAGAGAGAGAGAGAGAAAGAGACAAAGAAGGAAAGAGAGTAGAAGAGACAGAGAGAGAGAGAGAGAGAGAGAGAGAGAGAGAGAGAGAGAGAGAGAGAGAGAGAGAGAGAGAGAGAGAGAGAGAGAGTGTGTGTGTGTGTGTGTGTGTGTGTGTGTGTGTGTGTGTGTGTGTGTGTGTGTCTGTGTGTGTGTCTGCTGTGTGTCTGTCTGTGTGTGTGTCTGTTGTTTGTCTGTTGTGTGTGTGTGTCTGCTGTGTGTCTGTCTGTGTGCGTGTCTGCTGTGTGTCTGTCTGTGTGCGTGTCTGCTGTTTGTCTAGCGTGTCTGTCTGTGTGTGTGTGTGTGTGTCTGTTTGTCTGTTTGTGTGTCTCTGTGTGTGTGTGTGTGTCTGTTTGTCTGTTTGTGTGTCTCTGTGTGTGTGTGTGTGTGTGTGTCTGTTTGTCTGTTTGTGTGTCTGTGTGTGTGTGTCTGTGTGTGTGTGTCTGTGTGTGTGTGTCTGTGTGTGTGTGTGTGTGTGTGTGTCTGTGTGTGTGTGTGTGTGTGTGTCTGTGCACGCGCGTGTGTATGTGTGTGCGCATGTGTAAAGTGAAACATCATATCAATTTTTCTATATACAATTAATGAGCAATCCCTTTCTAATCAAATACTCTTCACATTTTCTAAGTTGTCCACTTGTTGAACTGTTCACAGCACTCCAATTAGGTCATTAAACATGATCTTAATTGCTTGCTTCAAGTTGTCTTTTCTGCTTGTACTACACACTGCTTTTACTTAAAGTAATAAAATTCTTTGACTGCAGAATTCCTCCTCCGGGTATGGTATTATCAAAATGACGTGGCTATCTCTCCAATTGAATCCCAATGCATTGTAAATATACATCATAAACTAGACGAGCAGAGAGAACACAGGTTAGATTCTTGGACACTGTACTCGTAACCATACCTCAATTGTTTTAAGAGGTCTTTGATGCCATCTTCTTCATTCAATACTTTTCATACCAACAAATATTGACTGTCTGATATGGACAGACCTCATAATAATATACATAAATAATTTTGGTTATCAATCACAAAAAAATATTACCAAATGTTTCATGTAAGTAAGGTATCTTATTAGATTTCTGTTTTCGAAGTGATTGTTACCAGGCCAATGGAAATTATCCTTTAAATAAATCACTAAATACTAGGGATAAATTCAATCAGAACTTATAAAGCTGTTCTTTTGGTTCACTCACACACAATATTACATTCAAAACTTTCATTTGGACTGGTTTCACTTTATTCTATGTTACTTGGTATCTAACTAGATCCTGGTATATACTTTATTCATTAGAATCATAATGGCTAAACTGTATATTTCTCTATCTCATTTCTTGGAAATGTATATGTTGATCTGTGGTTGCTTATTAAACTTGTTTCTTGAAAGGGCCAAGCTTAGGATCTGAACTACCAACACCTACTTCATCAAGCACTGATCATGTCTTTAAATATATCTCAATTAATTTATATACAGTATATATATAACAAAGCTAATACTCAAACATGAATATCTCAAAATGTCTTTCTTTCTATACTAAAGACATCATATTGAGTAAATAATTTGACTTTTGACTGTTTGTCATATTGTGGGTAAAATAGTCAATATATATCAATGTGTTGTGTTGTGTTGTGTTGTGTTGTGCTGTGTCATGTTGTGTTGTTGTGTTGGGTTGTGGTGTGTTGGGTTGTGGTGTGTTGGGTGCATATATGTGTGTCTGTGTGCACACGTATGATAGAAATCTATATCTGAAAATCTGTACATTAGACTTCTTCCATTATGCTCATTTCAAAGAGCCTACAAAATCATGCTGTTTATATGTGCATATATATATCAACATTTCAACATTATAGAAAAGGCTAGTTAACAGCACTTACATCTGTTCAAAAATACACTTTTCAACAAATATATAAATAGGTCATAAAATATATATTTTCCATTACAAGTCCATGAATATATGAAGTAATCTATTATGTCTTCATACGCTTCATCTTCCTCAATCTTTTCTCTATCTATATAAAACTGTGCAAGACCTTACACCATAACTAGTAGAAAAAATACTAATATCACTGGGTATTCCTTCAATGTATAAACTCTATCATGAGTTTGAAATTACATTATCTTGTGTGCTTTTAGTACTCCACATCCTGCTCATAGTGTTTACATAAATATAAAATTCTAACATTAACACCTCATGGATGAATTCACATAAAAATCTATCAATGTTTTCTATATGTCCATACAACATGTCTCTATTTTTCTCCCAAGCCTTTGTTTATTGTCATACCTTTTTTTTCATTTCATAAGAAAATATGATCTACTAATAAAGTGCAAACCATTTCCAAAAATGTCAGTCATCTTACAAAGAAAAACAAAAAACTAAATATACACATAAATATCATATATATGTATACAAATATACACATACATATATACATATACATATACATCTACAACTAAGTCTATCTATCTATATATAAATATATAGATAGATAGACAGACATAGATATAGATAAAGAGATAGATATGTATAAGCAGTAATAATATGAAAAATAAAGTTCCAAAATGCACTTACCATGCATTTCACATGTCCTGTAACAATATCCAACTACTACGGTTTTGCATTTCATCAATATAAAGCATTTCAATTCTTCAGTTCATGCAGTCTAACATGCAATATTAGTCTACCAATATATCCTTTCATTTACAAAAACATGCATTTAACATTTGAATACGCATTATTATATCAACTTTCAATGTCTTTGAGTCTTGTGCAGGATTGCCTAAGAAAAATATGCATACATTTTGCACTATCATAATTAATGAGCACTTTTGTTTTATTTGGTTTATATATAATAATGACTTGAGAAGCACTTATAATTTCCTTTCTATTGCTTCCTACATTAGTGTTTTCAATATTTCTAAGCCCTGACAGAGCTAGTGCATGTTATGTATGTCTTCATTAATTTAAAAGCTATAGGTGCATGCAGAGGCAAGAGGCCACTTGCTTTCAGTTATGTGTAACTGTTCTCATACAAGCACACATTCATGTGTGGGCTAAAGCATGTTCCTTAATAACTGAATGTGCTCTGATTGCAAGCAGTATGGATAATAGCATACTTTGACTCATGCATATAGACACACACACACGCACGCATACATGCACACACGCACACACGTATGCACGTGCACACACACATGCACACACGCGCGCACACACACATCACATACACTTGCACTCACACACACACAAACAAAAAAGTCTAAACAGAGGCAAGGCATTGTCACATATACAACCCCTGACATATATGTCTTCATAAAAAGAGAAAGATATATACATGAACACACAAAAACATAAAATCACATACACCATCATGCATCCAGACATACAATATGTAGACAAACAAACATACATAAAAAAAAAA
>NC_091555.1:40342670-40347670 GCF_042767895.1 Penaeus vannamei
AAAATACAGTAAAGCTTCTTAAATGATGACTTTGGCCACATTATTTCTAAATTCATTTTGATATTAATCTTTCTCTGCAATGATCTAGAGGAAATTTACCAAAGCGATTTTAAAAGAGCATTACAATAATGTATTCACTGAACATCTTTAAATTTCAGAAACAATAAAAAATTATGTATTCACATACTTCATACAGCTACAATAATAGCAAGCTTCATATGCATTTAGAGCAAAGCATATGCTGTGTCATATCTCAAAAATGCAATATACATCATACAAAAAAGGTCAATGCATCATAATTTCCTATGATTAAATAAATGACTTCTTGGACTAGAAATTACTTAAATAAGATTCTTAAAATACATTGTTTCCCATTCATTCTATAATATGTCATCAATAAAGTCCTTATTAAGAGGTTTTACTGTATTATTTTGATTTTTTTCATCTCTGCAATGTTTACAGGAAAGTGGGATAATAGCATACATATGTCAATTTACAGTGCAATAATAACTTTACAATGTGTAATTCTTCCTACACTATCAAATAAACCTATATAGTCAGTACATAAGTTATATAAATATTGGCTGGTTTTATTTACATAACTGAAGCCCCTCTATTTGTCTGAAGCAGAGGTATGGTCTCCACACTGCCTTTAAAAAGAAACAACAACAAACAAATTCTGCAATGAACGTTACATACAAGTGACAAGCCTTTGACTTCGGCTATAAGTGTTATGGAAATGTTAATGGTTAGTACCAAATGCTACCCCAAACCTTCTATCCTCACTCTGATGGGGGAAAGATTTTAAAAAATAATAAAAAAGATAAAAAAGTTATCAACCTCCCTGAATCATTCTTAATAGTGCTTTCAGCCAAACTTAAGCATGTAGGTTCCAAACGCTAACTCAGGGATCTATGGCACAACACCAGGGCTGCCGCACAACTCATGATGAGGATACAAGTCTAACCTGCGATGTTGACACAGAACTTGTTGGTAACACCCCATTCGTCACGGAGACTTAGGTTGAACATCGAGTAGTCTGGTCTGCCAGTTACTTCGGCTTCAATGTTGAGGAATGACGGCAGACGGCGTTGCAGCTCCTCTGAAGGGAGGGTGGAGTAGGTCTCCAACAGGATGAGGCCTTCACACCTGCAAGGGATATTTGTCAAGGCTTGCTGTAGAATATTATGTAATCAGTAAATATGCAGCCTCTTATGAACAATAAAAAAAATATATATATATATATGTTTAACTGATGATTGAATATGCTCAAATGAAATACAGCATGATAATTATAGCAACGAAAACCTGTAAAAGTCTGTAAAAGACCTGAAAGTCATTGCAGTTCTGAAAACTGTCTTTCGAATCCTCAACAATTCTTAAATCTAAAAGAGACATCAGATTCTTGTTACCTTTGGTGGCAGGGCTTCTGGTAAATGTCCAGCTGGAAATACTGGTTGTTATGAAGGAAGCACCGACGGATCTTGTAAATGGGGTAGTGGTGTTCGTCTGCTTGAGCTGACATGTTGTTCCAGTCCCGTTGGCTAATAGCTGTCTTCACCTCTACAATCTGCCCCAACTGTTCTGGCTTGCGAATGGTATGTGTGTAACTGTGGTGGCCTGGAAAAGGAAATTAAAGTTGCTATGACTAAGAAAAAAATTTAAATGTAGTGCATGAAATTTTAAAAGTTATTTTCATAGTAACATTATGATGTATGTACAAGCCCTTGTTTGTATAGATGATCAGTAAAATAAAGATATATATATATTATATATATATATATATATATATATATATATATATATATATATATATATATATATATATATATATATATATATATATATATATATATATATATATATATATATATATATATAATATATATATATATATAATATATATATATATATATATATATATATATATATATATATATATATATATATATATATATATATATATATATATATATATATATATATATATATATATATATATATATATATATATATATATATATATATATATATATATATATATATATATATATATATATATATATATATATATATATATATATATATATATATATATATATATATATATATATATATATATATATATATATATATATATATATATATATATATATATATATATATATATATATATATATATATATATATATATATATATATATATATATATATATATATATATATATATAATATATATACATATATATACATATATATATATATATATATATATATATATATATATATACCTATATCTATCTATTATCTATCTATCTATATATATATATATATATATATATATATATATATACATATATATACATATATATACATATATATATATATATATATATATATATATATATATATATATATATATATATATATATATATATATATACACACACACACAGTACCTTATATAAGGGACGACCACATAGAAACTTTAAAAATATTATATCATAGTTACAATTGTCAGTGTACCTAATTTTTTGCATATAGGTATATATCAAAACTTATGTAAAGGAAATTCCATAAGGGCTTTAAATAATGTGGTTTGTGTACAAGCAAAATAACAGTCATACCATTTTTGCCGCGTTTTCTGAGCCGTGCCTGCATCTTCCGAGAGTTTGTGCGAAGATATATATGCTCGACACTGAAGTCCTAGAATTATATTACCAAAGTATGTTACAGTAGGCCTTATATTTTCTCTTAAAGGTTATTTATTTGATTTTTATAATCAATTAAATTTTATTTTTGAGATTGGATATTCAAAGGAATACAGAGATGTTTATTATATAATATAATTTAAATTGCTATATTCCTAGAATAGCTTCAATTATCATCACTTTTTTACTCACTAATTAAACATTTTATAAAGCTTGTCATCTTCATTTCAATCACAAACTATCTATAACAAGAAAAATATCACTTATCATAACTGTATTCAACAACTTGACAAGTGTAACATTAAAAAAAAAAAAAAAAAAAATCACCAAAACTACTGTTGATAACATAATAAATAAATAAATAAATAAATAAATAAACACACAAATACTCCAGAAACTGACTTGGAAGGTTGGGAAAAGACCGTCATCAGGCAATGGTCCCTTGACGAGGAATTTGAGTTTGCGGGCGTTGGTCTTCAATCTGTCACCTGTGTCTACGCCAAGCTTCTGACAAACAACGCTTATCATGCGACGCATCTGTGGAAGATTTGGGTTTGTATATACTTATATCAGGAAGGCTGCATGGTGAAAAATGCACTGATAAAGGATCATATATTGAGGGAATTAATCAAGTCAACAATGGTAGGTTATGGCATACAAACATGGATCATATGTTGTAAAATCAATTCTCCCTGAGGGCAGACAATGCAAAAGATATATACACAAGATCAAGAAACATTCTTGTGTAACATGTCTGAACCAGCCATTTTTACAAACAATATGATTGTTTTCCTTTTATGTACAATACTTTTCTTGACCAGTAACATACATCACATTCAAAATAGCTTTGTGATTATTTGAACATGATAGCAAGTGGAAATACAAAAAGAAAAATAAAGTGTAAGGAAAAAATAACAAAAGAAAGGAGAAATGAACATAAACTAAGGATAGAGCAGAGGAGGAAGGTGACAGAGGAGGTTCAAGAGGAGGATGAGATAGGAGGAGGTTCAAGAGGAGGATGAGATGGAAGAAGAGGTGGAGGTGGAGGCAGAGGAGGATGAGATGGAAGAAGCAGTGGGAGTGGAGGTGAAGGAGGATGAGGAGGAGGAGATGATGAAGGAGGTACAGGAGGTGGATGAGAAGGAGACAGAAGAAGAGATGGAGAAGGAGGTGTTGGAAAAAGAGGTGGTGAAAGTGGAGGAGAAGGAGGAGGAAGAGGAGGAAGGAGGAAGAAGACAAGGAGGAAGAGGAAGAAGAGGAGGAGGAAGAGGAAGAAAGAGGAGGAAGAGGAAGAAGGAGGAGGAGGAAGAGGAAGAAGGAGGAGGAGGAAGAGAGAGAAAAACAAACAAACAAACCTTAGTGTCAAAATCTGTTGAGTTGTCAATCACATCAAAGTAGGGATGTCCAACCCAAGCCTCGGCAGCCTTATTATCCAATCTTTGGGCAAGATCCATATTCTCACTCCTGCAAGCATGGTCCTGCGGAAGAATAGCAAAGTGTTCATAGAAGAAGGGATCCCATGAGTGTACTACTGACTGACATGACCATGATAAAGTTCTCCTTGATAATCTGACTGATTTGGGTTGCACAGTGCTCAATTACCAAACCTGTTAATCACTCTGCCAGTGGGGTTCCAAACTAAAAGAATCCTTGAAAGAAAACTTAAGCCTAAATCTTATGTCATATCCGTACACAATTATATATATATTATCCTGTCATCTAATATTTAAAAAAGGGAAAAATTATAACTTACTTCAGTGCTATAGAAAGCTTCAGCACCGTTAGCAGCTGAAACCATGTGAAGGATTTGGTTGTACCGTGTATCGCGCAGATCCACTGGATTCCATCCATTCTTCTTCATGATCTCCTCCCAGCGTTCTTGAGGTATAACTTCAAAGTAAAATTTAAAAGAAAATATCAATGTACACATAATTTACTTGTATATACATAGTCCAGTCACTGTAAATACTCTTGTCTCTATGTATTTCTTATTTCTTTTACTAATAACAGTTTTGTTCATAATCCATGGTCATTATATAGTAGCATTTTCATAGTACATAATATTTGTTCCACCATTTTAATAAAATTAACCACCTATTATAAAAGTAGCTCATGGGGATGTTTCTTACACTGGTTTAATTTCATTATTATAATTTCTAAAGTGGTTTGGTTTCATTTAATCATACATGAATTGGTGTATATGGGACTCACTGATGGGAGATGATTTTGTTGAGCAGGATCAGCGCTTTTAAGAATTTCATACCAAGAGGAGCTATGCTAAACTTTTAA
>NC_091555.1:40352670-40365170 GCF_042767895.1 Penaeus vannamei
TAATACGTTCAAACCCAGTCACAACAACAACAACAACAACCGCACAACCGATAATATTTCTCGAAACGTGAGATTTCGAACCCTGTTATCGCTACAGCATATCGTGTCGGGATAATGAGCTGTTATCTCCTTATCAGGTAATGAAGTTATAAGGCTTTCTCGTCATCTCGCATCTCTCTGCTACATGAGCGTCTTATCTCCTTCGGTTCCTTTTCAGATAAGAGATGTACCTGTGTATCTCTCCCCCCCCCCTTTGTCTGTCTGTCTCTCTCTCTCTCTTTCTCCCTTCCTCTCCTTTCTCTGCCACTCTCCATTATTCTACCTCTCTATCATTCTCCTATCATTCTCCTCTCATTCTCCTCTCATTCTCCTCTCTCTCTCTCTCTCTCTCTCTCTCTCTCTCTCTCTCTCTCTCATCTCTCTCTCTCTCTCTCTCTCCTCTCTCTCCCTCTCTCTCTATCTCCCTCTCTCTCTATCTCCCTCTCTCTCTCTCCCTCTCTCTCTCCCTCTCTCTCTCTCCACCTCTTTATCCTGCTTTCATCTGCCTTATCACTCCATCTTTCTCTTTCCTTCACTCCACTATCTCCCGTTCTTATCGGTTCTCGCGTGCTGCCTGGCGCATCAAGGGCCTACCCGCACCTGTCATTAGGGAACTTGTGGGTAAAAGTTCGACGAGTGCGTGCGCTGTGAGAGAAAAAAAGGAGTTCGAGAATATGTAAAAGAGAAAATGACATACAGAAATGATAGAATTATAGAAGATAAAATGATAAAATTATAGAAGGCGATAAAAAAGAAGAAAGAGAACGAGAAGATTTTGACTTTGACACGTTTACTGAGACAAATGTAAAATTACATCGCAAAAGGATGAGGTAACTAATGGAAACGAGAGCGTGCGCGGACCTTCAAAAAAAGGCGCGAATCCCATTGCTCGTTTCTAAGTAGAAGTCCTTTCATCAACCCGCTTTCGCAACAAGCGCACGTGGCGAGCATACATTATCTCTCTCTCTCTCTCTCTCTCTCTCTCTCTCTCTCTCTCTCTCTCTCTCTCTCTCTCTCTCTCTCTCTCTCTCTCTCTCTCTCTCTCTCTCTCTCTCTCTCTCTCGCACACATACACTCGAGGAAAACACACACGCGCTTGTATAAACGTACACACAATTTCTCTGAATTTAACACAACACGATGTTTACATACACTGGAATGGAAATCATGAGATGACGGGGCACTTTTTGGTGTCTGTCAACAATTTTAGTTACCGTATAATTTATGTGTTAATTTGCTGTAATTCAACCTCTGCTGTATTATAACCAAGGCGACAATTAAACCATCTGTGAAGCATTTATTAGCCCTAATACATAGATACATAAATACATACATATATATGTACGCACGCGCATGCACACGCCCCCCCCCCCACATACGGAGGTCCACCCCACCACAACCCCTACCTTCACCACACGCATCTCCCCTTCACACCGAAATCCCCCTCACACTACCCTCCCCACATTCACATCCACACCCACAAACACCCACATCTCTCCCCCTTCCCCCTTTCACGCCCACATTCCTCCCTCCCCATTCACATCCACGCCCACAAACACACACAAACGCCCACACCCCTCCCCTTCCCCCTTTAACACCCACATCCCTCCCCCCAATTCACATCCACACCCACAAAATCCCCCACAAACGCCCGCATCCCTCCCCTTCCCTCTCACGCCCACGTCCCCACTTCTCCCCGCCACACAAGCCGCCCATTATGGCTCTAACAAAAGGGCGGAAGGACGGGCGGCGTGCCAAGAGCAGCTCGTGACATTACCAGGTGTTTTTGCACAAAAAATAAACAAAATAAAAATAATAATAAGAAAAACAAGAAAAAAGGATTAAACTAAATAAACGCACACAGAAATAAGGACATGAACACTTTATTGGATATCATAAATAAACACACAAAAAGATACGTAAGTAAATAAGTACTTTCGCTAGGACAATAAATATAGGAAAGAACATGGGAGTAACAACAACGGGAGTACTAGAGGTATGTGAGTAGTAGTTACGGTTGTGGTGGTGGTATTAGTAGTAGTAGTATCAGTAGTTGGAGTAGTAGTAGTAGTAATTGTCGCAATGGCGATAGCTGTAGTGGCAGCAGTAGTAATAATATTTGTAGTTGTAGTTGTAGTAGTATTAATATCAGTAACAGTAGTAATAGTAGTTGCAGTAGTAGTAATATCAGTATCAATAGTAGCAGTAGTAGTAGCTGTAATATCAGTAGTAGTAGTAGTAGTAGTAGTAATATCAGTAGTAGTAGTAGTAGTAGTAATATCAGTAGTAGTAGTAGTAGTAGTAATATCAGTAGTAGTAGTAGCTGTAATATCAGTAGTAGTAGTAGTAGTAATATCAGTAGTAGTAGTAGCTGTAATATCAGTAGTAGTAGTAGAAATATTAGAAACCACAACCATAAAAATATCCCCCCCCCAAAAAAAAAATAAAAAAGGCTCGAATATAAATACAAATAATTAATTCCAATTTCTCCGCCGCGGCCCTAGAAGTAATATGATCTTTCTTCTGGGTATTGGACCTTCACAGAACCCACTTATCGCTTTCTCAGAAAAAAGGTCAGACTCGACAAGGGTGCCTGTCACATTGCGCAACCGTCTGCTTCTCTGCTTGTCTGCTTGTCTGCTTGCCTGTGCGTTTGTGCGTATGCGCGTCTTCTGGGACGGATATTTGTATACAGACACGGAGGTGAGTGACGTAAATGAAATTTTATAAAAGCACACGCAAATATATGCAAAACACACACACACATATATACATACTCACACACAAAAAAAAGACACACAAACACAAACACACACACACAATCACACACACACACACACACACACAAAATGGAACTCACACGCATACATACACACACACACACAAAATGATGAAGTCACGCTACGCACACCACTGGAACTCATCTATCGCTCCTTTCAGTGGCGTCATGACCCTTGCACTCGTTATTAAACAGGGGAAGGGAGGGGGGAGGGAGAGGGAAGGGAGGAGGGGGAGGGAGGGAGGAGGGAGAGGGAAGGGAGGAGGGGGAATGGGAAGGGAAGGGAGGGAGAGGGATGGGAGGAGGGGGAGGGAGGAGGGAAGGGATGGGGGGAGGGGGAGGGGGGAAGGAGGAGGGAGTACAGGGAGGTGAAAGAAGGGAGGAGGGAGGGAGAGGAGAGGGAAGGGAAGAGAGTGGAGAATACAAGGGAGTGGGGGAGAGAGAGAGAGTGAGAGAGAGAGAGAGAGAGAGAGAGAGAGAGAGAGAGAGAGAGAGAGAGAGAGAGAGAGAGAGAGAGAGAGAGAGAGAGAGAGAGAGAGCTAAGGAGGAGGGGGATGAAGGAGAGGGAGGATAGAGAGAAAGATAAAAAAACGAGACATGAGGAGGGGGGCGGAGAGGAGAGAGAGAGAGAGAGAGAGAGGGGGAGAGGGAGAAGAGAATCGGACAGAGTAGGGGGGAGAGGGGATGGCGGAGGGGGAGAAAGGGTTCGAAGTATAAAAGGGGAAGGGGGAGAGGGGAAGGTGAATGAGGGGAAGGGAAGAGGGAGAGGGTTGGTTGGAAGACCGCCATGCCTTTGGGTAAAAAAGAAGCTATGCAGGCACGGGGGGGGGGGGGGGGGTAAAGGGGGTAAGGGGTAAAGGAGGGGAAGGAGAGTGAGGTCGTGAGTGTGAGTGTGTGTGAGTGAGGGAGTGAGTGCGTGTGCGTGTGCGTGTGCGTGTGAGTGTGTGAGGGGAGTGAGTGAGTGTGTGTGTGTGTGTGTGTGGGTGTGTGTGTGTGTGTGTGTGTGTGTGTGTGTGTGTGTGTGTGTGTGTGTGTGTGTGTGTGTGTGTGTGCGTGTGCGTGAGAGAGAGAGAGAGAGAGAGAGAGAGAGAGAGAGAGAGAGAGAGAGAGAGAGAGAGAGAGAGAGAGAGAGAGAGAGAGAGAGAGAGAGAGAGAGAGAGAGAGAGAGAGGGGGGAGAAAAGACGTTGGAGATGAGAGCGGAAAGACAAGAAAACACGACTAAAAACAAAAAGACGACTATAAACGCCAAGCAAGTAAACAAAACACACAAATACATATAAAGTAGAAGAGACAAGAAAAAGATAAAAACCGAAGAGAGACAAAAACAGAACAGAAGAAATAAAACAAACGATGACATATCCTTGACCAAATCTCAGAGCAAACAAATAAAAAATGGAGATAACGTACAGCTAACATGCAAGCAAACAAAACAAAACACACGTCACTGAAGAGACGAAGGATAGCGCACAGGACACGCCATCGAAAAACAATCTCCAAGGTCGTTTATTCCACCAGTATTTAGCGTCGGTCAACCATCGACGAGGTCATCTTACATGCCAAAGCCCGCAAGTAATCATCATTAATATTACCATGAGTAAGATCAAGTTGTTTATCGCTATAATCATTACCCTCCTTATTATCATCATAAGAGCCCATATGTCATTATCAATTATTAATACAAGCAAAAGTACGCTGTTTATCATTATCATTGTTACAAGCAAGAGCACGCTGTTTATCATTATTATTGTTATTGCAAGAACATATAGGTTATCATAATCATTATTATAGGTAAGAGAATGTTGTTTATCAATTATCATCACAAGCAAGAACACATAGATATTCATTATTATTACAAGAAAGGCTACAATGTTTATCATTATTATTGCAAGCAAGAGCAGGTAGGTTACTATCATTATCATCCGTCATTATTGATACTTTCGTTATCATTCCTATTATCCCTATTATCATTATCATTATGTTTAATGTTATTCTGATAGGTCATTTTGTATTCTTCTTTGTTTTTCTGTTTGTCTGGTTGGACTTATGTTTTCTTTTATAATCCGTCTTTCTAAAATTCCTATATTTAAAATCCTTATCATCATAAAATCGAGATCCTTCATTACTTTATCAAGTTATTTCATGCCCTTCTTTATTTTCCATTTTTCTCTTCCTCTTTCTCTGATTTACTTACTTAAATACGTCATTATATCATAAAGATTCATAGTATAATTGCTTTTATAATTGTTACTGCATAACTGACGCAGGTCTTTTGACTTCTAAAATTATCCAATCAGAAGATGGTCACACTGACATGCGCTGACAGTGACATGCGCTGACAGTGACATGCGCCGACACTGACATGCGCTAGGATGATCTGAAACCCCCAGTGTTCTTGTCTTTTGTCTTGGAAGAGGCTAAGGGAAGCTACGTTCATTCTTTACCTGTTCATTGTGCAAAATTCTATCACATATTCTTTATATCTCACTTAAATAACAACAAAGATACTGTTAATATCGCGTTACGTACGCAATACCTATGTACAAATAAAACTTTTTTCTTCAAATTTCCGTTATTGTACATAGTGTCTGAGAATTTACTATACCATATAAGGAAAGATATGATGAAAAAAATCGCTATTAAAAAAACGAAAATTACGAACATATAGAAATAGACTGAGCATGTTAGAAGAGAGAGAGAGAGAGAGAAAGAGAGAGAGAGAGAGAGAGAGAGACAGAGAGAGAGAGAGAGAGAGAGAGAGAGAGAGAGAGAGAGAGAGAGAGAGAGAGAGCGAAGAGAGAGAGCAAAGAGAGAGAGCAAAGAGAGAGAGCAAAGAGAGAGAGCGAAGAGAGAGAGCAAAGAGAGAGAGCAAAGAGAGAGAGCAAAGAGAGAGAGCAAAGAGAGAGAGCAAAGAGAGAGAGCAAAGAGAGAGAGCAAAGAGAGGAGAAAAAGAGAGGGAGAAAAGAGAGAGAGAGAAAAGAGAGAGAGAAAAGAGAGAGAAAAGAGAGAGAGAAAAGAGAGAGCAAAGAGAGAGAGCAAAGAGAGAGAAAAGAGAGAGAGCAGAGAGAGAGAGAGAGAGAGAGAGAGAGAGAGAGAGAGAGAGAGAGAGAGAGAGAGAGAGAGAGAGAGAGAGAGAGAGAGAGAGAGATAGAGAGAGAGAGAGAGAGCAAAGAGATAGAGCAAAGAGAGATAGAGCAAGAGAGATAGAGCAAAGAGAGATAGAGCAAAGAGAGATAGAGTAAAGAGAGATAGAGCAAAGAGAGAGAAAAGAGAGAGAGAAAAGAGAGAGAGAAAAGAGAGAGAGAGAGAGAGAGAGAGAGAGAGAGAGAGAGAGAGAGAGAGAGAGAGAGAGAGAGAGAGAGAGAGAGAGTGAGAGAGAGAGAGAGAGAGAGAGAGAGAGAGAGAGAGAGAGAGAGAGAGAGAGAGAGAGAGAGAGAGAGAGATTAAAATTTCAGTCGGCATTCCCTCGTCCGCTCATCAAAACCACCGCATTCAAGATGAAGAAAAATTCCGGGCTTATTCAACACCAACTATTGTTTGAACACGAATGAACATTCACTGGAAAAAAAATCATTGCCAATGTGATCCCATGGGTGGCTTCTCTCTCTCTCTCTCTCGCATTCTCTCTTTCTCTCTCTCTCCTATTATCTCTCTCTCTCTCTCTCTCTCTCCTTATCCCTCTCTTCCCCTCTCCCATTATTATGCACGTTATGGAACTGCGCAACTCAGAAGTAATGTCACCCGGTTCAACCAAGCTACAACAACAGCAGGCAGGCATACATACACAGTTATATGCACACACATACACAGTTACACGCACACACACACACACACACACACACACACACACACACACACACACACACGCACACACGCACACACGCACACACACAACACACACACACACACACAACACACGCATACACACACGCACACGCCCGCCCACCCGTACGCGCACACACCACCGAGGTAGCAACGACGAGCTGCCTTTCCGTGGCACACCTTGGCACAACGGTGACGTCAGCGGTGCGGCCAAACGGACAAGGCAACATAAGGGCGCAACCAGGGCAACAGGCGGAGCAAAAACCGCCCTTAAGTGCTCACGTGCTCCGCCGCGATCCTTCTCGAGTGAATTGGCGTAGGTACGGCAAGTGCACGCCCGCCCGCACGCCCGCTCGCCCGCACGCCCGCACGTACCTGGCTTTGCACGTTAAGCTTACTCCGAGTGGCTCATCCCTCACGCTCAGGTACTCTCTCGTGTCGCATGGTATAAAAGGCGCAGCTTAGTGGGTCTCGCAAAATCAAATGGATACAGGTGGAAATGATCTTATGTTACTCTTCAAGACGTTTCCACTTCAGTAGTTGTCATGTTAATGGTTTTCTCGTAACCACCGTGACATGTGACCCAATTCCCTCTCTCCCTCTCCTTATCCCTCTCTCCCTCTCCCCCTCTCCTTATCCCTCTCTCCCTCACCCTCTCCTTATCCCCCTCTCCCTCAGCCTCTCCTTATCCCTCTCTCCCTTACCCTCTCCTTATCCCTCTCTCCCTCACCCTCTCCTTATCCCTCTCTCCCTCACCCTCTCCTTATCCCTCTCTCCCTCTCCTTATCCCTCTCTCCCTCACCCTCTCCTTATCCCTCTCTCCCTCACCCTCTCCTTATCCCTCTCTCCCTCACCCTCTCCTTGTCCCTCTCTCCCCCTCCCTCTCCTTATCCCTCTCTCCCTCACCCTCTCCTTATCCCTCTCTCCCTCTCCCTCTCCTTATCCCTCTCTCCCTCACCCTCTCCTTATCCCTCTCTCCCTCACCCTCTCCTTATCCCTCTCTCCCTCTCCTTTATCCCTCTCTCCCTCACCCTCTCCTTATCCCTCTCTCCCTCACCCTCTCCTTATCCCTCTCTCCCTCACCCTCTCCTTATCCCTCTCCTCCCTCACCCTCTCCTTATCACTCTCTCCCTCACCCTCTCCTTATCCCTCTCTCCCTCTCCTTATCCCTCTCTGCCTCACCCTCTCCTTGTCCCTCTCTCCCCCTCCCTCTCCTTACCGCTCTCTCCCTCTCCCTCTCCTTATCCCTCTCTCCCTCACCCTCTCCTTATCCCTCTCTCCCTCACCCTCTCCTTATCCCTCTCTCCCTCTCCTTATCCCTCTCTCCCTCACCCTCTCCTTGTCCCTCTCTCCCTCACCCTCTCCTTGTCCCTCTCTCCCTCACCCTCTCCTTGTCCCTCTCTCCCTCACCCTCTTCTTATCCCTCTCTCCCTCACCCTCTCCTTATCCCTCTCTCCCTCTCCCTCTCCTTATCCCTCTCTCCCTCACCCTCTCTCCCTCACCCTCTCCTTATCCCTCTCTCCCTCTCCCTCTCCTTATCCCTCTCTCCCTCATCCAATTCCTTCTGCCGCAACAGTGCTCACACGAACGATATATGAATGTCCAATACTACTACTACTAATAATAACGATAATGATAATAATAATATTAATAAATGACGATAATAACAATAACGAAATGCGATAATAATAATAAGTAAACAAATAAACAATAACAACAATAACATCACATCCGTAAAGCTACCTCTAAAAAAACCCATCCTCATTCTCATCATTACCACCTTCATCACCAACTTCATCATCCTCATTCTCATCCTCATCCTCATCACCACCACCACCACGAGTCACACACACAACACACACACACACACACACACACACACACACACACACACACACACACACACACACACACACACACACACACACACACACACACACACACACACACACACACACACACACACAACACACGCCACGAGGAAGCACACACTCCCTGGCCCTTATCTAGATAGCTACCGTTATTGCGTCATCACACATACGGGAAGCACGTGGCGTACCGGCGGTGTTGTGGTGATAAGAAGCTCGCTTATCGATAGATATGAGGGACAAGGGAGGAAACGGGAGAGGAGGTGGGGAGATGGAGGAGGGGAAGACACAGACACAGACACAGACACACGCACACATACACACACACAATACACACACGCGCGCACGCGTACTAACACACACGTACACGCACACACACACACACACAATACACACACGCGCGCACGCGTAATAACACACACACACACACGCACACGTATACACACACACGTACACGCACACACATACAATACACACACACACGCGCGCACACACACGAACACACACGAACACACACACACACACACACACTCACTACACACACGGCGACGAAACAGAAAGAAGGAAGAAGGGCGGAGTGATAAACGGCCCTAAAAGGAGAAGCAGCAGGGCCGGCGCTGGGTGTCATGACAGCAGATGAAACCCTGGAAGCCAAGGGAAGAATGTGCGTGCGTCAGAAATGGCATCTCCCGTCCTCTCTCCCGCTGCGTCTTTGCCTCTCTCCCTCCTCTCCCCCCTTCTCCCTTTCCTCCTTCTTCTTCTCCTACTCCCTCTCCTTCTTCTCCTTCTCCAACTCCCTCTCCTTCTTCTCCTTCTCCAACTCCCTCTCCTTCTTCTCCTTCTCCAACTCCCTCTCCTTCTTCTCCTTCTCCAACTCCCTCTCCTTCTCCTTCTCCTACTCCCTCTCCTTCTTCTCCTTCTCCAACTCCCTCTCCTTCTTCTTCTCCTTCTCCTACTCCCTTTCCTTCTACTTCTACTTCTCCCTTTCCTTCTACTTCTACTTCTCCCTCTCCTTCTCCTCCTACTCCCTCCCCTTCTTCTTCTCCTTCTTCTACTCCCTCTCCTTCTACTCCCTCCCCTTCTTCTTCTCCTTCTCCTACTCCCTCTCCTTCTTCTCCTTCCCCTCTCTCTCCCTCTTCCTCTCCCCCTCTCCCTGTCTCTGTGTCTGTCTTTCCCTCTTATCCATCTTATCCGTCTAGACACAGCATAAAAAAAAACAAGCACCGCCCTCCATTCCACAAACAAGGCAAAAAGAAACACCTGCACGAGATTAGAGCAGCTGTCGCGAGAAACAGGTGCGGTCACACCGTAGGGTCTGAAGCTGTCAATCATGGCTTCGGGGGATTCGAGTTCGAGGCCGAGGCGAGAATAGCCAGCTCTTTAGATTCGCTCTCTGTGTTTTTATCTGTCTCCGTGACTGCTTGTGTCTGCCTGTCTGTCTCTCTTTATCTATCTATCTATCTACATACACACGCATATACATACCTACCTACATACATACACAGAATATACGCACACTAATAATAATGACAACAATAACAATAATAATGTCGATAATAACAACCACAATATTAATACTCACTATAGTAATCATAAAACCGATTCGCTTCAAAATAGACATTCAAAGATCATTGAAAAAAAAAATCGAAGCAGAAGCGAACATGGGAGTAAAGACAAGAAAGAAAAGGAGCAAGAAGATGAAGAAAAAGAGCAAGCATGTGCAATTGTGCACATGCAACTTGCATAATCAAGACAGCTATCAATATCCATGATAGTTTTTTATCTTCCAACAAAATGTGATGATTATGTCCTTGCAACAGACAGGCTGCTGTCATCATCTCGCACGATCGTCGCTGACTGTTCGTGCTGACGTGTGGGGGAAATTGCTCAGCGCTGATATGCACGTTGCAGAAGTCAGCTTGCAACGCTAGCTTTCATCCAGGGGAGCATGTCGTAGGCGTTTTATAAGTGTAATATGTAACATCTTTCTATTCTCTCTCTCTGTAAGTCTGTTTTTGTTTCTTTGGCTCTCTTGACTCTCTTGTCTGTGTTTCTGCCTGTCTGTCTGTCACTGTTTTTTTTTCTCTCTCACTCTTGTCTGTTTTTTCTGTCTTTCTATCACACTGTCTGTGATTTCTGTCTGCCTATCTGTCACTCTGTCTGTGCTTTTATGTCTGCTTGTCTGAACCTGTCTCCCTTACGTGTCTACTTCCCTTCCTGGCTGATATGATTCCATTCTGTTTTTTTAATCCTTTTGCTTCGGTCTGTTTTTTTTTTGTCTATCTGTCTGTCCATCTGCTTGCCTCCTCCCCCCTCTCTCTCCCTCTCTCTTTCTCTCCCTCCCTCTCTCTTTCTCTCTTCCTCCCTTTTTCTCTCTCTTCCTACCTCTTTCTCTCTCTCTCTCCCTTCACTCTATCCCTCTCCCTCTTACCATCCCCTCTATCCTCTTGTCACCCACAGCAACCGCACAGGCGAAAGAGTACAATAAGCCTCACTATAAAAAGGCCATTTTCTTAAAAAAAATGTCTTTATTCACAGGAGGGTGGGGGAGAGGGTAGGAGGATGGAGAAATTAGGGGGGGGGGTTAGCGGAGCGGGGGAGGAGGGACAGAAAAAGAAAAATAGGAGACAGAAGAATATGAGAAGGGGGAGGGGGGGTAGAGACTGAAATGGCGAAAAAATGGGGACAGAAAAGAAGAAAAACGGGAGGGAGGCAGAGAAGAAAAGGAGTCGGTGTTTGGGGAGGGGGGGAGGGGAGGGGGTGTCACGCTACCCTGCTTTCATCACACGAAGGCCTAATTCACGACCGAGACTGCACTGACCTACGGAAGGCCCTCCCCCTAAATCAACTACAGCAACAATAATAAAAAAGCCACTTATTCCACATAGACTTAAACCGACATACAAAAACAAACAATACATTACCCCCCTAAAAAATAAATAAATAAATAAACAAACAGAACCATAATAACAAAAACGCCAAAAACAAAACCCACAACAAGAACACACACACACGCAAAACAAAAACATAAAAAATAACAAAAACACGACCAGAAGCACACACACATGCACTAACCCCAAGCCAAAGACCGCTGTCGCCCTGTTAAACCCAACCTGCCTGAACCCAACACGGCAACAGCGCTCTCGTACTCTATCGAAGCCACGTGAGAGAGGCGAGAGGTGTTGGAGAGAAGGGATGGGGAAAGGGTGAGGGGAAGGGAAGGGATGGGGAAAGGGTGAAGGGAAGGGAGAGGAGGAAAGGGGAAGGGGAAGGGGAAGGAGGGGAAAGAGAAGGAAAGGGTGATGGGACGGAGGGGAGGGAGACAGGGAAACGGATACAGGGAGAGGTAGAAGGGGAGGGAGGGAGGGAGGGAGGGAGAAAGAGAGAGAGAGAGAGAGAGAGAGAGAGAGAGAGAGATGAGAGAGAGAGAGAGAGAGAGAGAGAGATGAGAGAGAGAGAGAGAGAGAGAGAGAGAGAGGAAGAGAGAGAGAGAAAGAAAGTGAGAAAGAGCATGAAAGAAAGTGAGAAAGAGCATGAAAGAAAATGAGAAAGAGCATGAAAAAAAGAGAGAGAAAGAAAGAAAGAAAGAGGTGAAGGGAAGAGAAAAGTGAAGACAAAACAAAAAGCGAGAGAGAGAAAAAAAAATCAAACGCCTTACAGAGCCCCTGAACAGCCCCAATCACCACCACCAACCCCAACCCTCAACACTCCCAAAGGCATATCTCAAGCATAACAATCTCCTCCCTCGCCTTGTGGGGCTTCAGGCATACCGAGGACCCACGTGCTCCTCCCCCTCCGGCCGGCGGCGCTGACGGAGCACGATCTGGGCGCCGCGATGTACCGACCCAGGCACCTTCAGATGGGGGGAGGAGGAGGAGGAGGAGGAGGAGGAGGCGGGAGGATGAGGATGAGGAGGGGGAGGAGGAGGGAGGACGAGGAGGGAGAGGAGGAGGAGGCCTCTTCTTAATGACTTTGGGAAGATTCTCATTCAGGC
>NC_091555.1:40370170-40377670 GCF_042767895.1 Penaeus vannamei
CAAATAAAATAAAGAGTAGAATCACCACCTCCAGAAAAATAACAGGCAACCAAATAACAAAATGTAAACACATCTTTTTCCCCTTTCGCTCTTACCTTTGAACCTTTTCTAAACCCTTCGTGTTCAAACGCCCACAAACACCCTAGCCGCTTGCTCACTCAACCTTTCTCTCCCTCTCCCTCTCCCTCTCCCTTCCTCCCTTGCAACGCGCATGCAATCAGAGTGCAAACAACATCGCTAAATGTACTGCGGAAGTTGAGGGGGGAAGGGAGGGGGTAGAAGGAAGGGAGGGGAGAAGGAAGGGGAAAGGGGGAGAAGAAAGGAAGGAATGAGGGGAATGGGAGACAACAGATAGGAGAAACGGGAACGAAATGGCGAAGGAGAGGATGAAAGGGGGAGGGAGAGAAGAGAGAGGAGAGAGAAAAAAGAAGAAAGGAAGGAGGAGAGAACAATAGGAGAAAAGAGGAAGGAAAGAGAATAGAGAAGCGAAGACAGGAGATGGAAAGGGAGAAGAAAGGAGAGCACGGGGAGGGAGTATAGGCAGAGACATGCCCTGTGCACAAATAAATATTAGGAGCACGAACAAAGCACATGAGGGGGGGCAGAGGCTGATAAAACAAGATACGCTGGGAGTTTTGCCTTGGGAGGAGGAAGAGGGAGAGAGGGAGAGGGGGAGAGAGAGATACAGAGAGAGAGAGAGAGAGAGAGAGAGAGAGAGAGAGAGAGAGAGAGAGAGAGAGAGAGAGAGAGAGAGAGAGAGAGAGAGAGAGAGAGAGAGAGAGGGAGGAGAGAGAGAGGGAGAGAGAGAGAGAGGGGAGAGAGAGAGAGGAGAGAGGAGAGAGGGGGAGAGAGACAGAGGGAGAGGGAGAGAGAGAGAGAGAGAGAGAGAGAGGGAGAAGGGAGAGAGAGAGAGAGAGAGAGAGAGAGAGAGAGAGAGAAGGAGGTAGATAGCGAGAGCGGGAGAGAGAGAGAGAGAGAGACGGGGAGAGAGAGAGAGAGAGAGAGAGAGAGAGAGAGAGAGAGAGAGAGAGAGAGAGAGAGAGAGAGAGAGAGAGAGAGAGAGAGAGAGACAGAGAGAGAGAGAGAAGAGAGAGAGAGAAAGAGAGAGAGAGAGAAGAGAGAGAGAGAAAAACGAGAAAAAGAACGAGAGAAAGAGAGAGAAAGAGAGAGAAAGAGGGAGAAAGAGAGAGAAAGAGGGAGGAGAGAGAAGAGAGAGAAAGAGAAAAGTTCACTTTCAATCAATCAGCCAAGAACAATGTAAATAAAGAACAAAGAACAATGGAAGAAAAGGAGAGACAATGCAAATAAGAAATAGGAAATAGTTGAATGGCACAACGTGACCACCTTGAAAAGGTTTTCACACAAACTCCAAATATAGTGGGAAGGTTGCATTATTATTCGATTTTACGTCTCTTCCTCTTTTTTGCTTCCCCTTCCTTGTTATTCTAATCATGATAATGTTTTCTTGTTTGCTTTTATCCTAACTCTCGCCATATCTCTCCTCCTCTTCCTCCTTTCTCTTTCACCTAGTCGTCTTCCTCTTTTGTCTCTCGTGCATTTCCCATTCTTTCTTCTCCTTTACATACTCCTCCTTCCTTCCTTCCTTCTTCTTACGCACATTTCCCTCTCTCCGTAGGCCGTTTCCGTCCCTAATTACCTCGCAAACACATTTTTTTCTGACTCTCTTACTATCTACTATATTTACTAGCACGCTTCCCTTGAGCGCGTTTGGTTACACACACCCACGGGCTCAGCCAATCAGCACCGAGCTCATGGGACATCCCACCAGCGGCTGACCAATCACATCGTCGCACCGAGCGTTTATTTATATCTTCATTTAGAAGGGTTACGCAACACCCTACAAACCACGTGTTCGCTCGTTCGTTGGTAAACTTACCGTTTATATTTTATTTTCTTTCAATAATTAATCGTACTGCAGTCAAACATTTCTTTGGGATAAATTTCGGAACAAGATTACATAAAGGTACAAATAGGACAAGGAAAAAATAGCGGATAGATAGATGCATAGACAGATAGAGAGAAGGAAGCAGGAGAGAGAGGGATGAAGATACGAACGAGAAAAAAGAATGTACGTGCTACGAAATTTCTTTTTCATAAGCTTACCATTTATTATTTTTTTTCTCTCAATAATCAATAAAACTTTTACAGACTTGTCATAGAGATAAGATAGGAACGAGGAAAAAAATACAAATTTTCTCTCCACACGTCTTTTCCGTTACTGGAATCGAAATTTATAGTGTGTTCTGAAGTAAGAAAAAAAATATGATAATATTGGCACGATACGAAATCTAACCATGCATGGAACTACCTTAATCTTACTATGGTAAGGAGAGAGGGAGAGAGAGAGAGAAGGAAAGATGGAGGGAGAGGTAGAGGGAGATATAGACATATAGATGATAGATAGATTAGGTTGGTGGGTAGATAGAGAAAGAGAGAAAGAGAGAAAGAAAGAGAGAGAGAGGGAGAGGTAGGTAGGTAGGTAGGGAGGGAGGGAGGGAGGTAGGGAGGTAGAGAGAGTAGGTAGGTAGGTAGAGTAGAGTAGAGTAGAGTAGAGAGAGAGAGAGAGAGAGAGAGAGAGAGAGAGAGAGATAGAGAGATAGAGAGAGAGGGAGGGAGAGGGAGGGAGATAGAGAGGTAGAGAGAGAGAAAGAGAGAGAGAGAGGTAGATAGAGAGAGTAGGTAGGTAGAGAGAGAGAGAGAGAGAGAGAGAGAGAGAGAGAGAGAGAGGAGAGAGAGAGAGAGAGAGAGAGAGAGAGAGAGAGAGAGAGAGAGAGAGAGAGAGAGAGAGAGAGAGAGAGAGAGAGAGAGAGAGAGAGATAGAGATACAGACAGCCAGATAGACAGAAAGAGAAAGAGATACAGAGAGAAAGAAAAAGAGAAAAAAACTAACAAACACTGTACACAAACAACACTAAACAGAACCTCCCCACCCACCCCCCTCCCACCCACCCGTGCTAACAACCTGGCTCCATAGCAGAACAAAACCCGTTTTTTATCCGACCTTATCTGATTTTTTTTTTTTTTTTAAGGTGTGCTAAATTTCGGATTTTTTTTCGCTCTCCCGCACCAAGCGTTTGTTTATGTCTTCATTGAGAAGGATTACGCAACACCTTGCAAACCACGTGTTCGCTCGTGCGTTGATAAACTTACCATTTATGTTTTTTCTTTCAATAATCAATTGTACTGCAGTCAACTATTTCTTTGGGATGAATTTCGGAATAAGATTACTTAAAGGTAAAACTTATAAATTCTTGTCACAGAAATAAGACACGGAAAAAATAGCAGAGATAGATAGGTACATAGATAAACAGATAGAGGGATGGAGGGAGGGAGAAGGAGAGACAAAGATGAAGGAAGGGAGGGAGAGAGAGGGAGGAAGAGAGAGGGAGGGAGGAAGGGAGAGGGAGAGAGAGGGAGAGAGAGAGGGAGAGAGAGAGAGAGAGAGAGAGAGAGAGAGAGAGAGAGAGAGAGAGAGAGAGAGAGAGAGAGAGAGGGAGAGGGAGAGGGAGAGGGAGAGGGAGAGGGAGAGGGAGAGAGGGAGAAAGAGAGAGAGGGAGGGAAAGGGAGAGAGAGGGAGAGAGAGAGAGGGGGAGAGAGAGAGAGAGAGAGAGAGAGAGAGAGAGAGAGAGAGAGAGAGAGAGAGAGAGAGAGAGAGAGAGAGAGAGACAGAATAACAAAGACGGTAAACAAACAACACTAAACAGTACACCCGCCTCCCCCTCTGTGCTAACCTGGCTTCATAGCAGAACAAAACCGGTTTCTTCCCGACCTTATCTGGAACTATTTTATGCGTGGTAAATTTCTCTCTCTCTCTCTCTCTCTCTCTCTCTCTCTCTCTCTCTCTCTCTCTCTCTCTCTCTCTCTCTCTCTCTCTCTCTCCTTTTTCTTTCCTTGCCCAAAAAATAAACATATTTTCTCCACATTCATAATACAAAAAACAATAAAGAAAATAAAAAAGATAATTTATGTGCAGTGTTCATTGTTCACTTTGCATATTGTGTACGTGTGCTTGCGTGTGTGCGTGCGCGTACGTACAGTGTGGTTGAATGCAAGGTCTATATAAGTATATACTTACACAGACCTTGGTTGAGTGTGTTTTTGTTTGCTTGTGTTAAATAATTTACCCCAAAAATTGTATTCTCTCCCCATTTATAATACAAAAATGAATAAATAAATCAACAAATAAATAAAAACAAAAAGATAAAGAAAAACCCTTCATATTATCATCTTATCATTATCCAACAAACGATTAATGATAAGGTTGAAGAGTCCTAATGAAGTGGCGTATTTTCCTTAACAATCGGATAGCATGGTTTACAAAAGGTAAATAAACTAATGACGAAATACGCGAATCATTAACAAAATTATATCTAATGAACAACAAAATATTCAAAGTTATGTGAAATTGGCAAAAATAATATATATACATGTAGAAACGTTAAATAACAATCTTTATCAGATGAAATGAAAATATTAGTAGTCACAAGGAATATATTATAAAAATGAAAAAATAAAGTATTTAAAACGATTTCAGCACGCTAAAAAGTGCTAAGTAACAACTTGGTCATTGTGAGCACACACACACACACACACACACACACACACACACACACACACACACACTCACGCAAAATTACACGCGTAAACAAACACACACACACTCACAAACCATCACCTACAGCCCCAGACAAACCCTAAAAAAAAGTGGTTATCTTCCCTTTCTTGAAGAACCCAACCCCTCGATTCCACCACCAGCAAAACTGTCTATCGAGAGGCCATTGAATAACACCGAGCACTATTATAATAACCCAAATACAAGCCTTATATTTCTAAGAGTGCTGTTAATGTACACGTATATAATTACAGTATGGGATAGAATGCATAAAACACTGCTGTCTGAGTAATTATTGAATAAAAAAATGGAATAATTAATAAAGGATTAACATATGAATAAGACGAAGAAATGCTCCATCCAAGAATGTAAATATCCTGTACATTAAACATCATAAGTAAGAATGTAATCAGAGGAACCTTTATTTGACAGCTGATGATTGTGTAATGTTGATTTTTTCAAAAATAATCTCACGCAAAATTCGAGGGAAGGGAATTAAAAAAGACACACACACACACACACATACATACATACACACACACTAACACACACACGCACACACACGCACACACACACACACACATACATACATACACACGCACATACCTACACACACACACATCTACACACCTTCACACACACACTAACACAACGGAAGATCTAGCTTGTAATTTAATGATTTCCCTGCGTAATAACTTAATCGTTTTTGTGACACGATTTCGCCCTCAGTTCCAGCCTCTCCCGAGATTCTATAAATAGCAAATCCTATTAAACAGGTTGTTCCTTTCCTTAAACTCAGGCAAAAAAAAATAGGCTTAAGTTCTGCTTTAGGCTTAACCTGAGCTAAATATATATATATTTTGTTTGTCTTCATTTTGACCTTAACAAACCAAGGTATTCAAATTTACATTTAAGTCCCCCACTTTTAGATAAAATCAGAGAAAAAATACAGCCATAAATTTGTTACAAAACCGTGGCCATTTTTTTGTCCTTACCGTAGGTCAATTCTCATCCTTAACCTCCCCTCTCCCCCCCTCTCATTCTACAGCCCCTTCCCCCTCTGCTCCTTCGACCCCCCGACCCCCTACAGTTCGCCCCATCCCCATAGTTCACCCCCTCCCCCCTGCTCACCCCTCACCCTACACCCCTCTCCCTCACCCTCCCAACCTCCTGTTCACATTAACGGGAGGCTTCCGCGGAACAACATGGTCCCCTGCCACGGCAAAACACATAAACACACATCTATTCCCTTGCCATGTATTTCTTTCCGATTGTCTGTGTCCTTCTGTCTGACCCCCCCCCCATCTCTCTCACACATATACACATTCTCTCTCTCTCTCTCTGTCTCTCCCCCTCTCTCTCTGTCTCTCCCCCTCTCTCTCTGTCTCTCCCCCTCTCTCTCTCTGTCTCTCCCCCTCTCTCTCTCTCTGTCTCTCCCCCTCTCTCTCTCTGTCTCTCCCCCTCTCTCTCTCTCTCTCTCTCCCTCTCTCTCTCTGTCTGTCTCTCCCCCTCTCTCTCTGTCTCTCCCTCTCTCTCTCTGTCTCCCTCTCTCTCTCTGTCTCTCCCTCTCTCTCTGTCTCTCCCTCTCTCTCTCTCTGTCTCTCCCTCTCCTCTCTCTCTCTCTGCCCCCCCCCTCTCTCTCTCTCTCTCTCTTTCTCTCTCCCTCCCTCTCTTTCTCTTAACCCTAGCTCTCCTCCATATACCACCTACCCTTCTTTCTCCCTTTCCTCCTTTGCCTCCATTTACTCTCCCTTCCCCCTTCCATTCCCCCCTCCCCCTATTCCCTTCACTCATATTACCAAGCCAAGGACAAACTTAAGGACTAGGTTTGGCTGAAAAATCTTGGTTAATCTTCTAGGAAGAAGCAAGGGGGGGGGGGGGTATGGAGGAAAAAGTCATGGGGGGCGGGGGAGGAGGCATGGGTTAGGGGGAGGGGACATGGGTTAGCGGGGAAGGGCATGGGTTAGGGGGAGGGGCATGGGTTAGGGGGAGGGGCATGGGTTAGGGGGAGGGGCATGGGTTAGGGGGAGGGGCATGGGTTAGGGGAGGGTGCGAGAAGGAAGGGGGAGGGCAACGACAGAGGGGGTATGGAGTATGGGTGAAGAGGGGAAGGCATAGGAGGGGGGGGGGCTGGAGGAGGAGACCCTTTCTGGTCATCACGCAAGCCTCGCGTGATCAGGGATCTCCCCCCCCCCCTCCAACACCTCACCACCCACTCCCCTCCAAGGTCCTCCTCTCCCCATAGGCCCTACCCCCCCTCCCCCGATGCTCGGCCAGGACATCAAAAAGGAGAAAATGGAATCCCTTAATTGGTAGTTAGGTAACCATGTAGTAATTTTGTACACGGCCATTATTGGCTTTTCAATAAAGACAAGTATATACTTTATAAATGAGTCGCATCAAAAAGATCATTCTCAGCTTTCACAAGAGGATTTTTTTTTGCAAATCCAAGAATATCTTTCATTATCAAGTTCATACATATCCATGTCTCCTTCATTCAGTATATCCAACAATACCTGTAAAATACTCTCACTATCAATTATCCAATTATCCTTCGAAAATGCATCCCTCGGGGTAAACTTCAATAAACTAGAACGTATCCAAACCTACCAAGTTTAAAAATGATCTTGAACATCGATTCAAAATTGTTCATACCTGCATATCCCGCCTTCTTGTGACTCTCGCATTATATCTATCTATCATGATCTATCTATATAAACACATTTTTTTTGTGTTAATACGAGCGATCAGACAGAACCTTTATATTTAAGTTTTATATTAGAATTGAAAACAAAACTTCTACATTGTGTTAAATAAATAGACAATATTTCGAGGATGTATTTTGCTTTCTCCTTCTCTCGATTTTT
>NC_091555.1:40380170-40385170 GCF_042767895.1 Penaeus vannamei
ATTTTATCACACTTGCTGGATCCCACTTGAGTACATCTGGCAATCACTTCGCTGTAAACATTGAGTAAACGGCATTTCAATGAATGAGGCGAAAAGTGTGTGATTGGTAAGATATAAATAACCAACAACTGTATCAACATCTATTTCTGGAAATCGTGTGAGCCAACTGATTTCCATTTTCTTTAAACGAGTGATAACAAAACATTCAGTATTAGTTACCGTTGACTTTGTAGTTAGATGCTATTCAAATGCGATTTCCCGGAATTGCTTGTTTACCGAAATGTCAACGAGCTATGAAGGTGAGGCGCCATTCTCTCAACAAAACAAGTATCAAACATAGCTGCAGATATGTCGCAACATGGAAACTCTTCATGCTTTAAAACATTTATGAATGGCAGTTAAATCAAATAAAAATAAAAAATCGCTGAAACCTTTATAGATGCTTCTCGTAGCTGCACCAATCTCGTTTGTTTTTCTCTTCGCCAGAAATATATATACACACAAATCTAAATATGAATGGAAAAACACTCTACCGTGTTGATACTATGTTAGAAAAAAACACAATGCACAAACTAGATTTATTGAAGAAAGTGAAAGCGTCTCACCTTCTTCAATAAATCTAGTTTGTGCATTGTGGGTTTTTCTACCATATCTAAATATATGCATACAAAATTCTCTATCTTCCTCTTCCATACTCCTCCTTTTTACTCCCATTCCCTCCTTATTTTCTTTCTCTCTTCCTCTTCATTTCTCTATTTCCACAATAAAATTATTCAAAAATACCAATAAATAAAACAAGTTCTGTAACGACAGCTAGACGTACCCACTGACCGCTCTGAATCTGAAGTCCGCTCACCTCCTGTTGTTGTTATCATTACAAAACATTACGTAATATTAGAAAACAAAACGAAAAACGAAAAAAAAGTTCCGGGTTCATCTAAAATCGCGGTCTCATCACCTTGACTTCTGTAATCGTTCCTGACGTCACACACACGTTAAAAGGTACTTATTTTGCGACATAAAACGCACCCAATCTTGCAATCCTGACCCGTTATCCTCGATGCTAGTTAGGTATATTGTTTACGTCACAAACATGATACATTTCTCTAGTAAATGCCAAGGAAAACTTCTGGAATATTGAGCTATTTTCATCCTGCATCATGCATAACATCAACCTCTTTGATGTGAACCGTTTCTTTCTGGTCTTTTTAGTTTTTTTTTCTGACAAACATGCAAGGAATTTCAGTATATTGACAGTTATCAATATGCGCACACACACACACACAAACAGATGCGTTTTGCTCCAGCACACACACACACACACACACACACACACACACACACACACACACACACACACACACACACACACACACACACACACACACACACAAAAAAAAAAAAAAAAAAAATGCATATCTATGTGAGAGGGGGAAGAGGCGGAGGAGTGGGGAGGGGGAAGGGGGATGAGAATGTGTGTGTGTGTGTGTGTGTGTGTGTGTGTGTGTGTGTGTGTGTGTGTGTGTGTGTGTGTGTGTGTGTGTGTGTGTGTGTGTGTGTGTGTGTGTGTGTGTGCGTGCGCGCGTGCGTGTATGTAAGAGGTGCGTGTGAGTGTATGTGTGTAAGAGGTGCGTACGCCCGTGAAGGTTCTTCCCTTCTCAAAAAGGCCACCCGCGTGCACACCCGTAGCTGCACCCCCCCCCCTCCCCCCCTCCCACCAAGCCGCACGGACAAAAGAGCCTGCCGAAGAAGCCCCGGTTCACGCCGACCCTTCAGCAAAGGACAGACGCCGCAAGAAGCCCCACCGGAGGCCTTTTTACCGGGGTGACTAAACTGATTTGGGATGCGGACGCTCTGGTCACCTCTCGCGCCGCCCCGCGCTCCAGGCTTCCTCCTTGCGATGTGTGTACTCTGGGAAAAGGGTGTGAGTGTGTGCGTGCGTGCGTGCGTGCGTGCGTGCGTGTGCGTGTGTGTGTGTGTGAAAAGTGTGGGGGGGAGTGTGTATGTGAGGCTGAAAAAGTGTGCGTATGTATATGTGCATATACTGTATATGTTTATGTATATGGGGAATATATCACCCTCTCTCCCTCCCTCCCTCCCTCAATTTCTCTTTCTCCCTCCCTCCCTCAATTTCTCTTTCTCCCTCCCTCCCTCCCTCAGTCCCTCCTCCCTCAATCTATTTCTCTCTCTCTCTCTCTCTCTCTCTCTCTCTCTCTCTCTCTCTCTCTCTCTCTCTCTCTCTCTCTCTCTCTCTCTCTCTCTCTCCCTCTCTCCCTCCCTCCCTCCATCAATCTCTCCTTCTCCTTCCCTCCCTCCCTCCCTCCCTCCATCAATCTCTCCCTCCCTCCCCCATACCTCCATCAATCTCTCTCCCTCCCTCCCTCTCTGAATCTATCTATCTATCCATCTCCCTCCCTCCCTCCCATCCGTCCGGCTATTCACCCACACGGGACTCTCCCAGACTCACGGTCCTATAACGGCCCATAATCCCAAGCAACGGCCGTGCCAATAATACCTATTAATAGTGATGAGAGTTTATAAGAAGCGCCTCCCATGAACCGACTACCTGCCTGCGCTCCTCCTCCTCTCTCTCCCGCGCCCCCTCCTCCCCACTTCCTGCTTCCCCCTCCCCAACTCCTGCCTCCCTTATCTCCTCCTCCTCCTCCCCACCTCCTGCCCGCCTATCCCCCTCCCCACTTTCTGCTTCCCTCTCACCCTCTCCCTCCCCGCCTCCCTTTCCTCCTCCTCCCCACCTCCTGCCTCCCTTTCCTCCTTCCCTCCCCACCTACTGCCTTCCTTTCCTCCTCCCCCTCCCCACCTCCTGCCTTCCTTTCTCCTCCTCCCTCCCCACCTCCTGCCTTCCTTTCCTCCTCCCCTCCCCACCTCCTGCATCCCTTTCCCTCCTCCCCCTCCCCACCTCCTGCCTTCCCTTTCCTCCTCCCCCTCCCCACCTCCTGCATCCCTTTCCTCCCTCCCCCTCCCCACCTCCTCCTCCCCACCTCCTCTCCCTCCACAACTCCCCCACCTCCCTTTCCCCTTCCCCCACCTCCTGCCTCCCCCCTCACCACCTCCCCAACCTCCTACCTTCGCTTCCCAACCTCCTGCCTCCCCCTCCCCACCTCCCCTCCCCCTCCCCACCTCCCCCTCCCACTCCCCTCCTCACCCTCCCCCTCTTCTGATGTCCCTGCTTAACACCTTAATGTTCTGCTGAATGCTCTTTTCGACCTTGCCTGACACTTTGCTTGTCCTTGCCTGACGCTTTCTAAGACCCGACTTGACACACCTCTCTCGTTCTCGCCTCTGACACTTGCGTATCTCTGCATGACACCCGTCATACTCCCGCTTGAGATTTTTTTTTTTTACAGCCTTGCCTGACACCGGTGTATCATTCTCTTGACACCCTTCATGTCATTTCCTTGACACCCCTCACGTCCTTTCCTTGACATGCTTCATGTCATTTTTTGACACCTTACTCTTCCTCTGCTTGGCACTCTCCCCCTCACGTACGCTCGGAACACACGGGAAGAATAAACACAAATCACACACTCACTTCAACTGAAACGAACACAGGTATTCACAACAGCGGAGTGGAAGTGGGGGGAGGGGGAGGGGGGAAGACAGGAGAAGTTTGATGACGTCACAGCCGACCTTGAGGAAGGTTAAAGAGACACTCGGGCGCCGCCTGCCTGGTGTTGTCCTGCCGACGGACGACCTTTGCCTCGCCTACCTTGCCTGCCCCGCCCTTGTCAGGTCAGGTCAGGTCCCTCGTGCCACGCCCAACTCGAACCAAGACAAGTTCGTCTGAATCCGTGCGCTCCGAGGACGTCAGTGGCAAGGGCACTCCCAAATGAGCCAGAGACGGATCTGTCTGCCTATCTGTCTGTCTGTGTCTTTTCAATCTGCCTCTCGCTTCTCTTTCTCCCTTTCCTTCTCCTCTCTCCCCTTTCGCCCTCTCCCTCCACTTCTCCTTCGCCCCTCATCAAAGGAATACATCCCAAACTAAAGAAAAAAATATCAAAATCATAACGTTAGAAGAAGAAGAAAAAAAAAAAAAAACGCACCATCAACAGAAACGAACAACCCCCCCCCCAAAAAAAAAAAAAAAAAAAAAAAAAAAAACACGACTACGAAACAATAAAAAGATATCTTACCTTCCACCCAAGGTTCTCAAAGAAGGTGCAGAGTCTGGACTGGCCCGTCGTCTTGCCTCCACACGGACCTGGGAGGGGGGGGTGAGAAAAGGAATTGATTAATAGGCTGTCTAATCACACCAATCAGCTGACATTGGGGCGGATTAATTAGGGCGACGGCGGTACTTCTCAATATCCGCTGGTAGATGGTACTAATTGCGAGGTGATGTGCGAGCGATTATGTAATGGTGTTTTTGTGCGTGTTTGTTTGTTTTTGTGTTTTGTGATTTGTGCGAGTGAGTGAGTGAGTGAGTGAGTGAGTGAGTGAGTGAGTGAGTGAGTGAGTGAGTGAGTGTGTGAGTGAGTGAGTGAGTGAGTGAGTGAGTGAGCGAGTGTGTGAGTGAGTGAGCGAGTGTGTGAGTGAGAGAAAGAGAGAGAGAGAGAAAAAGAGAGAGAGAGAGAGAAAGAGAAAGAGAGAGAGAGAGAGAGAGAGAGAGAAAGAGAAAGAGAGAGAAAGAGAGAGAGAGAGAGAAAGAAAGAAAGAAAGAGAAAGAGAAAGAGAAAGAGAAAGAGAAAGAGAAAGAGAAAGAGAAAGAGAAAGAGAGAAAGAGAAAGAGAAAGAGAGAGAGAGAGAGAGAGAGAGAGAGAGAGAGAGAGAGAAAGCGCGTGTCAATGTATGCAACATTCCACACATTTTTTCCAAGAAAACCCTTTTCGCAACTACGTAACGCTCCGCAACGCTAATGTTATGATAAATAAATACGAACCCAAGTAAACGGTATGTCTCCACCGAAAGCATAAATAGAAATTACGCAAACTTCGTAATAAGCGAACACGTTGAAGAATAACAGAAATAGAAGAAACAAACAC
>NC_091555.1:40422670-40430170 GCF_042767895.1 Penaeus vannamei
TTATGCTGACCTGTCTTATGAGTTATGCTGACCTGTCTTTGCGTTATGCTGACCTGTCTTTGCGTTATGCTGACATGTCTTTGCGTTATGCTGACCTGTCTTTGCGTTATGCTGACATGTCTTTGCGTTATGCTGACATGTCTTTGCGTTATGCTGACCTGTCTTTGCGTTATGCTGACCTGTCTTTGCGTTATGCTGACCTGTCTTTTGAGTTACGTTGACCTGTCTTTTGAGTTATGCTGACCTGTCTTTGTGTTACGCTGACCTGTCTTTTGAGTTATGCTGACCTGTCTTTGCGTTACGCTGGCCTGTCTTTGCGTTACGTTGACCTGTCTTTGCGTTACGCTGACCTGTCTTTGCGTTACGCTGACCTGTCTTTACATCACGCTAACCTGTTTCTACATCACGCTGACCTGTCTTTACACCACGTTGACTTTTCACAGGTTACCGACCCTACCAATGATGCAATGACAATTTTTTTTCCCACCGACGGAAAATCTATGTTTCAAGTCCGCACACCTGTAGAACTTTTTTTTCTAACCTTGATTATGCAATTTATATCGACAACCTCCGTTTTCCTTACGTTATCCTGTTCGTTTTCTTACGACATAGTTCCTACGGTAAACTCCCCTTGTCATGCAATATACGATCGCTTCTCAAAATATATATAGAGTAATAATAATAAAAATGAATATATAAAAAATGGATGAGATGCAATACCACAAATCATACACGTGCACATTACACCTTTTGTACCAATATGGACCGTTTAGAGCACGCATTTTGTGAGACGCCACGCTTTCTGTCTCAGGTTTCCAGTCCCTCCCATTTACACAGGAAAATGTTGCAGCTTTAAATGTAGCAAACTGACACCTCTAGAAATCTTCCCTTACCCTCTTTTCCCCTCGGTAAAGAATAAATATGATCTAAGTGTACTAACCATATTATGAGACCAATTTAGGTATAGAGGGTGTCTATTGGTCATTCATTCATATAGACTAAGGAGGAAACACACCATACATGAGCTCGATAACAACACTATAACCCTCTTTTTTCCCCTCAATACATGTAAAACGTGGAAAAATGCTCGCGTACTCACCTCCCGTTAAGACCAATTTGTACACCATCTTGTTCAAATTGTGATGTCCATTCATCGTGGAGTGAGCCATTGCAAAACCGCCACTAGAAGCAGAGGGTTTCTTTTCTTGTCTCTCTCTTTGACGTTTGCTAGCAGACGTCCATGGTATGACTGGTGTAGGGAAGGCGAGGAAGTCCTTTCTCTGTCCCGCTACATCGCCTTCCAAGTCAATAAATTGTCGTACACTGAAGAGATATTCTGGCGGACTGATTGTAAATGATTTTTTTTTTGTCATTATGGTAATTTGGATAATTTCGAAGTAAATTTTCGCGATTAGGCTGGTTAGAGTTTTCATGCTGACCTGTCGGGTCTAATTTAGATTTACTGGGGATAAATATACTGGTGTAAAGACATTAATTGTTCATTTGTGCATCTTAGCCTATTGGTTATATTCTAAGACAATGGTCACGAAAACACGAATCTCTTCTAATAAAAATGCTTCGAATATTAATAAATCTCAATAGTTACGATGTTGCTTCAACATTTAACGCTTATTTGAAAATACTTTGTCTAAGTGCATAGCAAAAGCGGAAATTATCGTACAAAGTTACTGCTTCATACCAGTAGCAGACGACAAAGAAGCGGCTGCTAAAATCTCAAATATTTCTAGATTTACGCATTTAACAACATTGAAATGCCAACGAGAACGTCATACAGAGGCATTTATATCACACATCATCATCCATTACCGATGAGATGCTAATGAAATCATTTAATATAAGTTAAAATATATATCTCATCTTCAATATCACTGCAAAGCTAATACATCACCTCAGTACATCTAACTAACAAATAATTTCAAAAATTCAAAAGTTATCACGGACACCCGATAAAATACTTCCGTTGTTCTAATGATAATTATTTCTTCTCAATTTACTTGAAAAAGAACCACCGTCTAATTTATTTTCGGTTTACTGACAGCATTACCAATTTAGCGAGCAACACGCTAAATCTAGCGCTTTCACTTCTTGACCATCTCATTTTTTTCTATTACATAACGTTGACACAATATTTTCATATAATATGAAGATCGTGCGAGGATGATTTCATGCACTTTCTCTCTTTTTACGGACACAATGAAACAAGTGAATCAGAAATCATTTTTTAAAATCAGCGCGGCGCAGGCTTACGTTCAACAAGTATCAGCAGTAAATTTTCGCTCATGGTAATAATTTTTGTTTTCAGTAAAATTTCTTATAGTATGTTAATATTAAAGATTATAAAATCTTATATTTGATGATAATCCACTGAATCGTACCCTGAGAATGTCAAAGTGACATTACGAAAAACAAGCTTGACAGTTAATACTAAACCCAAAAGGAACAGGTGACCGGAAAAGAATGTATGGAAATCCAGTATTGTGTACATACAATATAAATAATTTATCAATATCATCAAGAAAAAAAAACTTTGCATATCTTTAGCACTTTCAGTACTCCAATCTAGCGTATTTCCATTGCCACTAATTAATATTAATCACTCAACTTGGCATCAATGATATAAAAAGTGCCCAGTCACCAATGACATTAATAATCCTAGTGACAACACCTATTATCCAATAAATCAACCAAATTAACACCAACAATCCAAACCATCGCCTTTCCGCCGGCATTGGCAACACTGTTTACGCGCCATTTTACCGTAAACAAACACTTCGAGTTTGTTTTGAGGCTTGTGTTGTGGTCTCCGTTTTTCAGCCTTTCCCCTCGTCTCGTGGGGAGGAATATGGTGTCCTTCCCCTCTTCCTGCTGGGCCTGTTAGCAACGCGAGGAAGAAAAAGGGACAATGAAGGCCATTTTGAAGTACATTGAGGTGGAGAACTTCAAGTCCTACCGAGGCTTCTATCACATCGGTCCGCTAAAGCCTTTTACGGCGGTCATCGGCCCCAATGGCTCCGGTGGGTGGTTTTCAGGTGGTTTCGAGCCGTTTCGGGAGTCAGGGAATGAGGAGAGGAATAAAGCAGTGTAGGATTTGGTGTCGACTGTGTCCTGTGACTCCGCCTGACATTTCTTGCCTTTCTGACATATCCATTGTTTACATGGCCTACCTATGCCATTTTGGCCTGAGGAGAACTGTTGAATTAGACCTCATGATGACTGTATAGCAGCTGTTAGTGTGGCTGATTTCTAAAGGTTTTGATTTGCAAAATGTTATTTTTTGTTAATTTTCTTATGAAATTTATTAAATTTGGGTTAAAGTGAAGGAGGGCAATAGACTGATTTGGTGTGACATCACGAGTTGGAGTCACCATTTCACTTGATGAAAACAAACCTGTTGCAATGATATCCTTATCAGTGTGAACAAAAATGGCGGATGAATTCTTTGATTCTTTGAAAACCGAAGTGAAAAAAGCAATATGAAACTAAACTAGAAGCTATGCAGCCAACAGAGTGCCCATACTGCCTGCCTGCCAAGATCTGGATCGACGATCCTTCGAAATAGTATATATCAAATATCCCTACATTTGCGACTATTTCACCAACACGCCACATAATAATAATAATAATTTTGTAACATAATTTGCTACAGTAATTTATGACATTTAGCTATATAGAGAATTTTTCTGTGGAATCCGTGCCACTTCCAAACATCACTTTTCTTCCCATTTATTAGGTGTTTATTCAAAGGAGACAATGAAGTCACACAAAGGCGCAACTCATTTTTCTCTCTCAATGATTTGACCTCAAGAGATAGGCCCTCTTCATTTGTTTCATCTACTGAGCCATATGACATTTCAGACAAAGGCAACAGGCATCTAATGCACAGTGCTTGACGACACTTCGAATAAAGTCTGGGTGAGGTGGATCAATGTATTACAAGAAATCATGATAAATAATTTAAAAAATAAGATTGCTCCTTGGCATTTTCATGCAAAGAATCCAAATTCTCAGAAAAATTCAGTGACTGTAAGCAAAGCGCAGTGGGTTTTGGAACGAACGAGGTTTGTTTTCACCAAGTGCTCATTACTAGGGGCGGTTGCTAGCTGTTACCAAATCGGTCTATGCATGCTACTTTTGAAATTAAAGTGATACACACTCATTCTATAATTCAAAGCATGAAAGATGAAAAGACAAACTGTGCACTCTTAGTGCCTACAACAAGCATTTATATAACATGCTGCTCGTGATGTTCACAGGGTTAAAGTATACACTGATTTAGGCTTTACTGCAATTGCTAGTGGCAAAACACCTTTGTTAGGAAGGTTTTGGGTATTTGCGATTGGTTCATATGTTTGTTAGTTTGAGTTGGGAATTTGGTCTCTGGCACTGGTCCTCATGTAAATATTTACTTAAATTTTGCCAGTTTGAATTTTTTTTTTTTTTTTCCAACATATTATGAAGACTATTAGGTAATTCTTTATGGTACAGACGCACCCATCCAACAGTCATGGGGGACACGTGGGAAACCGGAGGTTTGGGGGTGGGGGTAAAGAATGGGCCCAGCTTGATTTCAGTGTCGGTAAATGGCTAAAGTTAATTATGAATGTAATGAAATACGACTTTTCCGAAATGAGAGTGTCCGATTATGGTGCCACATTTGAATACGAAAGCGCAAGTGCACACGGTAACCAACACAAAATCTACTCAACTGACCAAGTTGCGGTGACTGGGCACTGCCCAACACCCCCCCAACAGTATCGACTGTATTGTTTAAAGTAGTTTGACAATTAAGAATATTAATGAGTTAGTGAAAATTGAGGATCAAAATACACATTTTAAGGTAAAAAAGGGCTGAGACGTGAATATATATGAAACATTAGTCGATAGTCGTGTGCATTTTTTTTTTTATACTATATGGAATATTATACTTGAATTTGAATGAGCATTTAAAAATCTCTGCTAAACTGCCGCCTCCTGATTGGTCGTGAGGTAGGGGTGATGTAGGTGTGCAGTCATGCACACGCGAGCTGCGCGGCAACTTGTTCTTTCGTCCCGAGCGAGTGGTTTTAGCCGCTGGAGTGCCGAGTGGACTTAGGCTTTATTTGTGGCATTACCATTCATGTCTGCAGATTTTTTCTTGTACCAACCTCTCTTACTTTTTGTCCTCTACAAAAATATCATCTTCAATTTGCCCGAACTTAGTGTGGCCATACCGTACAGATTTTCCAGACCATTAAGTTTAGGAATGGCAGACTCCTGTCATTGTCCACTTATTTAATATATTGATAATTAACCCCCTGAATCTGGTTACATCTTGGCAGTCACACAGACAAAAGTAAAGGCATTAGGTTAAGTAAATGGTCGCTTTGAAAAGTGTGCAGAATGTAGACTGGGTGCATTCGAACACTTGTCTGTGTTGACAATAATCTATGCCTTCCCTTTGCAAAGTTATTTTGCATAAACCTTATTAGGTTTTATTTTTTTGCCATTTTCCAATGTTCATAGTTTTCTGGATTTGCTTTATCCAGATGGTAAAAGACTGTTTTCCCTTGACAGAGTCTATAATCTCTATATGTAGTAAATATCTCAGTGCACCAAAAAAAAAAAAAAAAAAAAAAATGTAGAAGATGAAATGGAGGACGTTTCCAAAACTGTTGTCTCAATTTCTTCAATAAATCTAGTTTGTGAATTGTGGGTTTTTCTACCATTTTGTTATTTATGTTATATATCTTTTTGGCAATATTAAATTTACTGTGATACAACCAGTGCTGCTGGTCACGGCGGTCAGGAATATCATGGAAATGGCATCCTTCCTGGAGCTGGTGCTCTTCCAGTCATGGCTTTTGAACATTACATTCTACACTCGTTTATCGATGGGAATAATGCAAAAGCCTTTTTCTAAATGCCAAATGATTCTAATCACACTCCAAAAGGTTTATGCACTTGTTGCGAGTCTTTTCTGGTCTTTACTCATGACGGCAAGTTCTCATCACCTGGCCCTTGCCCATTTTTACCCATTTCGGCATGTTCATGTTACGCATACTGTGATTTATTTGTATTATTGGTGTAATGCAAATAATGGTATGTTAATTGAAACTTCGGCAAATGGATTCCTCTAGGCTTTAGCAATTTGCAATGAAATGGATATTTATATGGTTTATGATGTACTATATATATATATATATATATAGAGAGAGAGAGAGAGAGAGAGAGAGAGAGAGAGAGAGAGAGAGAGAGAGAGAGAGAGAGAGAGAGAGAGAGAGAGAGAGAGAGAGAGAGAGAGAGAGAGAGAGAGAGAGAGAGAGAGAGAGAGAGAGAGAGAGAGAGAGAGAGAGAGAGAGAGAGAGAGAGAGAGAGAGAGAGAGAGAGAGAGAGAGAGAGAGAGAGAGGGCAAATTTTATTTATTTATTTATTTATTTATTTTTCTTTTCTTTCTTTCTTTTTTTATTGAATACATGATACAGATAACGTACATCATATATAACATGTATATTTGATACCTTTTACATATGTTCCATTACAGTATTTCTTGATTAATTCTCATCTTAAGTAGATAAAGGAAATATTGTTTTGGATGCTGCAAAGACTGGTATTCAATATCTGTATTCCTTTTTATTGGAAGATTGCTTTGAAGTTTTGTGTAGTCTCAAATCAAGTGATAGGAGAGAGAGACAAATGGCAAAATCCCATTTATACACCTTGATCTATTTATTTGTAAGAAAAGAAATTGGCAATTAGTTCTAATATGTCACACCTCTCTCAGGCAAATCCAACTTCATGGATGCCATCTCTTTCGTCATGGGAGAGAAGACATCCAGCCTGCGTGTGAAGCGTCTGAGTGACCTCATCCATGGCGCCTCAATTGGACAGCCTATATCAAGGACAGCTCACGTGACAGCCGTGTTCACGCTTGAAAGCGGAGAGGAGAAGAGGTTCACTCGTCTGGTACAAGGCTCGTCATCAGACCATAAGATCAATGGAAATGTAGGTTGTCGTAATTTAATTTTTTATTATTAATTTTATTTATTATAATTCTGTTGTTTAATTAGTAGTTTTATTCTTGTTGCTTTACTATGATATCCTCTGTTTTATAATTTTTTATCAAATTCCTCATTATCTTCAGGTGGTCAGCAGCCAGACCTATCTCAAGGAATTGGAATCTCTAGGCATCAATGTGAAGGGCAAGAACTTCCTTGTCTTCCAGGGTGCTGTGGAATCCATTGCAATGAAGAACCCTAAGGAAAGAACAGTGCTGTTTGAAGAGATTAGTGGGTAGGTTCAAAATATTTACATAGAAATGGATAATAGCCTTTTCGCTAATGCTTCGTCAGGGCATCCCCTGCCTTCGGCATATTCATGTGTTTTCTTGCCCTTCCCTTCGTTTTTCCTGTTGCAATAGGTATAGTTGTACATTTGCTGCTTTTTGCCTAATATTTTTTATAATGTTCTAAGAAAGATTAAAAACAAACATTGTCACCTAGA
>NC_091555.1:40437670-40450170 GCF_042767895.1 Penaeus vannamei
AATGTATGCATAATGACACAGCCCTTCAGGCATGTATCACTTATGTTTGACTAATAGCCCTTTACATAAATATAAGCATAGTCAGTTTGGATAGATGCTGTAGCATCTTACCCTGGCTTTTTACAGGGCATATACACTGTTCTGTAAATAAATCTTATCAAATCAAATCTATATATATACAGTTGGGTGATATACATTCTTGCCTTGATGTATTAAGTTCAGATACGAGGTGGCAAGTATGCTTGCCATATTCATTCTGGCCTGGTGTATATTTTGTGTACTGAACAGCGGCTTGCTTGTTTGTCACCAATAGCAGTCTTGGAAGATGTACAGCATAGTTCCCTGTGATTCTGATTTTTCACTCTAAGTGGCTGACTGTGCATGGTACCTGATTATTATTATTTGTTCTGGCATGAATAGGAACTACATTCAGTGGGTTAAAATTCAAATCCATTAATCAGAAACTTTTGTTCTCAGTTACCAACCTGCTCCGTTCTTCGTGCTTGATGAGATTGATGCAGCCCTGGACAACACCAACATTGGCAAAGTTGCATCATACATTGTGGACATGAAGTCACATCTTCAGACCATTGTCATCTCGCTGAAGGAAGAGTTCTACCAGAATGCGGATGCTCTTGTTGGAATTTGTCCAGATGTAAGTTTATTCTTAATTATAAGGGGGTCCCTGATCATGATGATCTTAAATTTCATTATCATAATCAAGATTCTTAGTTTTGAGATGGGATAGAAAAGGGATTAGGTAAATAAATACTTTCAAGAACAAATCTAGTTTAGAACTTCATATACAAGTCAAAATAACTTTAGGTAAGGAATTACAGTTCCCCTGATTTCATAGATGTCAACAAAAATTCAGTCTCGAGTTAGAATTAATCAGTATCCCCGTATTTCCCACTTTGCAGCCGGGCGAGTGTCTGATCAGCAAAGTACTGACCTTGGACCTAGAAAGATACCCCTTGCAAAGAAGTGAGGAGCCAGATCCTTTTGGTGTCAAGGTATGTGACTTGCTTTACGCACACCGAAAGCTCCCCTGATGAAGTCTGTGCCAGAAGGAAGTGAGAGTGAGTTCCAACCTCTCGCCCCGCCTGGTAAAGGGTCCCTGTTTTCGCCACCCCCAAACCTATGCCCCAATTCGTGAGGGTTGTCTGGCATTGCGTGGATATTGTTATTGATATCGATAATAATATTGTTATTCTTGATTTTAGTATTATTGTTTACTTATTGTTTATATTATTTTTATGCTGAGTTATTATTTTTCATATATTTGAAATGTATTCTTCTTTCTTATTATCCTCATTTTGTCTTTTTTGTGTTTTCGTAAATAGCTGTACTTTTTTAATTTGCAGATACCATATGATTTGAGTTTTTTGAGATAACCAAATTAATGTTTTTTATCATGTATTTAGTTTGTTTATATATATTTTTTAGAATTATTTATTTTTATCTATTCTCAAATAAGCACACACATGGATCCTTTTTTTTTCCCAGACTGAAACTCATTGTTGCATATAATTACTTTTTAGTTTTAACATCACATTAATTGCAAAAAAAAAAAAAAAAAATAGATAAGAAAAAGGTGAAATGATTTTGATTATATCATGAGTTTTGAAAAAATTTCTGAGCTATTATTTTATTATTTTTATTATTTTTATTATTATTATTATTATTATTATTATTATTATTATTATTATTATTATTATTATTATTATTATATATTTTATTTTTATTTTTTTATTATTATTTTTTACTTTCCTTTTTGTTTACATATATATATATATATATATATATATATATATATATATATATATATATATATATATATATATATATATATATTTATATATATGTATATATATATATTTATATATATATATATTTATATATATGTATATATTTATATTATATATATATTATATTATATATATATTTATATTATATATATATTTATATTATATATATATTTATATTATATATATATTTATATTATATATATATTTATATTATATATATATTTATATTATATATATATATATATATATATATATATATATATATATGTATATATATTTATATTATATATATATATATATTTATATTATATATATTTATATATTTATATATTTGTATTATATATATATATATATATATATATATATATATATATATATATATATATTTATATTATATATATATATATATATATATATATATATATATATATATATATATATATTTATATTATATATATTATATACATATATATTTATATTATATATATATATATATATATATATATATATATATATATATATATATATAATGTATATAATGTATATACACACTAATTATTTTTCTTTTTCCCTTTTGTTTTAGATCTGGCAGAGGTAGACTGCAAAACTGGTTCCAAAGAATATTTTTTTAACCATTGAATATTCAAGCAGAAGGCAAAAGAAAAAAAAAAGTTCTTTTCTTTCTTTATTCCCTCCTTCCTTCCTTCCTTCCTTCCTTCCTTCCTTCCATCTCAAAAATTGAATGTAAAGCACAATTGGTGATACTGTATTTCTGTAGATTGCCCGATGCCTCACTGGCCAAAAAAATGTTCTCGCAGACTGCCCATTCCCACACCTTGATACGGCTGTAGGTAGAAAGGTGTGGCAAACTGAAAGTTGATTTGTTTTATTTTATTATTTTTGTATTTATTATTTTTTTTTTTCTTTTTCTTTTTCTTTGAAACTTGTAAACAAAAGAGTTTTAACCACATGAAATCCATTTGAAATCTTGTGAGTAAAAAGTATACTACATGCATGAGGTGGGATATTTTGATTATATCTGTAGATCCCCCTCTATAAAGCTCTTTGAAAGTAAGTAACATCAAGAACTATCTGTTGACTTTTGTATATAAGTAAAAAGTTAAAATGAACCTATGGAAGTAGATATTTAGTTTTGTATTTTCAAATTTTTGGTATTTGTTTGTCTCTGGATAAACACAACTTTATTTTGAGTTTTCCATCTATTAGAGATAATTTCCATTGTTGGATGGTATGTACCAACTGATGCTTAAAAATAGTGCTATTTGCTAGTGTTTCAGCCCATTTTTTGAGTCCATATATATTTATTTATGCATTTACAGTTTTATTTATTTATAGTAAAACAAAATATGATAAAAGAATGAATCTAAAAGATCAAAGATGGATAAGATATTTATACAGCTCTGCATAAGTATTGCTGGTTTTCCTTTTTAAGAAGTTGGTATTGGTCTGGTAGTCTGTGCAGATTGCAGTACAATCCTCATTGTTGATTTCAACACCTGGCGAATGTTATAAAATATTACTTCCAACTGATGTTTATTATGTATACCAGTCAGATGATATTGTGGCCACAGCTGAGCATCAGAATGTAAGAACAGCAGCAGAATTGTTTTGTATAATTATTTATCTCTTATAAATGTGTGTATATATGTTTATATACATACACATTTAGATATATACATATTTGTATAATTTTAGTTCAAAAGAAAGAAAAATAAAATTTATTAGATTGTTGGAGCAGAATGAAAAATTAAAGTAGTACTCTGGAGATGATTAGGTCAGATTACCATAGCAGTTTTTATTTTTATAATGTTTAAGTGGAAACATGTATAGGAGAAAGATGCAGATTTTATTTTATTTTCAGTTCCCTTGAGTTTCAGTACAAAGAAACTTCAGCAACAGAATTTTGTCCTTGTGAGTAAATAAAAGAATATTCTGTATTGACTTTTTAATTTACCTTAATTGATCCCCCCCCCCCCCCCCATCCCATGCCCACAGTTGTTGTATGGGGGCTTAAGTGACTGGAAGGTCTTTTCTTCTCCCCCATTCCTTTTCCTTCTCTTCCCCAAACTTTCTTCTGTCCACTTCCTAAGATGTGAGAGCTGTGTTGAAAGGAAAAATGCTAGCTGCGCACCAGTCCTAAATGGTCCTAGAGAGCCATGGGTAGGGCATTCCCATTTAGTTACCTAGCCCTTGGCTTTCATGGGGACCCTGAAGGGTAAACCATTTCTCTGCCCCCCATACTCCAGGCATGCCATGTCAAATAATGAATTTGTACTGTTAATATGAGCATTGAGGCTTGCCCCTTTATCAACTAGCCCCACAAACATTAACTTTCCTGATTCCCTGGCTCTACTTTGATCATGACTAAACACTGCTACTACTTCTCCCTCCTCAATTACCTGCTCTCAGCTCAGTCCATTCCAACCTTCAGAAAACATCCTTCACTCCATCTCATCCTACACAGTCTTCATTTTCAAGCCCTTCTAACCTTATAACCAATATGCATCCTTACTGCCCACCTCCCCATAGTATTACTTCACTCAGTACTATTCCTTTTCTTTCTATCTTTAACCTTCAAGTACTTCCACCTCTGCAAATCTTTTAAGTACTCTTTTCAGCCCAGCTAAGTTGGATAATCTTTTCTGATTCCCCCTACAGCCCCTTACTCTGACAATACCCTCCTATTTCAATGTCACTAAAAACAAGTAGGCAAAATTTCCTTCTGCAACCGTTCCAATCATTGGCGCCTTGACATAGTTATATCTGAGTCTCAAACTGATGTATATCCTGTCTTATTTCACTGGCAAACCTGTTCCTTACTCCTTCCTTAATTTTTGTACCAGAACTGTTTCCATCTCCCCGTCTGATTGCCCTATCTATTACAAGGATTGGTCAGACAGTGAAAATGACCTAAATGCCTGCCTCATTGACTGATGCACTATCACTTCATTGCTATACTGTTCCACCAGAGGCCACCAAAAGTCCTACACCAATATTGCCAAGATTACCTTGTGCAGATACGACCGCCATGAACTTTATGTTGGTGGAGAATCCTGCCCTGTCTGACCATATCAGCCCCTCTTCAGTTGTCAGAAATGTTGGCATTTTGGTCACCTTGCTAAGCATTATCTCTCCACAGCTCTGTCCTCTATGTGCCTAACCTATCCATGATCGTTCAAACTGCCCTGGATAATCATGGACATGTGTCTGTTGTGGTGGCTCCCATAATGTATTTTATTGGGGCTACCCTACGTACAAGTTCAAGTCTGGAGTAGCAAATTAAATTTGGCCTCGCTTTACATGAAGTCAGGCAGGAAGCACACCTAAGAGGTTTTTCTTGCTACTTACTCTAGTGGTATCCTTTGGTCTGCTGCTCGCCTTCTCCCCAGGATGTTTCTACCCCCCATATCTCTTCCTCCTACTTATTTTCACTTCTACCCCATGTCTCTCTGTCTATTTCTTTTTCCGTTCTAGATCGAGACACTCCTCTCTCCACATCAGACAATCTAACTATTCCACACCATCCTTTTCTACATCTACCTCTTCCTTTTGCCCCTCATAGATCTGTCACCCCATAAGAAAACCATTGTTTCTCAGACCTCCCCAACTTACCCCCTTTTGGAAACTTCAGGACATTCAAAACTATCAAATCATGACCCAAAATAACATACCTATCCGTCATGTATCTTCCAATCACTGCTCCAATTCCCACTACACTTAAGTAACTGCCAACATCCATCCTCCTCCAACTCATGTTTTGCTACAACACCCTTCTTCCTACTCCCTCCCAACACATGCCATCTGTCTTCACCTTCCCCATGGATGCAAATGTGACTCCCTTTTGTCACAACAGTGCACTTACCTAGGTTCCTCCCCCTCCGGACATTTCTCCCAAAACTGCTCTTTGATCTAATTGCCTTTAATCTCCCTTTCCCCTTTTGCTAATCCCTGCCTTACCCCATGGACATCCTTGTGGAATCCCACTTTTTCTTTAGACAAGATTACCTAAACTGCTGTATGACTTTTGTCATGTAGCACATTTAATCATCAATTTAACCCCATCTTAACCCTTTTCCCTACTGGATGTTCCTATAGTGCTATATGAACATTTATATTGCTTTGTAACCATAAACCATTACCTCAATTCATTATCTTTAATAGAATCCAGTCAAATTACTTCTGAAAGTACAGAGAAGTTGGCTTTGTAAAGGACATTTGAAAATACTGCTCTACACTGCAAATTCAGAAATTTTGAAAATATATTTTTGTAATATCTGATATGAGTAACATCCTGTAGCATTGCCCATCCCTTTTGTTATAAAGAAGAAATAAATAAAACTGAAATATTAGCAAAGGTTAACTAACACATGTATAATTTAGGTTAAGGTTCTGAAGAAGACACAAGGAAGATCAGTAAGTTAACATTTGTATAAGGGATCTCTTACAAATACATGTGTGAGATGGTTATAAGACTAAACAAGTCTCTTGCCAATAAATTCTGAAGTTTAACAGAATTCTCATGTACTATTATCATACTTGCCTCTTTGGATCATCAAGTTTCAGAAAAAAGGTGATACTGGTAATAAACTGAAAAAAAAAATGACAATCTAAGTGGTTGATACAAGGAGGCTGATTATGCAAACTAGAGTGAAGGTTACTTACAGGTTTACAGCAGCAGCAAAAGAGCACAATTTTTTGGAATGTGACATCTAGAAATACTAGGCAAGTGATTTATGCGCTAAATATCGTCCCTTTTATACAAAATAACAACCAGTAAGAGCATTATATGTCCCATTCTCACACAGGCAGTGCTCCAGGGAATGTGATGTGTGGGCATGAGTATCTTATAAAGAAGAGCATAAAATATGCATACATACAACTCTGGATGGAGGAGGCCAGTAAGATGACCTAGGAAGTCATGGCCTGAGCAGACTGATCAGTCCTGTCATGATGAGGTAGAAATAGGCTGAAGCCCTGCCTGGCAGCTTGCCATGAGACCCTTGTAGGTAGAAAATGAAGAGTGAATGTGGCTATATGCCCCAGTCGGATTAGCTTCCCAATGATGATGATGATACATATTGTAACATGACATGAATGACCTGTCCTCTTTAGCCATAACCCAAGTTAGCACATCACCTGGAGCTATGATCAAGTCAGTAATGATATGAATTACACATCTTCCAGAGCCAAAGGCGTAATACCAACAAATCTGACTAAAAGCTTAAATTATTATTTGATTTATTATTTCTATTGAAAGATGGGTAGTTTGATCATTCAAAACAAAATACGACTCATAATTTATCTATGGTATTTGCTTCTCTAGTTTATGTTTTCTTCAATTCATGACTACTCTTCCCATACACCATTAACCACATTAATATCAATATATGATATGGGAAAGTGTAAGATATAGTCAGATTATGTATTTTGGGGGGAACAAGGCTGGCAACATCAGATCCCTTCCACTAGTCACATGGTCAGCTAATTGGTGACTGATCAGAGGGTGGGAAGTAAATCAGGCATATCTAGTTGCAAATCTTTCATTAAGAAAACTGCCTTGGCTCTAACATTGTTTTGCCATGAATTTGCAATAACCATTGTACACTTCATAGCCTTTTATTTTACAAGCCATGCTTTATTACTGTGAACAGATTTCAGTTTTTGTAAAATTTAGTTATGAGTAAGGAATGGTGTCAACTTTTTTCAGCTACCCTCCTAATCATATTTGCTCTTGATATATAATGATAGCCTCTCCATATCTCATATTTTTCCATTTACGTGTATACAAAAGTAAATACAGAGTTAAAGGCATTAGAGCATTCTTTTCTTGTGTAGTAAATGTTATAATGAAATATCAACACAGGAGTTGAGACTTATGATGTTTAGGTATGGTACTCATGACATGGGGAGTGGTCTCTCATATATCCAGATTGAACAGGCTATATTAGATCAGCAGATAACACACTAATAGGTATTCTGTGAAAAATTCTGATGGGAACAAGCTCTGAAATGAGAAATCCTTGGTCAATAGGAAGGGTCCACAAATTTTATAAACCATTGACTCCATGGAATCCTTGATCCTTCATCAACCATCAGGCATGTAAGATTAAAGTAATATATCAGATAAGTGATATTATACTTTATGGAAAGGCACACATTCCTTTTCCCTTTCCCTTTATTCTTTCTCAGTAAAATTTATTGCTCCTTCTTTAGTTTCAATTTCTTTTCCTATACTGGAAGCGATCATGTGAATAAAAACATTTATTTTTTATTGACCTGTTTATTATTCATTTTTTATATCATTATTATATTTTAATTTCTCATTGTTCCCTTGGATGGTTCCATTGATATGAACCACTTTGGAAACTGTTCTGTAATAATGAAGACTGAATTGGCAATTTTTTAAATGGAAAGAAAATTTAATTGCAGCTGTAGAATTTAGTATCAGGCATGACAGCTGTATGATACTTTTTTGGGGGGAGAGGAAAGATGCGCTAAACAAGTGTAAATGAAAAGGAAGGTACTCCTCAGAATCTGAGTTTCCTATGGAAATATAATTTTTTTCTGGTCTAAGTTCATAACCAAATTTATATTTGGGCCCTTCAATATTTCATCAGCCAAAAGCAGTGACACTTGTGCCACATTCAGTGCACTAGTTGATGAAATGTAACCTTAAGGCCACACCAATTTTATTTGTTGCTTCTTGGATTAAAGAAAAAAAAAAAATGGAGCAACGGCAAAAAAAACACAAAAAGTCTGGGGTGAAAATATAGGCCTTACAGAACATGAAGAATAACAGGATTATTCAAATTTTCAGCTTTTCATGGCACATTTTATATAATGAATCCTGTCCTTTGATCTATTACTACAATTCCAAATAAAAAATTGCTTTTGACTGAATTTACTTGTGTTCCATTTACTACTATTATTGTAATTTTTGTTTTTTATGTTTAATAAGCCAGTAACCTTAAAAAACAAGCAATCCATACCCCATAAATAAGAACCCATACAACAACAGTGCTGTCAGGTCCCTTTCCTCTGGCATGTTGTTGTATTTTTTGGCATGTAAACTTTCAGCTTTACAAAGAAAACATCAATCTGCTCTACTGTCTACATCCTCTAAACTTCTCTATAACTAAATTCTAAACTGAACTAACCTTATAGTTTAAAACTGTTCTAGAATTTAGAGTGGCACACACCAGCACACAACAAAACCTTCTAAGGCACCATATTGTTTTGAAAAATAAAATGCTTTTTGATTGGTTGTCCTCTAGCATATGACTTCAAGGAAGCTCTCTAATAAAAGCATGTCTCTCTAATAGTGGCAATATTTACAGGTTTGCAAAAGCAAAATCTGTAATGGTTTCTGGTTCGGCCTTTTTTTTCTAATTTTCTAATGCAAAAAATTGAAGAGGGAAATCCAAGAACCAATACATAAAACTGGTGTGGCCTAACTTACTTATGATGGTAGAAAAATATTTTGGTGGTAAGGGGGCTGTCGTCGTGGAAGTTGTGTTTATGTTAGGGTTGTAGTACCTGTGGATGATCTTGGTGGTTATTCAAGATAAAGGCCAAAATACCAAGTCTACACCCGAACAACCAGCTCTCTGTCTAGAGGACCTGGCATCGCCAGGTCTGTCCTTGCAGTCCAGCCAGGAGCATCAATGAATGAAGCTGGTGGTTGTTGCTCGCTCAGTAATAGCCTCACAAATCTGTCAGTGTATATAGTTAATCAATGCATTATTATATTATTAAAGTTGTGGAATATAATTGTGCCTCCTTACCCATTCCATCACAGGCATATTCATTACAGGGGCAGAGCACAAAAATAAACATTGGGAGATAATAAAATATCAGATGATTAAGTTACTACTCCATATCAATTGACTAAGTAACTCTATGATCCATTATGTAAAAGGTACGGTTACAAATCCTGACAATTTCAAAGCTCATTTGGGAGTTATATTTGCTTTGTAATTTATCTCACTCAACTAAACATCAGCATTACTTATCCCATTAAGAAAAAGACCTAGTTCCAGAAAAAAAGCAGTGGGCTTATGATCCAGACTTTCAAAGAAAATTAAGTTTGAACTCAAAACTTTTGTTTTGTGCATAATAATAGCAATATGGAATAGTTTACTCACCCTGTGTAATAACTGAATTTTTTTGGCAATTCCAAGAAATACTTTGTCCTATGCATTACCCAACTGAAAACCCAAGAAAGAAAATGTAAGCTAAATGAAGGAAAATAATTGGCCCCCTTATGTCATCACTAAAATGTGTAGATTTACAAGTACTTATGCTACTTTGAAAGAAAAGTATATCTAACTATTCATTATCTCTTTTTAACAATGCTGGTACTAAAATTTCAGAATTAGAAGTCTCCATAGATTCCCAAAGGTAAATATACTTTCATATGATCTCATAGAATGTTACTTGTACGCAGCATATTAATTCTTTCTTTTATGTACCATAATTGCATCTAAACATTTCCAAAAGCACATCTTACTTAAAAGCAGATCTGCTTTCTTGTAACTAGTGGTACTAATTCCTAAAGTGAGGAAACATATTCACCACAATTTGAAGAAGCCAAACTGCATTACTCATGTCACAGAACCTATGAAGCTTTCATTTATATATCCATGATATTAATCATTTCACAAGAGATCATTCTCAAGTTGAGCAGCATGTATAACTAAAGACCATCAGCTGAAGTGAAAGAAAATGAAGAGAGAATAGAGGTATGAGGCGTGAAAAGGAGTGAAATGAGACCCAGAAGATGTAAGCTGCATCTTTAATAAACAGCTACCATTATCAATTTTGGTGTTGCCTTTGTTATCTAGAAATCAATACCATTCAGTATGATTTTCTATGATACATGGGTTAAATCTTGCTAAACATCAGCAAGTGTCATACAGGGTGACCAATGGCATACCTTCTTTATAAGTAAGACACACAGGCAGTAAACTGTGTCTGGAAATTTGTCATACAAGCATATACGACATTGATGACTTAAAAGACACTTGGTGCAATTTGAACATTTTATTTTTTAAGTTATGATTATTCTCTCCTGATGCTTATTGGCTAATCTTAATCAGAAGTAACTTACTTTCCCAATAAAGCACATTATTGACCTATCCAGACACCTGGCCTGTGGCAATGCTAAACATAGGTATTGGGTTGGACAGCACTCATTGTTGCTCAGATGATGCAATTTTTGAAATATTATGTCCCTAACACACCTTAACTAGTCTTTGTAATAATATTGTCAAATTATGTCCTATCTTCATACTAGATCATTTAGGATTTAAATATTCTTTATTTTGAACAGAGAATCAAAAAGAGGACATCAAATGAATCTATGATGTTTGAGTACATGTAAGAGAGAGGGAGAGTGTGTGTGTGTGTGTGTGTGTGTGTGTGTGTGTGTGTGTGTGTGTGTGTGTGTGTGTGTGTGTGTGTGTGTGTGTGTGTGTGTGTGTGTGTGTGTGTGTGTGTGTGTGTGTGTGTGTGTGTGTGTGTGTGTGTGTGTGTGTGTGTGTGTGTGTGTGTGTGTGTGTGTGTGTGTGTGTGTGTGTGTGTGTGTGTGTGTGTGTGTTTATGACAACTCAGTAGTCTGATTTTTTTGCTGTCATTTTTGAGGCACAAATTAGTGAATTGAATTATGGTACTATGCTTGTTATTCATATTGTTATATGTTGTGCATGTGCATTGGTGATTGCATGTAATGGCAGGAAATGAACACAGATACACAAATTGTACACACATACACAAGAAGACCATCTTATTCTTATTCTATTTTTCTTGAAGAGGGAAAAAACTGTGAGTAATAAGCAATGGTTGCATCTAGTCAAACAACAGGTTTATAATTCTCTTTAATCAGATACACAAACGATTTATTTGATTACAAATCTGTTAAGGCTGAAATTCGCAGGGTAATTTCTCGTTATTTCTTGTTAACCAGGAGGCTGGTTATTTGCACTAAAAAGGTGAATTATAAAAATCTCACAACACAACTTTACAAAAATTATAAAAACACCAACCTCTGCAAAACTGATTTCTTTCATTTGCAAATGCATATTGGTGATTTTACATATTCTTTGTCACTTTCACTTGCCTAATGACAAATATGAACATAACATTTAAATAACTACAAAATGGGAATTATTCCTTGTAATTACAACTCATTACCCATTAATGGACCCATTAGGTTACACAAAACCAAAAACATGAAGTGCAATACAGAAATCACAAGAGTGAAAATCAAGTAATCATTGAGATAACCCTGATTGTCCTGTCTTTGTCTGTTTTCTCAGACTTGCAAGAAATGATTCCATTGCAACTCTCCATAGGAGATAATACTTACTTTCCCTTCAGTAATTTGGATTATTGTGCACATAAAGAGTTCAAATGTACCATTATTTTTTCACTTGACACATATATCACATCAAGCTTGCTTTTAATACCTGTAACTGTTGTATTGAAAAAAAGAAAAAAGAAAGAAGAAAAAAAAAACATAAATAGAAAAATAAACAAGAAAAAATGCTTTACAGAAGGGAAATAAAATGTATGGGAGAAGTATTCATTGTTAATCCCAATGACGATAACAACTTGTAATTCTGTATTTAGTGTCATAATTGCAAATCAGACTTTTTGCTGCATGAAATTTCC
>NC_091555.1:40462670-40472670 GCF_042767895.1 Penaeus vannamei
ACACACAAACATACACACACACGCACACACCCACACGCACACACACAAACACACACCCACACCCACACACACACACACACACACACACACACACACACACACACACACACACACACACACACGCACACGCACACGCACACGCACACGCACACGCACACACACACACACACACACACACACGCACGCACACACACTGGCATAAAAACGCAGCTGTAGAAGTCTCTATTCACCCTCCTGACTCTACCTGAATTTTTTATGTTTCCTATAATGTCACACGACCTTGCCCTCCCAAATGTATCACAAATCGCCCCATGTAGATACATCATGCCTTTTTTATGTATCTGTTTAGTATTACTATTTTTTTTTTTTTAGCCTATCCCGTCTGTAGAAAAATATTACGGTAGATCTATATGAAAGTTCCTCAAGGCAATCGCAGAAAATAAACATTATGAAAAGCGTTTTTCAGAAAATAAACATTATAAAAAGCGTTTTTCAGAAAATAAACATTATAAAAAGCGTTTTTCAGAAAATAAACATTACAATAAGCGTTTTTCAGAATATAAACATTCTAAAAAGCGTTTTTTTTCAGAAAATAAAAATTCTAAAAAGCGTTTTTTCAGAAAATAAACATAAAAAGCGTTGTCTGCGGTCTTTGTAATGTGATCTACTTTTTGGTCACAAGAATCAGGGTATAAATCTTCGTTAATGTTAACATATAACGACACATGTGAGTATTTTTCCTCCACTGTGAGATAAAAATGCTAGTCGCACACACGGAAGCTCTCATGACTACACCTATTATTTGGTGACGTCACGAATACGTCATCGTTTTTGCGCATCTTTTCCGTGTGTGTGTGTGTGTGTGTGTGTGTGTGTGTGTGTGTGTGTGTGTGTGTGTGTGTGTGTGTGTGTGTGTGTGTGTGTGTGTGTGTGTGTGTGTGCGTGTATGTGTGTGTATGTGCGTGTGTATGTATGTATGTGTGTGTATGTGTATGTGCATGTGCGTACGTGTAGTGAATGAGTGAGTTTAGTGAGTTCAGTGATTACGTAAGTGGGTAATTAAGTGAGTGAGTGTGCATGCGTTTATCTACATGTATGCGCAGGTGTGTATGCGCGATTGCTTGTCGTATCATCGAGCGTGAATGTACATATGTCGGTAAAAAGTCTAAATAAATATACCATGTCAGTATGGGTCCCTGTGAGCGCGTATGCTTACATTAACCATACCAGATACATTCCACATCATACATTCCCATGATGTGTTTCCCATAAAGATAATCAATATGTGAAACGAAGTCGTGTGTTAGCGCTGAGTCACTGTGATAAGCGGTGGCCTTCATGACTCTGGTCTAGGGAGCATAAAGGTAAAGCTTTATTTGTTTCGAAGACAATGATGCTCTGCGCGGGATTTGAACATGCTAGGCTTTATATAAATACAAATACAGATAATTGCGATACACTAATTATTAGATTAAACGGCTACATGTAGATAACAAACGGGGTAGCTTAATCAAAATGGAATATTAAGTCATTACATGAGTGCTCTCTGTGCCTCTCTTAAGCACAAGATACACAACAATGAAGTCAGTTAAGAGACCCAAGAGGTTCCTGATTAAATGCGATCCTGCTCGCTCTACCTGCGGAATAACTTTAATTGAACGGAACAAAATGCAAACGACAATCCGTAACTGATTAACTAATAATAATAAATAAGTCAGTTGAGTCTTAATCTTCATTTTCTGATCTTACGCAGCGTGGAGTAATATTAAATCGTATCCCATCCTTAAATCCAGCACGAACTATGGTGAAGAACCAAACAGTCTCTGTCTATCTATCTATCTACCTGTATCTATCTATCTATCTACCTGTCTGCCTCAGTCTGATCCTCCCTCTCTCTCTCTCACCTTCACCTTCACCTTCCCTCTCTAATAATTTACATAACCTTAACTTTATACACACTCCTGACACGTAGAATAAACAAGCAAACATGCGCGTCGGAGGCAAGGGAGCTCCATAAGCGAAAAAAAAAGTACTGAGCAAGCACACGCACACACAGTGTATCAAGGCAACGCGTATTTCAGCGATAAAACAAACTGTCCAAATCCCCCACAGCCAATATCGAGGTCGGGGAAGGAGGTCACAGCAAGCGATATACATTCGGGTCGTTCCTGGAAGTTAGAGCGTTTGAAAATGTCGACGAGGGCCAAGGAGAGAAAGAAACGGAGGAAGGATGGAATTCTAGGTAGCTCAATATCCATCTAATTTTTAAAAAGGGGATCTCTGAATCGTTTGCATCGCTAAATAACTCAATATTCATAAATCTTTAGAAGAATATTTGAATGGTTGCATCACTAAATACTGGACATTCATATGAATATCCGTTGCCCCAGTTCTACCGTCAATTCCCGCCACTTTTCGAAATTTCGACGCTGTTCCCAAGGCATCTCATCAATACTTACCGAGCTAAGGATCGAAATTTCTTCACCGCTGCACGTGCCATAGCGTAAAGGTCAAACGAGTGACACGTGACAAGACACAAATCGCCAAATCGACACGAAACGCAGACATTACCAAAATAGTACACTGATGTCGAATCAAGAATTCTTCCAACCCGAAATCCGAAGCTATTTACGTACATATTTTAGTCGCTCAAGTAGCATTCTTCAGCGAAAGTAAGTGTTGTACGTGTGTCTAGGTGTTGTATGTATGTCTGGCTGTAAATATGTCGGGAATGCAATTCTGCAACACCGCAGTGAAGTTTGCAAACTCTGCAGTGATATTGGGTTTAATCAAGGTCACATAACGAATAAAAGTTTTAAGGGACACTAAAACGTTTTATATTTCTCTCTCTCTCTCTCTCTCTCTCTCTCTCTCTCTCTCTCTCTCTCTCTCGCTCTCTCTCTCTCTCTCTCGCTCTCTCTCTCTCTCTCTCTCTCTCCTTCCTTCCTTCTCTCTCTCTCTGTTATTCACTCTCCCTCTCTCTCTCTCTCTCTCTCTCTCTCTCTCTCTCTCTCTCTCTCTCTCTCTCTCTTTCTCTCTTTCTCTCTCTCTCTCTCTCCCCCTCTCTCTCTCACAAACACACACACGCACACACACACACACACACACACACACACACACACACACACACGAAGCCACTCTCCAGTCACAAAGGTAAACCCCTGGAAGTCCTATACACTCGTCGTCCTCAGTTCGAGTCAGTATCACGGGGGGAAGATACCTTACAAATTAGCTACTACAACCTATCCTACTGACCTAATTCTCCATATTTTTAAAGTGACTGACCCCGATTATATATCTATTTTTACATAAATATTATTCTTCTTTGTTAATATTATTTCAATCGGCGTCGACATCATCCGTCATTTTCATCACCATTATCGTTGTCATAACTGTTATCATTATCATATCATCACCTTCATAATAATAATAATGATAATAATAATAATAATAATAATAATAATAATAATAATAAGAATTACTATTATCATCGTAAATAAATAAATAATAACAACAGTAATATCAATGATATTAACAAAACAACAAGGGCGATTTCAATCAAAAATAAAATAAGAAAAAAGTAAACGAACAGTTAATAAACTACAAAAAAATGTACATCTTGATAACAAATAGGAACCATGCTTATGCAACACTACACTGCGTACAAGTGCACACAAACGCACACACACGCGCACACACCATTAACGTAAATAGATTAGTTACTTCCCTGAAACCACTTCCACCCTACTTCCCCTCTCTCGGAAACCACTTATAAGCTTTCACATTTATTTATTTTTTCTTACTTCCTTCTCTTCCTCTTTCTAACGATTTAGTCTCTTTTCCTTCCTTCCTTCCTTCCTTTTACGTCTCTGTTTATTCCTTATCTTCCTCTTTCTCCCGTGTCGTACCAGTCTCTCTTCTTTCCTTCTTCTTCCTCTGTATTTCTTTTTATTTCTTCTCTTCATCTTTCTCCAGTATCGATCTACTCCCCCTTCCTTCCTCCCTCTTCCTTTTACGCCTGTTTATTCCTATTCTTCCTCTTTCTCCCGTGTCGACCTAGTCTATCTTCCTTCCTTCCTTTCTCTTCCTTCTACATTTCTGTTTATTCATTATTTTCCTCTTTCTCCCTTATCGACCCATTCTCCATTCCTTCTACATTTCTATTTATATCTTCTCTTCCTATTTCTCCCTTATCGACCCATTCTCCCTTCCTCCCTCTTCCTTCTACATTTCTATTTATATCTTCTCTTCCTCTTTCTCCCTTATCGACCCAGTCTGCCTTCCTTCCTTCCTTTCTCTTCTTTCTACATTTCTGTTTATTCCTCCGCTTCCTCTTTCTCACTTATCGACACAGTATCTCTTCCTTCCTTCCTCTTCCTTCTACATTTCTGTTTATTCCTTCTCTTCTTTCTCCCTTATCGACCCAGTCCGCCTTCCTTCTTTCCTAACTTTCTTTCTCTTCCTTCTACATTTCTGTTTATTCCTCCGCTTCCTCTTTCTCCAATATCGACCAATTCTCTTTTCTTTCTTTTCCAATTCTTTCTACGTCTCTCTTTACTCCCCTTCTGTTTTCTACCCTCCTAATACTCACCTGCTTAAAACCCTTTCTTGTAAGACTTCCTGTTCATACTGACACACATTCCTCGTATTACGCATAACCTTAATAAACTACAATCGAATTCCGTTACTCACAGAACAAAAGTTAAAATAGACGAGAAATTGGAACAAACAAATAAAAAGAGTGTATATTTGAAGAGTTAATTTTAAGCACGTTACCAAACCGACACAAAATAACAGTTAATAATAATAATAACAAATACAAACAACTTCACCCATAAACAGAGGATCGAAGCCTAATAAGATTCGAACCCTCGATTCAACAGCCAAAACCTCCTCGAGTCCTGATTGTGTGTTCAATCAACTCCTCGACACGAGACCTAATCACCTACATCTATATTAATGCCACGGTCACCCATTATATCACTGATCGTGGGTTATCATTATCTTTTTAAGCACTGTGTATTTTTTTTACTTCCTTTTTTTATCGTATCTTTTATCACTATCGCTCTGGGAAATGAAAAAGCTTCTGCCATCGAAGGTGCTTCTCGTCTCCCTTTCACTTTTGAATAATAAATCAGTTCCAGGCGGGCCGCGTGTTAGTGATGTCGCCTTGATAACACACGCACGAAGGCCATGCTGTGTGACGTCTAAAATTAAGGAGAGAGACCCGCTTCCTCGCCTTTTGTGTCACGGAAGCCTATATACGTTTTTTTTTAACTTGAAGAAAAATTATTCTTCTCTATCTTTACTTTCTTTTTTTTCTGATCTTTATTAACATTGGGTGTTTTTTTATACTGGTTTGACCTGTCCGAATTCCGTTTTCTGTGATTCCCCTGGTCTGTTTTGATTAATAACCAAACAATCGTATTTTTATCATCACTTGACCTCTTGTTCCACTTACTTCACGATCAGATTAAACGTTCACAGCCCAATGCCCCCGTTCCCCTTATTATATATACAATATTACACATTCTAGAACTAAATTACTTATCCTCGCGTTCCTGTTTACTTCGTAGCTAACCTACACGCGCCATTTTTTCCTTCAGGTTCGATAGTCAATTTACGCCCACCTACTGGACAGGTAACTACGACGTTACACTCTTAAAGACTTTTTAGTAACGCCTCTCACGTCCTACATATAATATGTACACTCACATGCGTCCTCTGGCCAAAACCATACCTCGCAATGGTAGGCTTACCTGCCTATTTTTCTTTCTTTTTTTAGTTTACATACACATAGTAATTGTAAAGTAAAGAAATTCGTTGGGAATAAGAATATGTATAAAATAAAATACGTGTAGTAATATTTCTGCAGTGATAAGCACTTTTGACACATGATAATCTTTCATCAAAATTATATGATTCCATCGAAGATTTAGTATCAGAATGACGAATCTTGAGGAATCATCATCCTTATTTTGCCCATTTTCTACAGATGTCGCCATGTCCGACGTGCAGGTTTCTCGCAAGCGGTGCCGTGCCAAGCGCAGAAGTTCCCTTATTAAACTTAATGAGCAAACAAAACACGATTCAGCGCCGAACCACAATGGGCGCCTCGCCACGCCAGCTCTCGTGATCCCGCGCGCCGCCGCTCGCACCTCGGCAAGACGCTCTATGCAATCGGACATGCAGATGTGTGTACGTATGGACGCTTGTATACGTGTGTGTGTGAGTGTGTGTGTGTAGGTATCTCTCTCTCTCTCTCTCTTCCTCTCTTTTTTCTCTCCCTCTCTTCCTTTCCCATTCCCTTTCCCACTCCTCCCCCCCCCCTCTCTCTCTCTCTCTCTCTCTCTCTCTCTCTCTCTCTCTCTCTCTCTCTCTCTCTCTCTCTCTCTCTCTCTCTCTCTCTCTCTCTCTCTCTCTCTCTCTCTCTCTGTGTGCGTGTGTGTGTGTGAATGTATGCATGTATGTACAAATAGGTAGGTAAAGACACACACATCGATTTTTAAGTGCTTGTGCGTGGCAGAGTGTGTGTATATGAGTATGATACAAGGTCAAAGTTGAGAAGCGTAAATGATTTCATAAAACTTCGCAATCACATTGACATCCTGACACGCTAACCTATTGCAGACCGACATTTCCGCGCCCTCCTCTTAAAAAAAAAAAAGTCAAACCAATTTCCTGCCTTAGACATAAACAAACCCATAAACCTCGTGAAACCTTCGTCCCCATAACCATCACCATGACTCGGAATTTCATATCATATCTCACCCCCATTCCACCCCCCACCCACCCTAATTCATCAATTTCCTCGTTATCGGCAAGGTCGCAATTTGCTTCCGTTATCGTTGGATTCTCGTCTTTATGACACCAAACCGTTAAGTCGGACGCCACTGAATAAAATATCTAATTTCGTGGATTGCATTTTAAACGCCGTCATTATCTTATTATTTTTTATGTTGGTGCTATTCTTGATATCAGATAAGGGCGACGAGAGATGATGATATCATTTCAATGCCTTGATATTATAATTATTATCTGTATTATTACTGCGATCGTTATCATTGTCATTCTCAACATCATTTTCATCCATCATTCTCATTATCATCATTGCAACTTACTTTTACTACTACTACTACTACTACCACCACTACTTGTACTACTACTACTACTACTACTACTACCACCACTACTTGTACTACTACTACTACTACTACCACCACTACTTGTACTACTACTACTACTACTACTACTACTACTACTACTACTACTACCACCACTACTTGTACTACTACTACTACTACTACCACCACTACTTGTAGTACTACTACTACTACTACTACTACTACTACTGCTGCTACTGCTACTACTACCACTACCACCACCATTACAACCACTATTATCATCATTACTCCTATCATTATCATTTCCACACGTGATCTACTGTTCCCTTAATAAAAACCCTATCTCCCACCATCTAACAAAACCTGTGTCCTTCTTGCAACATAGAAAAAAATGTATCGAAAACTATTCCCCCCAAAAGACGAAAACTCTATGTAACGCCACTATTCGCCAACGTTTTCTGTTGACAATTATTTCGCTTCAGTATCACAGCTTATCATCCATCAATTCAAGGCCGTGTTGCATCACAGAAGCCCTGCAACTCACACACACACACACACACAGCCCTGCAGTGCACTGTCATGCTGCCTCGAGTCTGTATGACAGCATGACACAATGTTTTAATGGCAAACAGAAACTGCATTCCGGTTAACTCTGCGGATGGCAACCCCTGCAACACTGTGCAGATAGATAGATAGACAGACAGATAGATAAATAGGCAGGTAGGTGGGTAGGGAGGGAGGGCGAGAGGGAGGGATAGAGGGATAGAGGGATAGAGGGATAGAGGGAGAGAGGGAGATAGAGAGATAGAAGATGGAAAGAGAGGGGCAGCAAGATAGATTGACAGATAGAGATTGAGAAAGAAGAAGAAGAAGAAGAAGAAGAAGAAGAAGAAGAAGAAGAAGAAGAAGAAGAAGAGAGAGGCAGAGAGAGAGAGAGAGAGAGAGAGAGAGAGAGAGAGAGAGAGAGAGAGAGAGAGAGAGAGAGAGAGAGAGAGAGAGAGAGAGAGAGAGAGAGAGAGAATTTGTGTCATAAGAACTGTCTTCCCGGGTAGATGAGAACAGAAATGTCACAAGTATGAAAATGCAGAGAATAATATGGTAGCTGCGCGTATCCTGCATCTTTGTGTGGTATTGTTTAAGATAACTAAAATTATACATTTCTCTTCATCCCTAAGTATCTGTCTCTGTTTATCTATCTATTTATCTACCTCCTGTCTATTTACCTATGTCGTCCCTCTTTTCTCTGGGCGAGTAGGTTGTTAGTTAAGGAATCATCTATATATATAGTTAACTGCTCCAGAACATGACTCGACATTTAAGGAGTCTAACCTATACTAACCTAACTTGACTTGACCTTATTGAAAAAGAAATTAGATGTATCACAAAAAGAATAAAAAAAAAAATATTTATTTTTTATGATACATTTTTTTTTTCAATAAGATTAAATGTATCATAAAAAAGAAATAGTAAACACAAGAACACAAAGCTCTTCATAGTCACATGGGTCACAAGCCCACAAAAATAGCAAAGCCTTTGCGGTGCAGAATGTCATACTACCTCGCCAAATTATAGCATCTTTCTTTCCAAAATATACTTCATTATCTTCTATGCTTGATCCGAACAGAATGGAGTTCAGTTAATACTAATCATTGTGTTAAATGTTATTGCAAGAGGTGTAATACAGTAATTCTAAAGTGTGTTTAATACTTGAACAAGCTTTGTAGTGTCTTTGCTTCGAGTTAGGTTAGACTTCACCGTACTTTATTGTCATAATATGAGTTACTGTGAGGCGTGGGATAGCATATATAAATTTCAGTCAAAGGGTGATATTCAAGTCTACAGTGAAAAGCTGGCAATGACTAAATGAAATCACATCACGTATTACTATCATATACCTAGACATTATATCCATGTTATTATTAACGAAGAACCCCTTTTTCGGTAATATTATCAAATACATAGAGAAATAAATATATAAATTATGAATAAACAGATAAACAAAAGTAAAAAAAAAAAATAAACAGATAAATAAAACAAATATAAAACAATTATTTTTAAACCACCACCACGTTACTCGACCCCCATTTCAGAATGCCAAACAATAACAGGTACAGTTTGCCTTGTTTAAAGTTGTTTGTCACCAGAAGCGACATACGCGTGGAATACGAATGGATATAAATGACCGTTGGAACAATTAAAAGGTGGTTTAGCATGCGTACAGGATACACTACGGGGAAAAAAGGACGATATCCTATATTGTTCCAACAGGTACAATTAAAAGGTTGTCCAGCATGCGTACAGGATACACTACGAGGGAAAAAAGGACGATATCCTATATTGTTCCAACAGGTATCTAAATGTACGACATTTACTAATGAAAACGTTAATCGGATTGGCATTATGGGACAGTTTCGGAAGCCCGGATTTTTAGGCACCAATCCTGTTTGAGCTTGTGATCATGCAACATAGATTTTTGGGGGGTCTCCCTCTCTCCCTTTTTTCGTTCTCTCTTCTCCCATCTTTTTTTCTTTCTCTCTCCATCCCACCTTACTCTCTTACTATTTCCTTCCCTCTAGCTCTATCTCCCTTCCTCCTCTCCTTCCCTCCTTCCCCCTCTTCCTTCCGATTTAGACGACGAATCAGTAGAAGAAAAAGAAAAAAAAAAGAAACATGAGAATGAGAAGTAAAAGAACACGAACAAGAAAAAATAGAATAAGAGTAAGAACAAGAAGGATAGGAAGGAGAGGAACAGGAGGAGGAGGAGGAGGAGGAGGAGGAGGAGGAGGAGGAGGAGGAGGACGAGGAGGAGAAGGAAAATCTGATGGAGAAGAAGAATGAGGGGAAAATGGAGGTGAAATAGAAAGGAAGATGAAGTA
>NC_091555.1:40475170-40477670 GCF_042767895.1 Penaeus vannamei
TCAAAAGAATGAAACTTGCACCCGCCAAAATGAAATCGTTGTGTTCTGTGTCAAGGAGCACTTCTAAAGGAGTGTCCTTCAGGATAAAAATGGAAGGAGAAAGGGAAGGAGGGTAACAGGCCCAAAATAAGTAAAACAAAATAAGTAAAATAAGACAATAAAATAAAATGGTAAATTAATTAAGGAAGGGAAAAGAGTCATGTTAGGGAAGAGATACTATAGTTAAAAACGAGCAACTAGAATATTAATGACAATTATTATAACAGTAATAAAGATAATAATACCAACAACAACAACAACAACAATAATAATAACATTAGTACTAATAATAACAATGATAATAATAACAATAACAATTATAACAATAATAATAATATTAACAGTAATAATAATAATATTAATAATAATAATAATAATAATTATAACGACAACAATAGTAATAACTAATAATAACAACAATAGTAATAACTAAAAATAACAACAATAGTAATAACTAATAATAACAGTAATAGTCATAATAATGATAATAAAAAAGAAAGAACATGAACTAAAAGAAGCAATATAATAACAACAAAATCATATAATAATAATAATAATAATAATAATAATAATAATAATAATAATAATAATAACAATAATAATATAAATAATTAAAAATAAAATAATAATAACAATAATTACAAAAATAATGAAAACAATAATAGCAATAATATCAATGATACTAACACTAATAATAGTGATAAGGATGATGATAAAGATAATAATAATAAAAATAAAAATCTTAACAATAACAATAATAATAATAACAACAAAAGATAATGTGTATAGCGAAGAAGAGAACGAAAATATACAATAAAATATCAATTATATAAACTTAAAATGGACAGCGACTAGCGATAAGATACAACAATAAGAGCAAGAATAAAAAAAAGATAAAGATAATTAGATGATTAGATAAAGCAAGGAAGGTCAGGTGGAAGAAAATAAAATAAACCAAATTATCCAACAAACTAACTAATCAAACAATAATCTTCAATAAACAATTACCTATATCGAAAAAGGGGAGAGAAGGAGCAACAAAACAAATATCTAATAATTACGCAATTAAACCGGTTTCATTGCGGCAATAATTAGAAACAATAATCAGGTAATTACATAGATTAAAGAAGGGAAAGGGTTAGCACCAGCCAAAGGAACCCACTTAACCGAACCCCGTTAAAACGTATTCAAGTTAAATGCGCGTGTAAAAGCGTATGTTAACCGACGGCCTGAAAGGAAACAAGTCTTGCCTGAGGAAAAGCAGGATTTGGGGCTGGGTAGAAAAGGCGAGAGTGTATATATATATATATATATATATATATATATATATATATATATATATATATACATATATATATATATATATATATATATATATATATATATATATATATATATATATACATATATATATATACATATATATATATATATATATATTATATATATACTTATATGCATATATACATACATAAATACATACATACATGCATACATATACAGATATACGTATACATGCACATACACACACATATATATATAAATATAAAGGTAAATGTGTATTTTTCCGGATAAAATTAAAGAGTATTCGAAGTTTTTTTAAAGATTTTTGAAGAATATAAATACAAAGTACAAAGGGTGGTTTATTTTCAATAATGAATTCGCATAGGAATGTATATCAATAAAAGATAAATGTCACTCAAAGAATAAAAGGAAATATAAAAACAAACAAGCAGATAATACATGTTGATAACGAATTATTCGAAAAGAACAAATGCATTTCGCTAAACTCTAAGGATACAGCCGCCAGATTTCACTAAACGAACAATGGTTCCTTTGATTGTTAGCCTTTGAACGGAGAAAAAAAATTACAGGTCCGTAAATAAATAAATCAGAAACATAAAGAAACTTATTAGCTTCACCGATCGGCTTTATTATCCCGTTTATTAAAATCATTAAAAAAACAAATGAGGGGCAATTTCCAGCATACTTCTTGGAAATAAAACCTGGATGAGATATTCTAAAATTTTATTTCTTTGGAGCTGTATTCTAGAGGGGAAAATATCAGTCATGAAATTTTCAGAACGCCCTTTCTTCCCCTCGAAATTTAGAAAGTAGAAAATATCAAGACACCAATTGATCAGTGACGAAAAAAGCGAAAACACAATAAGTAAATAAAGTTTAAAATCGCACACACGTTTTATTTTTACGCACATATCCCACTAGTTCTTCCTCCAGCGATTTACTTAAGCGCAGAAAAGATTGGGAAGAAAAAAAAATTGCGTTTCTTGGCCGAGGGCACCTTGACGTACCCGGGGATTCCTACTAGCCAAATCAGGTTTTTAAATCTTGCCAACCAAACCAGCTTCAGAAGCAAATAATGTTGAGAACTTCTAATCGTATAAAAAAAGGAACGCGCGGAAATATGTAAACAAACATACGCTTCACACATGCACGCGAA
>NC_091555.1:40482670-40495170 GCF_042767895.1 Penaeus vannamei
AGGGAGGTGAGGAAGGGAGGGGGAGCGAGGGATAGAGAGGGAAGGGAGTGGAGGGAGGTGAGGAAGGGAGTGGAGGAAAAGAGAGAGAGAGAGAGAGAGAGAGAGATGAGAGAGAGAGAGAGCAAGACAGAGAGAGAGAGGGGGGGGGGGTAGCGAGAGAGAGAGAGAGAGAGAGAGAGAGAGAGAGAGATTTAAAAAAATATATCCTAATGAGCTTTCGTTTCCTTGGGTCTAACCACCTTTTCCCAAACCACTCATCTTCCCATTCTTACTTATCAGAATGTAAACAAAGCCGTCTCTAACACCCTTTAGTTCCTTGGTTGTAAACACTTGTCCACCTTTACTTACCCCGCGAGTAGACAAAGCTATTCTAATGCTCAAGATCCCCTGGAATGCAAAGTACCTGAAGATTGGATTGCCCTACCTACTACGATAACGGCAATATCCCGTTCTAATTCCCTGATAGATAGATATATAGGTAGATGAAAATAATGGATGTCCTACCTACTATGGTAATGGCAATACCCCGTTCTAATTCCCTGATAGATAGATAGATAGGTAGATAAAAATAATGGAATTCCTACCTACTATGGTAATGGCAATACCCCGTTCTAATTCCCTAATAGATAGATAGATAGGTAGATAAAAATAATGGAATTCCTACCTACTACGGTAATGGCAACACCCCGTTCTAATTCCCTGATAGATAGATAGATAGGTAGATAAAAATAATGGATGTCCTACCTACTACAGTAATGGCAACACCCCGTTCTAAATCCCTAATAGATAGATAGATAGAAAAAAAACTTGATGATCCTGTTACATGAAGATATAGCGCACTGACGTCAGGAGAGAGAGAAAAAAAAATCAGTATTCCGGTCACTTTTCCTCATCTTGTATTCTTGATTTTTTATTGTAGATGTGCGCATGAATTTATGAGCTCTCTCATTGATCAGTTTTGGCTGACCCGGTTTCATCTGGAATAACAACCAACGAAAAAATAAATATATAAGATCTCTCCTCATTTAACGGCGAGATTTAATGGCAGTTTCCTAACTAGATTTACTATCTTGCCCTGGCTTTATATCATGTTGTTTATTTTATGTGACCCGATCTCCGGAGGGTAGGCGTGACCTCGCGTGTAATGGCACCCCATTCAGTAAAACGACTGTCCTCTTATTGGCAACGTTGGGTATGACATGACCGATGAAGAAAGAAGCTGTTGTTGTCTTTTAATAGAGAGTGTTTTACTTTTTTGTTGTTGTTTTAAGTCTTCTCCCGTATTTGTAGATCTTTTGATTATATTATTTCTTTATGTTTTGTCTGTCTGTCTGTATTTTTTTGTCCGTCTGTCTGTTGTCTCTCTCTTTCTCCCTCTTTTCTCTTTCTTTCTTTCTTACTTAATTTCTCTCTCTCTCTCCCCTCCCCCCCCTCTCTCTCTCTTTACCTCTTCTCTCTCCTTCTCCTTCCCTCCTCCATTTCCCTCAAGAAATACCCGCCTATACCCTTCAAACGCGACACACTTCACCACCATCAAGGATTACCAAAACCACTTCTCTCTTAATCCTCCCACTCCCTCCTTCGGCACTAAAAACACTTCGCACTCTTGGCCTCTTCCACCCGTGACAGACAGCCTGGCACTCATGACAAATTTTGCGAACCAGAAACAGCCGGAGAGTGAAATTGAGAAGCTTCGGAGGCAGTGACCAATTTCTTGCTGCGACTCCAGATGGTCGTATGGTGTTCATGTGTGTATACATATATGCATGTATGTATACACATATATATAAACATACATATATGATAAATATATACATATGTGTGCGTGTGTGTGTGTGGTGGGGGGAGGGGGGATAAATAAATAGATAGAGATATATATAGAGATAAATATAAAACTATATCTATATATAAATCTTTCTCTCTCTCTCTCTCTCTCTCTCTCTCTCTCTCTCTCTCTCTCTATATATATATATATATATATATATATATATATATATATATATATGTATATGTATGTATAAATATATATATATATATATATATATATATATATATATATATATATGTATATGTATGTATAAATATATATATATATATATATATATATATATATATATATGTATATATATATATATATATATATATATATATATATATATATATGTACATTTACAATTACACACACATATATACACAATAAATACGTAAATACACACACATACATTCTTGTTTGACGTGTATCCTATTACTACAGCAAAGACGTCGAAATGGATCATGAGGAAAATGAGTCTATTTACAGCAGACCGCATGGCATGTGGCGTGGCGTGTGTCACTCGGGCACATGTAAGGATTTCCAACATGAAAAAAAAAAGAAAAAAAAAATCGACACATTCCTTCTTCCCCGGGAAAAGATCGTCATTTGTCGTAACAATTCCGGAAAATAATAAGTGTTTTCGCTCGTTCCGTCTGCCGGGAGGACGTGTGATTAAATCAATTAGTAAGAAACTTCATTAGTCTGTTGCAGCGGTCTCTCTCTTAATGGAACTGTAATTACCCGCGGCTTGAGATATATTTCACATTCATGCGTTATCATTTTAATGGACGAAAACACTTATGTGCATGTGTGTGTAATATATATACACCGTGAATTGTATTATATGAATGCCTTTGTTAGTTTGAATATTACTGGCATTTTTATAACTAAATCACTAAGCATTTTTCTGTTGCTCAAGTAATTCATAAATTATGCACATTATCCGATAGGAAGGCGGAAAAACACACACACGAATCGAATGGCAAAGCAAAATGGACAGAGGGAGAGGGAGAGAGAGAGAGAGAGAGAGAGAGAGAGAGAGAGAGAGAGAGAGAGAGAGAGAGAGAGAGAGAGAGAGAGAGAGAGAGAGAGAGAGAGAGAGAGATAATATAGTGGAGAAAGAGAAGAAAAAAAAACAAGCAGATGGAGAGGAAGAGGGATGGTCAGAGACAGAAAGACAACAGAGAAGAAAAAAAGGAACACACAAACACTCACACACACACGTAAAAAAACGGCAAGAGACGCTTACACAACACCGTCCCCGCAACACACAATGCACAAGACAAAACACCAATGACATGAACAGAACCGAATTCGACTTTCGCAGAACACTTTCCTCGAGACGGACTGATAACCCTCCCAAGGTTTGAGATTAGACAGAGATAGCCATTCCCCCTGGCTCTGTTTGCCTGTTACCTGACGATTTCTGGGAGGCACTGCTTACAACTCTCTCTTTCTTTCTCTCAAACTCTCTTTCTTTCTCTCTCTCTCAAACTCTCTTCTTTCTCTCTCTCTCTCTCAAACTCTCTTTCTCTCTCTCTCTCTCTCTCTCTCACTCTCTCTTTCTCTCACACTCTTTCTTTCTCTCTCTCTCTCTTAAACTACCTTTCTCTCTCTCTCAAACTCTCTTTCTTTCTCTCTCTCTGTTTTTTTTTTGTCTCATTAAACGTGTCAAAGTCAAAAAGTCTCTCTCTCTCTCTCTCTCTCTCTCTCTCTCTCTCTCTCTCTCTCTCTCTCTCTCTCTCTCTCTCTCTCTCTCCCGGATGATCTGCACGTGTCTGCTAAAAATACGAAGTTATCCACCCCTTCTCGCAGGTGTAGGATAAAAATAGGCCATTTCCTCTATGGTGTAAAATGCCTTCTCTCCCGTTGCTGGTTCTATTGCAGGATTCTACAAGCTACGTTTCAACGCACCTCTTCCCCTAAGGACGATGAATACCTACAGTGTCGTAAGTGTAAATAAATACAGCAGATTTGTAACCATGGCTACCCATAGCACAACAAAGGAAAGAAGTTAATGATACCAGACTGAGGATAAAAATAGGTACACGCATCTTCGCGGTAGGAGTAGTTCAATCAGGTCTATAATAACCGTATCCAAATTAGGAATTCCAGGGACATGTCACGTGCAGCAGGGGAATAAAATGACTTTTTTTTCTCGAAACTTTGGAGATGTATAAATGCACAAAACAGGTCTTTAAACTGAGTGACTCATTGTTTAAAACGAGTCCCGAGGATCGCACTTCTACTGGGACACACTTCTCGCCGACTTTTAAGATAAAAATAGACTTTTTCGCAATAACAATAAAAAGGGAAGTGAGAAAAAAACACCAATAAAAAAAAAGAAAAGGAAAAGAACAAACACATCGTTCATAAAGCCAACCCTCAGACGCTATCACATGCTATATCAAGGTTATCACAAAACGTAATCTTATCAAAACATCTAAGCACTAATCCTATAAATGTCCTCTTCTTCAGGCTTCCTCGCGCTGACCATCTCTTAGTTCTCTGATGTCCCTCTTCCCATCAACCCCCCACCCCCCTCGCTACGACGATATACAATCAATAATTCAGTTAATGATAGAATTTACTAGGAAATGCACTGTCATAATGCAAAGGTCACATATTCCGATACAAAGAGTTAAATAAGTCCAGGACGCTGACCACCTCTCAATTCCCTTATGTCCCTCTGGCCTTCCCATCAACCCCCCCCCCCCTCGCTACCACGATATACAATCAATAATTCAGTTAATGATAGAATTTTCTAGGAAAAGCAATGCCATAATGCAAAGGTCACATATTCCAAAATTCCAAATACAAAGACGTTGACCATCTCTCAATTCCCTTATGTCCCTCTACCCCCCCCCCCCTTACTACTACGATATACAATCAATAATTCAATTAATGATAGAATTTACTAGGAAAAGCAATGCCATAATGCAAAGGTCACCTATTCCGATACAAAGATTTAAATACGACGTTGACCACCTCTCAGTTCCCTTATGTCCCTCTTCCCATCACCTCCCTTCCTCGCTACCACGATATACAATCAATAATTCAATTAATGATAAAATTTACTAGGAAAAGCAATGGCATAAAGCAAGTGTCACTTATTCCATATACAAAGACGTTGACCACCTCTTGATTCCCAAGTTAATGATAAAATTTACTAGGAAAAGCAATGGCATAAAGCAAGTGTCACTTATTCCATATACAAAGACGTTGACCATCTCTCAATTCCCTTATGTCCCTCTACCCCCCCCCCCCCACCCCTCACTACTATATTATACAATCAATAATTCAGTTAATGGCAGAATTAACTATGAAATGCAATATCATAATGCAAAGGTCACGTATTCCGATACAAAGATTTAAATACGACGTTGACCACCTCTCAGTTCCCTTATGTCCCTCTTCCCATCACCTCCCTTCCTCGCTACGACGATATACAATCAATAATTAAATTAATGCCAGAATTTACTAGGAAAAGCAATGCCATAACGCAAAGGTCGGCTCTATCGATACGACGAGTTAAATACGTCCACGGCCCGGCAATTATGCAAATTTAACCCTCATGACACCGGCACATCAAGGACAAGAGATATTCAATTGATTCGGGGATGTGGCAGAGCAATGCAATATTCGTCACAAGGCAATACATAGGTATACATAGGTGTATATTTACACATTTAAGCGTTCACGTTCGCGGATACGTATGAATACACATAAGAGTACATGTGTGTGTTTGTACGTGTATATATGTATGTATATTTCTACGGAAGTGTATATATGTGTATTTGTACGTATGTGTATATACGTGTTTTTGTACGTATGTGTATATGCACGTATGTGTATATACGTGAATTTGTACGTATGTCTATGTGTATGTGTATTTGTACGTATGTGTATACGAATACATGTTCGTGTACGTTCGAATATACGTGTACATGTGTGAATTTAAGAGAACAAATCTCTCCTTTTGATCTAGAATTCTTGGACGTAAGGAAAAAGTTTATCTTCCCGCGCGAGACATTTAAACTTTTGAGCAATTGAGTTTCTCGACTCCGTATTTCACCGCCTCCTCTCGCCGCTCCTCTCTCGCCTTGACGATGCTCCCCGTATGTTACCAAGCACTTGCATGCATATCACCCAGACTTCAATCTCTGTCTCTTTTTTATCTAAAGTATTCTTATCTCCCGTTTTCTCCGCTCGTGTCTCTTGCTTCGCTTTTTTTGGTTTTGTTTTCCTTCGTTGCTATCTTTTTTCTGTTCTTACTCTCGTAATGTTTATGTAACTGTTCTCCCCCCCCCCTCCTCTCTCTCTCTCTTTCTCTCTCCATTTAATATTATACACCCAAGCTTCTCTAACGTCACACAAGACAAGCCTAAATCCTAAAATTACAAGGAAGAGAGAGAGAGAGAGAGAGAGAGAGAGAGAGAGAGAGAGAGAGAGAGAGAGAGAGAGAGGGAGGGAGGGAGATAGAGAGAAAGAAAGAAAGAAAGAGAGACAGAGAAAGAAAGAAAGAAAGAAAGAGAGAGAGAGAGAGAGACATTTATATTAACCTACCACCCACCGTCAACACTGACCGACTCAATTTTATGCGCGCCTTTACCCCCTTTTACGAAAGAAGGAAAACTCCAGATAAGGTCATCCCTTCTCGGGGCATCAGATAAGAACCCTCCTCCTTGTCACAGGTCGTTGCATAATTCCTGCGAGCCTTGTTCTCAGAAGGCTAGTCCTACGCAATCAGGGCTACGGGGGCATTACTCTCTCTCTCTCTCTCCCTAACTCCCTCCTTCCTCTCTCTTTCTCTTTCACACTCTCCCTAACTCCCTCCTTCCCCCTTCTCTCTCTTCCTAACTCCCTCCTATCTCTCTCTCTCTCTCTCTCTCTCCCGAACTCCCTCCTTCCTCTCTCTCTCTCTTCCTAACTCCCTCCTTCCTCTCTCTCTTATTCACTCACTCTCATTCTCACTCCCCCCGCCTCTCTCTCTCTCTCTCCATCTCCCTAACTCCCTCCCTCCTCTCTCTCTCTCTCCCTCGTTCACTCACTTCTCTCACTCCCTAACTCCCACTCTCTCTCTCCCCTCCCTCCCTCGCTCTCTTTTTCACTAACTATTCCCCCTCTTCTCCTCTCTCTCTCTCTTTCCAACCTCCCTCCTCTCTCTCTCTCTCTCTCTCTCTCTCTACTCTCTATCTCTCCCCACTCTCTCCCTCCCTTCCTCGCTCTCTTTTCTAACTTTCTCCCCCATCCCTCTCTCTCTCTCTCTCTGCCAGTCTAAATATTTATTTCGTCTATCTATACATCTTTCTCTTTCTTTATATAATTCTCTCCCATTCTCGAACTTTCTTTTTTGTGTTTTTCCCTCTTTTCTTCATTGTTTTATAATTATATTCATAATTGTTTCAGCGGTTATTATCATTATCATCATCATCACTGTTATTATCGTTATCTCCATAAATATAACATATCCTCATTATTACGATATCTTAATCATCAAATTTCATATCACCATTAACATCAATACCCTAACCATTATCATTAACACTATCACCATCATTAGCACCATAATTAACTTTATCATTATCATCTTCATATCAAAAATCATTATCACCTCTTTTCAAAATTTGCCATTCTTCTATTTTCAATAAATATCAATTCAGGCGGACTTGGCGAATATGAAGCGTTGATATCAAAACTAATTTGCATATAGATTAAACAGAAATCAATCAATGGCCCCAAAAAATGCGAAGGAAAATTGAAATAAAACACAAAGGCAATAATAATGGTAATGTTATCAAGCAAATGAATAGACAAATTTATGGTGATGGTGGTGATGGTAACAGTGATGGTGACGGTGGTGGTGATAGTGATAGTGACGGTGGTGGTGATGGTAACAGTGATGGTGATGGTGACGGTGGTGGTGGTGGTGGTGATGGTGATGGTGACGGTGGTGGTGATGGTAACAGTAATAGTGTCAGTGGTGGAGATAGTGACGGTAGTGGTGATGGTATCGGTGGTGGTGGTGATGGTGACGGTGGTGGTGGTGATGGTGACGGTGGTGGTGGTGATGGTGACGGTGGTGGTGGTGATGGTGACGGTGGTGGTGATGGTGATAGTGACGGTGGTGATGGTAACAGTGATGGTGGTGATGGTAACAGTAATAGTGTCGGTGGTGGTGATGGTAACAGTAATAGTGTCGGTGGTGGTGATAGTGACGGTAGTGGTGATGGTATCGGTGGTGGTGATGGTGACGGTGGTGGTGGTGGTGATGGTGATAGTGACGGTGGTGATGGTAACAGTGATGGTGGTGATGGTAACAGTAATAGTGTCGGTGGTGGTGATAGTGACGGTGGTGGTGATGGTAACAGTGACGGTGGTGGTGATGGTAACAGTGACGGTGGTGGTGGTGACAGTGACGGTGGTGGTGATGGTAACAGTGACGGTGGTGGTGATGGTGATAGTGATGGTGGTGGTGATGGTAACAGTAATAGTGTCGGTGGTGGTGATAGTGACGGTAGTGGTGATGGTATCGGTGGTGGTGATGGTGATAGTGACGGTGGTGATGGTAACAGTGATGGTGGTGATAGTGACGGTGGTGATGGTAACAGTGATGGTGATGGTAACAGTGATGGTGACGGTGATAGTGACGGTGGTGGTGATGGTGATGGCTGTGGTGGTAATGACACTGATGATGGCACAATAATGAAGATGATGAATAATGATAATGATAAAGAATGAAGATTATAATGATAATGACGATGATAATAAGGAATGGTGATAATGACGATGATGATAAAGAATGATGATAAAAACAATAAAGACAACAATAAATAAGGTCATGATAATGATCCAACTCAGACCACAGACGATGATATTGATAAAAATGATAATGACAACCATAACAATAATACCAGCTGCACCAAAAGAAAAACAACAAATATAACACAACAAAAAACAACAAAAACAACAGAAATATCAAACTACACGATAAAAATCCTTCTTGAATTACACTCCATTCATCCTGCTCACTGTCAACACACTTCTGACACTATTATTAGACTAGCAACACCCACCCTCCTGATAGGCCTATATAGCCTTACCACACTCATGCTGTGTATCAACTTCCTTCCGATTAGCCTTCTCTTCCTTTCTCTCTCTCTTTCTTTCCCCCCTCTCTCTCTCTTTCTCCCTACTTTCCCCCTCGTGTCTTCTGTCCTAATGTGAATGTTCCTCTTCTTTCTTTTCTCTCTATCCGCCCTTTTATTCATTCCTTCTCCCCTTCCTTCATTTCATGCCGTAACACCATTCACTATCTTCATCATTTCCTTCCTTCCCCTACTTCTGCCTCCATTCCGTTATTCCCCTCCCCTCTCCCTCTCCCCCAACACCCCCTTACCCAACTCCTAAACCCTCCCTCCCTCTCCCTCTTCCCCCCCCCCCTTCTTCCCTTCCGCTTAACATCTCCACTCCATCCCCAACTCCCCCTCTCCCCCCATTACCCCAAAGCGTAATCCCTCCACTTCTCCCCTCCTTTTCCTCACCTCCCATCCCTCCCTCTTCTCCCAACTTATTTTTTCTCTCTCTTCTATCGCTCCCTCCCCCCTTCCCTCTTCTTCTCCTCTTCTCTATCCCTCTCTTCACCCTTTCCTCTTCTGCCCCTCCCCTCTATCCATCCCTTCCCCTTTCCCTCTTCTGCCCCTCCCCTCTATCCCTCCCTTCCCCCTTCCCTCTTCTGCCCCTCCCTTCCCCCTTCCCTCTTCTGCCCCTCCCTTCCTCCTTCCCTCTTCTTCTCTCTTTTATCCCTCCCTTCCCCCTTTCTCTTCTCCCCCTCCCTCCTTCCCATCCTCTCCTTCCCCTTCCCTCCCTCCCTCCCTCCCTCCCTATCCTCCCCAACCCGCCTTAATCCCCAACTGCTGACCGGAAATGCCATCCTTGTCTTTAGTGAGGTTTAAGTTTCAAAAGCTGTCGACCTAAGCGCTAAAAAGGGGGTTTATTTTTGGGTCTCGGTTACTACAGAGGCAGTGCAAGTGACCCAGGCAGCCCCGGGCACGCCTCTGGGGTTTTGTAACACAGGTATGGTGTGTTGTTTGTCTTCTCGTTATCCAAAAAAAAGTGAGATTTCCTCATTTGTTTACTTTGTTTTTTGGGTTGGTTGTCCTTATCTGTTTATCTCTCGGGTTGGTTGTCCTTATCTGTTTATCTCTCTCTCTCTCTCTCTCTCTCTCTCTCTCTCTCTCTCTCTCTCTCTCTCTCCCCCTCCCTCCTATCCGTTCGTTTGTCTTTGTACCCAATTGCTTATGCACTCATTCATCTACATCTCTGTGCACACACACGCTAAATCAACTATTTATCTATTAGTTTATTTATCTACTTAGTTCTTGAAATAATTATTCATCCACTAGCCCATTCACTGACTCATTTACAAGTCTATTTTTTCACTCACAATGATATCAATGACGGTGATGGTGGTGATGATAATGATAAAGATTATTATTAATGATGCTAATGATAATATAACAATAATAATATAACAGTAAAATAGCAGTCGCATTGATGAAGAAGAGGAGAATGTTGCAATAATATTAACATCTTGGTGATGATAATAACAACGATATTGATATTAATGTGATATTGCAAGTTGCTCTCAAATTGTCCCAACAGCATCAACTACAACAAAACTAAATAAAATGAATTGAACCATTTAAACCCAAATCACGAATCAGACCCCCCCCCCCCCATCAATGCACTGTATAAAAAGTAAACAACATTAAAATATACAGTGACCAACATTCTTCCTCACAACGACAGTCATCCTGGGGCTAACTCAAACTCGCTTCTTCATTAACATACTCATCCTTCTTGCCCCTCCTCCTCCTCCCTTCCCCCTCCCCGTTACCCTCTCCTTCAACCCCATCCAACCCCCTCCCCCTTTTACTCCTCTCTCCCAGGCATCCTCCCCCTGTCCCCTCCCTTCTTACGCTCACTCCTCTAGCACCCTACCTCACCCCCCCCCCCCCTCCTTTAGCCTCCCTGCTCCCCTCCTACCTTCCCCCAACACCCACTGCCCTCCTCCACTTCCACCAGTCCCCTCCCCCTCTCTCTATCTGCTGCCCCCAAGTTGCTAGTCAGCGTTACAATTTTCTACACATCATCACACTGGCCAATTCAACCAAGAAAAAATCCGACAGGGTAAACACTGGGAGTGTGTACAGGGCTGCTTATGTTTGTTTGTTTTTATTGTCTGTGAATTTTAAACTACTTGTCCGCTGTTTGTGATTATGACGGTACTTGTCTGTTGTCATTATAGTTTTTTAGTAGGATGTGGAATCTAATCATATCTAATATAAATGTATATTCTCCATGCATACCTGGTTACAGTATGTGACATTAAATGGCATTCGTTGTACGCTACCAAGGGAATCATTACATGGAAAGGTTTTACCGTTATAGTTATTTTTGGGTTTTGTTTACCCGTTTCATGTAAACAGTAGCATACATATTTATATACCCTCAGACTTATAGACAGTGAGACTTCCTTAATATAAGAAACTGGTCAATACTTTTTTTCCTTATAATAGACATGCTAAATACCAATCAATACCTGATTTTCAAAAACAGTTCAACTACGATCTTGAACAAAACAGAACTGGCACACAAATATAAACATAAGATGGAAATGACACGGACATCTACGAATAATTAAACCGGACACAATCCCTAACGATTTTGTGCACTGCGTCCAGGCAGATCATGGTAGGCAGGCGCATGACAGTGACACCATCTGCCGCATGTCTCCGGGCCCAGCTGCCAGTTGGTCTCTCGAGAGCAAAGGGGAGAGAGAGAAAGAGAAAAAAAAGTTCACATGCTGTAACATTCAAGCTGCAATATGACGTCACAGTGTAATGTTCGCACACACGCACTTTGTCGTTTAACAGCCGCTCGGGAAAACGTCTTCTCAGCTCGGCATCCACTTTTGTTTCTCTCGCCAGCGACTTATTCTCGGTTCGAAGCCGTGGTTGTCTCAGTCCCTGCCTCAACACGCACACACACACACGTACGGACATCTATCAAACACATACGCAGGCACAAGCACTAACGCAGACACGCTAGTAAAAGGGAGGTTTCCCGAAAGCCTAACAATAGACATCTGGCACTCACGTCTTGCTAAGTAGTGTCTGTGCAATCGCTGTGTTGACGCGAACTCCTCAACTTAGGCAGCTTCTAGGATTCCATGTTGATCTCTAGCTTGCTAACAAATAAATCCCGAATTATACGCCATATTTACAATCCATTTAGAATATATCAGGACTACATCAAACTGCGTGAATCATCTTAAAAATAGAAAAAAATATATCTCCCGGCATTTCGGCATAGCGGGTGCCGGGCATACAAGGCAATATTTAATTGAAACACGATGAAGTGTTATGAAGACATTAATGCAAATGACGCAAATAAAATACACGAGCATAATTTCCGCAGATGACATCAAGGCCAGCGCCTAGGCCTACATACTTAACGAGTGCAATGTCAAGTCGTATTTTTAGCTTAGAAAACCGTATGTCTTACGCATGGCCATCACGTGTGTCTGAGCCTTGAGAGGGCACTAGACGCAAACGTAACACGTGCCAAGAACAAGTGTGATGAACACTGAAAATCACAGTGCAATGGCTGTAACTACCAAAAT
>NC_091555.1:40512670-40520170 GCF_042767895.1 Penaeus vannamei
AATGAATATATTGTATGTGTTTTTTAGAGTTATTAATAGACAGATATATAAATAGACACTGTAGGAGTTCAGAGTCACAGTCAGAGTAATTACATTCGAATTTGTGTACATTTTGCTCGGCCGCAAGGGATCCTTTGAATAAAGCTCCACAATAATAAGATATTACCATTATTCCGTTTCCATAGAAATGATATTGACGATATCTAATTATAATGATAGTAACCATTATAACAGATATGGTGATAATATAATACTAATGGTAGTAATGATAACAATAACAATATTAATATTGATAGCAACAATAATGATAATTACTACAATTATTATCATCATTACTATTACTGTTATTATTCTAATTAGAGTAATAAAAATGATAAGTATAAATATATATTTTTTTCTATAACTAGTAGTTTGTATCTTCAGACCCTTCAGGTATCAACATATTCAAATGTCAACATGCGACGATGGAGTAACATGAAAGAGAAATGTTGCTAAATAGCGCTGGACCATGAAGTCAGTATCAACAGGAAGTTTTTTTTTTCTAATAACATGAATGCTGGAGTTCCCTTGAATCTTTTTATTTATTTATTTATTATTATTATTTTTTAATACAGCGACACTGGGCGATTCTAAAGATATCATAGCTTGGATATTTTTTTCTGATTTTTAGGATATAATCATTATTGTTATTGTGTCGCGTGTATTAGAAATTTCTGTTTATCTTCAAGTTTTGAAGTTGTTATTCTATTACGTGTATTACATCTTCCAATTCATCTTCTAAATTTGGAGCGTGATGAATTTAAGGAAAGAGACAGTCTCGCCTATAATTGAAAGTTTTCTGTGAATACAATGAATTGGTTCCATTTTCTTTGAATTGCATATTTTGGGGGTACACTATTTTAAACGTTAGTAATTCGGTCACTAAATGTTTAACCCTAGATATAGAGCGTGGCAGTGTTACAGAAAAATGTAGTTTGATAATTAAACTTGTAGGTGATATGTTATTAATAACAATGTTGCATTAATTTAAATAATACATTACATTGTAGTCTAGTAGTTCCAAACTGTTCCATGCTAAGTGTGGGATTACAAGTAGTTTCATTTTAGGCTTGGATTTTTTTCTTTATAGATTTAATTCTTTTCATTTCATCCTTTTCTGTTGATACGAATAATAAAAGAAACTCAATATAAACTGATGGTGGAATAATATCAAATGTCAAAAAATATAAATATATATAAATTAAGATATTCCAGATAAGTTCCATGATTAACTGATGTTAAAGGATATTCAACATAAACATATTTATATTAGATATCTATATTTATATTTTTTTTCTAGAACCAGTTTGTATCTTCAGACCCATCAGGTATCAAGAGATTCAAATATCAACATTCGAGGTGGCTACAGAAACGAAAAAAATCCGTGCCGCTTAGCCTGAAAATTCCTCATGTTGAGACGGATCGGTTTCTCTATCTGTAGAAATTCTTTTTGCAGAGACGGACAACCGGAACACTTCCTCGAATCGAGATCGAGGTTGTCGAACGCGGCCGAGTACTGCCGAAGATATACCTGAATTGGCGCGCATATTATAAGCAAGATGGCTGCGGTTCCCGATGGTGGTAGTTCGCCCGAGCTCCAAGAAAATGCAGTTTTACACGTCTCAAGATTTCCTATTGAAGTATGAAGAGTTTCAGAAGGAGCATTTATGCGTGTTTACAAGGGATGCTAGAACCGTTCAGAAAGCGAACAATTTGATTAGAAAAGGGCAACAGAAATTTGGCGCCGACCTTAAATTTGCATACGTAACAGGCAGATGTAAGATGGTGCATACCAAAGCAAAGCCACCAGGGTGCAGCCAAGCCAGAGGTAGGTGACCAAGCATATGTTGGTAGGTAGGGAACGATTATAGAATCCCCAGTCGCTGCCCTAAAAAAAGGTCATTCATTTACGGAATAGGCCTAAGCACAAGGGATAATGCCACAGATTTGCGTGACTTCCGATCGGGCATTCTAAATCTTAGTCGTTTTGGTAGCATCATCATCATGTTTAGCTAGTATACAGTGCATCGTGGCCCTGTTTGATCTTTGCAGGTTCGGTTCGTTTAAGTTAGGTTAGTTGTTAGGTTAGGTAAGTTGTTAAGTTATGTTATGTTATGTTAGGAAAGGTTAGCCTAAACAATTTCGTACCTCCATGAAAGAAAATCATCATGTAGAAACAGATCCGTTTCAGTAAACCTTGTCTATCAACATAAAACGATGGAGTAAGATATAGTGCCGTTACTATAAGGCAGGGGGATGTAGATGGCGCACTTGATTCGTGATTAAATAACACTGGTTAATGCTATGATAGTATATTTATAATCCATTAACCTTGGAAAATGTTTACAACATGACCGCATCCGTCATAGACTAAAGGCAATAACTTGGGGGGTCCGGTGGGGAGACATTTTAAGGGGGAAAGGGTAAGGGCGACAGTAAATAGGAAAAAACAAACCAGAACCAAAATTCGGCCATTCGACACGGCTTTGAGCGAACGAAAGAGCGAATGAGCCCAATTGAAACGCAGAAACTACCACAAAAATCACCGAATGAATCAAAATACTTCACAACCCGAGCGTTCCGAACGCCTCCCGACTCCCCCCGAATCACCGAATCTGCCCAGCCAATCGGCTACGACTGTACATCCAAAAGATGGAAGTTACTAATACGGCAGAGAAGTCGTGGTGGACCGCACACGTGTTAGCGATTTTTCGAGAAAAAAGGGTAATTTTTCATCATTAATCTCTGGCCCGAGAAATAAAAAAGAGGTATCTTTCATTTTTCTCCCAAGTAAATCAAGAAAAATGGGAGTCCGGCCGGTCACCAGCACTGTACTTCGCGGAATGTTTTTGTCGATCGTTCATTTGAGTGAACGCGAAGACATTTTGTAAACGGCGGGCTCTTTTGGTGCATTTTCGTTGAACATTTTGGAAATAAGAAAAAAAAAAAACATAGTGGTGCATTGAAACTAATCATTTATAATAAAATATTGTCAATTAAATTCATACAATACTATTACTGTAACCATAGTACCTACAGGTTTGATTATTAAATTATTTTTTTCTTTTAAACTTCCACGCTATAAATCCAGGGTTTATAATTGTGACCGAGTTTCTGAAGTTTGAAATAGTCTACCCACAAAATGTGTTATTTAAAGAAAATGAGACTAATTCATCTTATTCATAGAAACTCAGTAATTATAGGAGTCTCTTTCGTTAAATTCATCACGCTTCACAATTGGAAGATAAATATGATGTAGTAAAATAACAACTTTAAATTGGGAACATAAATAGGGAAATGTGATAAACGGATTAAGGTTTACGATAGGACCGCACCGACCAGGAGAAAATTGATCATAGCGTTGTAGGTGATGAAAAACTACTTTCATTGCTATCAAAATTGATTTGCAGAAGCGATCCTATTCGAGTTAAACGACGAAAATGTGGCGCGCAGAATGCCGTGCGGGGACTAAAGGCGTTTTGAGCAAGGAAAGTTCTTGCCTGAAATCTCAAGACTTTTTCTTGCTTTCTCAAGCGACCCCCTTAGATGGCTTGACTTGTGCTTGCAAAGTCAAGCGGTGTACCGTCACCATGGCAACGGCGTCATTCGCGTTCCGTACTGGTCACAATCCTTCGAATGCCAACTTTGGCCAAGAATTCCGCTTAATATTTTATCAGAGAAATAATTTTTTTTCATGGTATCTGATTCTGTAATTTCCATAAAATCATATTAAAAGAAATTGAAATTAACTGAAAACGAAAGGAGACATTGCAGATAATGGGAATGAAAAGTTTTTTACTTATAAATAAAAAAATATTATAAGACGAACAATTAATCTCTTACTTTAAAACTCCTCGTCTCTCTAAATCGAGAATATATCTACTATTCTATGAAATAAAGAATATTTCAAGTGAAAAAAGTCTGAGAAATTCTAGCAACATTCTTCTGTTGATATTGTATTCGGTGGCTGTTATATTTAACTTCATAAAATCAGATATACGGGAATGGGTAGGCCTATATTTTAGTCCAGGGGTGTTCATCAGAAGTGTGTGTCACTGTTTTAGAGGCACTGTAAATGAATATAGGAGAAAATATTGCGCTTTGTTAAGATGTTAGGGTAGATTTATCAACTGTTACCAAACGCCCATGGAATAAACTCACCCTCAACTTATGCTTAAATTATCTATCTCCAAGATTGTTGGTGGGAATACTTGTCTATTGCTTTTAAATCCCAAGTATATATATGCTGCGTGTTATTTTGGCATTTCTATGCTCTCCAAGAACTGTTATGATTTGTACTTTATAGAAAGACACTTCCACAAGTCTGGCATCACTGCATAAGGCTTGCTTGCCTTGGACAAAGTTTTAAGCAGGGAAACGGTACAGTTCTTGGCCTATCGGCAAGAAGTCTTCCCCAAGCGCTCCCCTGCTTAAAACGCTTTAATCACGCGCCCTCAACGACGAGGTCCAGCTCAAGGTCTATTTAAGTACTTATATTGTATTTATATACTTATATATATACTTATTTATATACTTATATATATACTTATTTATATACTTATATATATACTTATTTATATACTTATATATATACTTATTTATATACTTATATATATATACTTATTTATATACTTATATATATACTTATTTATATACTTATATATACTTGGTCCAGCCCTCCTCGCAGTGGAATAGAGCGGACAGGGATGATCAGGGGAAAGGGTTATAGGAATAGGGAATAGGAGAAAGGAGGGAAGGAGCAGAGAAGATACGAGGAGAGGAGAGAGAGCAGGGAGGAAGAGGAGGAAAGGAGGAGAAAGAGGTGGTTATGAGGAGTGGGGGAAAGAGAGGACTAATGGAAGAAAAGAGAGAAGGGAAATAAGGGATGATGAAGATGATGAGGAGAGGGAACGGAAAGGAAGAGGGAAAATGAAGATGAAACGAAAGAGGGGAGGGAATGGGTAGAGATACTGTTGAAAGAGAGAAATTAAATGGAAACACAGGAGGAGGAAGGATGAGAGAAGAGAAAGAAATTACGAGGGAGGAGGAGAGAGAAAGATGAGAAAATTCTTAGGATGAAAGGTAAACCTAAAACCCTTCCCCCTTGTCCTCCCGTTCCCTTCTTTCTCATTTTCTCTTCTGTTCTCTCTTTCATCCCGTCTTCTCCTTCCTTCCTGTCTTCCTCACTTTTTTTGACTTCCCTTCTCTCCTCTTTTCTCTTATTCCCCGCCAATGAATCATTTTCTTCCCTCATTTCTTTCATTCCCTCTTCCTTGTTCTGCCTCTCCTCCTACCTTTCCTTCCTTTCTCTTCTTTCTCTTCCCCTTCTCTTTCCCACCCATTAAGAGGAGGAAGAGAAAGAGGTGCAGGTGAAGGTATGGGTCTAAGAGGAGGGCGAGGAAGAGGAGGAGAAGGAAGGGGAAGAAAAAGAGGAGGAGGAGGGGAAGGAGGAGGTAGAGGTGAAGGTGGAGATGTAGAAGGAGGAAGAAAAGAAAGAGGAGGAGGTGGAAGTGAAGGAACAGGTAGTGAAGGAGAAGGAAGAGGAAGAAAAGAAAGAGGAGGAGGAAATGGAAGGCGACGACAACGAGCGGAAAAAAGAGAGTGAAAGAGGTGGTGGTGAAGTGGAAAATGAAAGAATTAAAAAAGCAGCGAAAGGAGGAAATAACACACGAATCTGCATTTGACGCAAGATTTCCCCGAAGAAGCAAACTAAAGAAATATGCATACTTCTGTAGAAACCGTTGTTACTTAAATGTTACATGACATCACCAAATTTTATCTCTGAAACTCACTAATCATAGTTAAAATAATGTTTTTACGTTATATATCTTCTTTTACTGATGACATCAAAGATAAACTGTTCGTTACTTTTTTCTGTAACTATTTAAGAAATAATGTCCAATAATGGCAATGATGATGAAAACAATAACAATGATAATAATTATGATAACAATGAAAACCACGATAATAACAATAATAAAGATGATAATGTTAAGGATAATCGCAATAATAATAACAACAGCAATGATAATATCAACAACAATTATATATAATGGCAATAGTAATGATAACAATAACCATAATCTTATCAACAACAATAACAATAATAACTATATTAATAATAGTGGAAGGAAGAGGAAAAGGATAGAAATAACATGAATGTTAAAAAGCAGGAAAGATGGAGAAGAAGAAGGAGAAGCATGATATGTAAAGTAGGATGACTGTGAAACAACGAAACAAGAGAAAAACAACGATATTGTGAAAACACGTGGAAACATAAGCAAAACATACAAGCAAAAATGTTAATTATGAGGAGAGGGAAAAAGAGTGAAGAGAGGACGAATGGAAGAGAGGAGAGAGGGGAAATAAGGGATGAAGTGTTTGTGATGAAAGGGAAAGCGAAGGAGAGTAGGGAAAAAGGTAGAGGAAACGAAAGAGGGGAGAAAAGGGGAAGAGGGGATATAGGAAGAGAGAATCTTAAAGGAAATAAAAAGAGGAGTTGAAGGGCATAAAATTGAAGAGGAGGCAGGAGAGACAAATGAGGGGGGATGAAAGATAGATGAGGAGGGAGGAGAGAGAAATGAGGAGGAGGAAGAGGGAAATGAGGAGGGAGGAGAGAGAAATGTGGAGGGAGAAAGAAATGTAGAGGAGGGAGGAGAGAGAATGAGGAGGCAGGAGAGAGAGAAAAGAGGAGGGAGGGGAGAGAAAAGAGAAAATTCTCGGAATGGGAGGCAGAACATTTTTGTTTGTTTGTTTTGGTTCCACGTGGTTTCCCGATGTCTTTCTGTTGTTATTTCCTGTCTCTCTCTCTCTCTGTTTATGTGCGTGCATTTGTAAATATTTTTATACACGTGTTTGTCAGATATTTCCGTCTCAGTGGTGATCCAGATACGTTTTTTCCCAAAATCATATTACTCGATCGAAATCTTGCCAATTTGGTGGGAGATCAGTTTTGCTTCAGTATATTATAAAAGTAGAAGGTAATCACCTCAGATGTTAAAGAAGAAGATAAAAAGATTTGTTTGTTTGTTTGTTTCCTCGGGATTGCGTGGTGTGCCCCCCCCCACCCCCACCCCATCCTCAATGTCCGCTGCTGTGACTTCCTAATGTTGTCAGATTAATGAATGTTTTTTTTTTAATTTCTATTTTTTAAAATCTTTTTATTATCATTATAATTATTATTATTATTATTATCATTATTATTATTATTATAAAGTCCCTTTAAAAACAATCCTGAATTACTGTCTTGAATTATTGGTTTTATTCGAATTCCTTTTAGATGAAAACTTGTTTTTACCTTAAATTTCTTATCACTTTCTGTCGAAGTAACAGTTTTTCCCCAACCGCAGTACGTTTTCGAAGACAAATATAAATCAACATACAACTGCTGTAAGTCGCTATGAAATTACATGTTTCCTCAGTATGTTTAAAAGAATACTCGTTCTGAAAATCTTCGAATGA
>NC_091555.1:40525170-40527670 GCF_042767895.1 Penaeus vannamei
ACAAAGTATCTTTTATTATTTCTGGTAGATCTGACCCTTCTGATGAAGTATCAGTTGAGTGCAAAGTTAGCCCCCTTGAGGATTTATAACCTAAATTCAAAATGGCCGCTGCCGTAATTCATGAATGGCTAAAAACTTAACATATTTTTGTCTCAGGATTCTGGTTTGGTGTCATATTCTGTTTTCAGGGACTAGAAATCGACTGAAACATATTTTGTACACTCCCGGTGGCATTTTACTAGATTTCTCTAAAATTCACGAGGAACATTAAATACTAGCAATGAGTAAGGATTTCTTAAGGATATTAACATATTGACATGAAATGTGTGTCTGCATTGATGCTTTTGAGATGCCTGGCAGCTGATGCCAGTTTTGTCTTCATTTAGGGCATTATAATTACACAAGGCACATCTTCACTTTCACAAACACTTCCTGAAAAAAATACACATTTTTATACACAAAGACTTCTATATAAGTCACAGTCACTATAGCGAATCTTGATATGGAGAAATGTTTATTATTCTCTGCTTTCTATGAACAACCTGCTTGATTCGCTGATGGAGCCCATGGTTAGAGTGCATATCAAAAGCCACCAGCCTGGCATATGGCGAATATTCACTGGGTTGGAACTCGCACAATTTTTCAATAAGCTGGCCGATTGAGACTGATTACCTCTTATCCGAAATGACTGCTGACACCTCTGGGGCATATTTTGTAAGCACCACAGAATTTTTCGATTGTGAGGAAAAGGCTAATCACCAACCAAATTATCAACCACTACAGAAATGCCGCCAACGACAGAAATGACAACTACAATACAAATTTCAACCACCACTGACATAGCAACCACAACAGAAATACCAACCACAACAGAAGTACCAACCACGACAGAAACACCAACCACAACCGAGATACCAACCGCAACAGAAGTGCCAACCACAACAGAAGTGCCAACCACAACAGAAATACCAACCACAACAGAAGTACCAACCACGACAGAAACACCAACCACAACAGAGATACCAACCACGACAGAAATACCAACCACAACAGAAATACCAACCACAACAGAAGTACCAACCACAACAGAAGTACCAACCACGACAGAAATACCAACCACAACAGAAGTACCAACCACAACACCCATACCAACCACGACAGAAATACCAACCACAACACCGATACTAACCACAACACCCATACCAACCACAATTACAACCACCCCTACCACCACCACCACGACACAACCCACAACCACGACCACCGTAACGACAACGACCAAGAAAACGACGACGACCCGAAAACCCGGCTTTATCCCCATCAGCCCCCACAAACGACGACTTTGCGAGAATGGTCGTTGGCAGAGACGACCTCGGGGTGGAAAAGCTGCCACAGAAGACAGAGCTAGGGATTTCTTCATCTTTTCAGTGTGCAAATGATTGTGTGTTGCAGAGTTGATGTTTTAGGTATTGTTTCTTTGTATGTAATTGGTTTATTAAAGAGTAATGACGAGGTATTGATTTAGACAAATAGTTTGTGATTGTGTAAGTTTGATGATGTATTTATCCTGCAATGATAATTAGCATGAATGATGGTGGCAAAATCATTTTAAAGATTCATGGGATTTAACTAAAGTCACTGTATAGGTTTGTGTTGACTCTGCAGTTATGAAAATCATGAAATTGACAAAATATTAAAAAATACATAGTATACATTCAGCAAAAAAAAAAAAAAAAAAAAAAATAATAATAATAAAAAAATAATAAAAAAAATAATAATAAATAAAAAAAATAAATTGATTAATAAAAAAAAGTTGAATGCTACCCTTAAAAGTATCGGTTGAGAACGGTTAGGAAAAAATAGCATCAACCAGTTTTACGACAAAGTGTTCAATCCTTTTTTAACGTGTGAAAGAATTATGTATAATTTAAGGAATGTTTTTTTGTTATTCGCTTCATAATTGATATAAGTTAAATTATTTTGATATTTTTTTAAAGACAGAATGTCTATTATCTTTAATTGTTGTTTTTGTTGTTTTTGTTAATTTTGAACTGTCACAGGTTATATGTTTATGTTGTTTTACCAATGCTGTGTAAATTAAACAATACTTGTCCATTGTTTAGTCATTATCATAGTTGCTCAGGTCGAGTGAAAAAGTTATATGAAAATAAAGGTTACCAATGACTGGATTTTAGGGGCATAAAGACCTTATAACAATCGATTCTGAATCAAAATTTAAAACATGCGGAAAATAGATTTGGTGGACGAGTATCTGCGAATATTACCTGACTTGGTTAAGAGTCTCCACTCATTTATTTCAATAAATAAAACTTAATATTAGTGGTACTGTACATCAGCCTTAAAACGAAGAGTGAATTGATAGAGGAAATAAATGCGTAAATAAATCAAACAATTACTGGTGCTTTTTCAACTTAATAGAGCCAAAGTAAAGGAAAAATATGGTAATCCTCCTAATGAATTTCTTTCATTGTTCGCTTTC
>NC_091555.1:40532670-40537670 GCF_042767895.1 Penaeus vannamei
CATATGATAATGATAATTATAATAATGATACTATCAATAGTGATAATAATAACAACAACAATAATAATAATAGTGATGATAGCGATGGTGATGATGATGACAACTGATATTAATAATAATAAAAATAGAAAAAAAAATTGTTCCCCGTTGAGGATTCGAACCCACGATCCCGGATTCTTCCTCCTCTCCCCCCAATAGCAGACGACAGTATTTTTTTTCTTATTAAATTCCAGAGATAATGATAGTATCAATAGTGATAATAATAACAATACTGATAATAATAATAACTGATGATAGCAATGGTGATGATGATTGATATTAATGATAATAATGGAAATTATAATTTTGCTCTCCCTTGTGGATTCGAACCCACGATCCCGGATTCTCCTCCCCCCCATATATCCCTCTCCATGTACCTCCCCCCCCTCTCTCTTTGTCACATGAAGGAGGGGGCGGGCCAAGGAGCACCGATGCCTGCGCTGCTCCCTGCTACTAGTGTTAGAATTAATATTAAAATAGAATCTGTAAAAAGAGAGAAATGTGTAATATTTAAAGACCGCTGAATTTGAAAACCAGCGGAGATGTCATGGCCTAGTGGTTTTAGCATCGGACTTCGGGTGTGCCGGCCGCCCGTGTCCGACTGTTCGAGCCCTGGCTGGTGACAGTGTTTCCTTGGGCAAGGAACTTTACTTCAATTGCCTAGTCGACTTGTATGAATGTGTGTGTGAATGTGTATGTATGTGTGTGTGAATGTGTGATATTTGTGTGATAATAATATATAAAATGTTTGTGTATTTGTGATAATGTATAAAATATGTAATAATTAATGTTCTCTCTCTGCTTTCCTTCCTTCCCTTCCTCCCTCCCTCCCTTCCCTTCCTTTCCTCCCTAACTACTACCTAACCTAACCTTCCCTTCCTCTCTATACTAACTACTACCTAACCTTCCCTTCCCTTCCTCCCTCCCTTCCTTCCCTTCCCTAATTTCTCTCCCTCCCTTCCCTTCCCCTCCCTCCCTTCCCTTCCCCTCCCTCCCTTCCCTTCCCTTCCCCTCCCTCCCTTCCCTTGCCTTCCCCTCCCTCCCTTCCCTTCCCTTCCCCTCCCTCCCTTCCCTTCCCCTCCCCCCTTCCCTTCCCCTCCCTCCCTTCCCTTCCCCTCCCTCCCTTCCATTCCCCTCCCTCCCTTCCCCTCCCCTCCCTCCCTTCCCTTCCCCTCCCTCCCTTCCCTTCCCCACCCTCCCTTCCCCTCCCTCCCTTCCCTCCCCTTCCCTTCCCCTCCCTCCCCTTCCCTTCCCCTCCCTCCCCTTCCCCTCCCCTTCCCTTCCCCTCCCTCCCCTTCCCTTCCCCATCCCTCCCCTTCCCCTCCCTCCCCTTCCCTTCCTCCCCCTCCCTTCCCTTCCCTTCCCTCCCCTTCTCTCCCCTCCCTTCCCTTCCCTCCCTTCCCTTCCCTTCCCTCCCTTCCCTTCCCTTCCCTCCCTCCCCTAACTAAACTAAAAAAAAAAAAAAAAAAAAAAAAGAAAAAAAAAAAAAAAAAAAAGACGGGGAAGCAGCTGCAGGAAGAAGAGGAAAAAGAAAAAAGCAGCATCAAAAAAAAAAAAAAAAAAAAAAAAAACAGACGGGGGATGCAGCTGCAGGAAGAAGAGAAAAAAGTAAAAAAGCAGCATTGAAAAAAAAAGAAAAAAAAAAAGAAAAAAAGAGGAAAAAGAAAAAAGCAGCATCTACAGAAAAAAAAAAAAAAGACGGAGGGAGCAGCAGCAGGAAGAAGAAAAAGAAAAAAGCAGCATAGACAAAAAAAAAAAAAAAAAAAAAAAAAAAAAAAAGACGGAGGGAGCAGCAGCAGGAAGAGGAAAAAGAAAAAAAGCAGCATCGACAAAAAAAAAAAAAAAAAAAAAAAAAAACATCATCGACAAAAAAAAAAAAAAAAAAGGAGGAAACAGCAGCAGCAAGAAGAAGAAAAAAAAGCAGCATCGACAAAAAAAAAAAAAAAAAAAAAAAAGACGGAGGAAGCAGCAGCAGGAAGAAGAGGAAAAAGCATAAAAAAAGGAAAAAAAAAAAAAAAAAGCAACATCGACAAAAAAAAAAAGAGAAGAGGAAGAAAAAAAAAAAAAACTCCCTTCCCTTCCCTCCCTCCCTTCCCTTCCCTTCCCTTCCCTCCCTTCCCTCCCTCCCTTCCCTTCCCTCCCTCCCTTCCTTCCTTCCCTTCCCTCCCTCCCTTCCCTTCCCTCCCTTCCCTTCCCTTCCCTCCCTTCCCTTCCCTTCCCTCCCTTCCCTCCCTTCCCTTCCCTCCCTTCCCTTCCTAATTTCCCTACTAACCTTCCCTAACTAACCTAAAAAAAAAAAAAAAAAAAAAAAAAAAACACGGAGGAAGCAGCAGCAGGAAGAAGAGGAAAAAGAAAAAAGCAGCATCGACAAAAAACAAAAACAAAAACAAAACAAAAAAAAAGACGGAGGAAGAAGCAGGAAGGAAGAAGAGGAAAAAGAAAAAAGCAGCATCTAAAAAAAAAAAAAAAAAAAAAAAAAAAGGAGGAAGCATCAGCAGGAAGAAGAGGAAAAAGAAAAAAGCAGCATCGACAAAAAAGAAAAAAAAAAAAAAAACAAGAAAGACAGAGGAGAAAAGAAAGAAAGAAAAGAAGAAAGAACAGGAAGAAGAAGTGGAGGAGGAAGCAGCAGCAGGAAGAAGAAGAGGAGGAGGAAGCAGCAGCAGGAAGAAGAAGAGGAGGAGGAAGCAGCAGCAGGAAGAAGAAGAGGAGGAGGAAGCAGCAGCAGGAAGAAGAAGAGGAGGAGGAAGAAGAAGAAGAGGAGGTAGCAGCAGCAGGAAGAAGAAGAGGAGGAGGAAGCAGCAGCAGGAAGAAGAAGAGGAGGAGGAAGCAGCAGCAAGAAGAAGAAGAGGATGAAGCAGCATCGACGAAAAAAAAAAAAAAAAAAAAAAAAAAAAACAGAAGGAAGAAGCAGCAGCAAGAAGAAGAGGAGGGAGCAGCATCGACCAAAAAAAGAAGAAAGAAGAAGAGGAGGAGGAAGCAGCAGCAGGAAGAAGAAGAGGAGGAGGAAGCAGCAGCAGGAAGAAGAAGAGGAGGAAGCAGCAGCAGGAAGAAGAAGAGAAGGAGGAAGCAGCAGCAGGAAGAAGAAGAGGAGGTAGCAGCAGCAGGAAGAAGAAGATGAGGAAAAAAAAAAAACGCAGCAGCAGGAAGAAGAAAGAAGAAGAGGAGCATCGACAGACGGAGGCAGCAGCAGCAGGAAGAAGAAGAAGACGAGGAAGCAGCAGCAGGAAGAAGAAGAAAGAAGAAGAGGAGCATCGAGGAGGAAGCAGCAGCAGGAAGAAGAAGAAGAGGAATAAAAAACAGCAGCAGGAAGAAGAAGAGGAGGAGGAAGCAGCAGCAGGAAGAAGAAGAGGAGGTAGCAGCAGCAGGAAGAAGAAGAAAGAAGACAAGCAGGAAGAAGAAGAAAAAAGAAGAGCAGGAAGAAGGAGAAATAAGGAGACAGACGGAGGAAGCAGCAGCAGGAAGAAGAAGAGGAGGAGGAAGCAGCAGCAGGAAGAAGAAGAGGAGGAAGCAGCATCGAAAAAAAAAGTGAGAGAGAAAAGACAGACGGAGGAAAGACAGCAGCAGGAAGAAGAGGAAGCAGCATCGACAAGAAAAAGAAAAAAAAAAAAAAAGAAAGACGGAGGAAGCAGCAGCAGGAAGAAGAAGAGGAGGAGGACGCAGCAGCAGGAAGAAGAAGAGGAGGAGGAAGCAGCAGCAGGAAGAAGAAGAGGAGGAAGCAGCAGCAGGAAGAAGAAGAAAGAAGAAGAGGAGCATCGACAGACGGAGGAAGCAGCAGCAGGAAGAAGAAGAAGACGAGGAAGCAGCAGCAGGAAGAAGAAGAGGAGGAGGAAGCAGCAGCAGGAAGAAGAAGAAGACGAGGAAGCAGCAGCAGGAAGAAGAAGAAGACGAGGAAGCAGCAGCAGGAAGAAGAAGAAGAGGAGGAAGCAGCAGCAGGAAGAAGAAGAGGAGGAGGAAGCAGCAGCAGGAAGAAGAAGAGGAAGACGGAGGAGCAGGAAGAAGAAGAGGAGCAGGAAGAAGAAGATGATGAGGAAGCAGCAGCAGGAAGAAGAAGAAGAGGAGGAAGCAGCAGTAGGAAGAACAAGAGGAGGAGGAAGCAGCAGCAGGAAGAAGAAGAGGAGGTAGCAGCAGGAAGAAGAAGAAAGAAGAAGAGCAGGAAGAAGGAGAAAGAAGGAGGAGCAGCAGGAAGAAAGAAGAAGGAGGAGCATCAACAGACGGAGGAAGCAGCAGCAGGAAGAAGAAGAGGAGGAGGAAGCAGCAGCAGGAAGAAGAAGAGGAGGAGGAAGCAGCAGCAGGAAGAAGAAGAGGAGGTAGCAGCAGCAGGAAGAAGAAGAGGAGGAGGAAGCAGCAGCAGGAAGAAGAAGAGGAGGAGGAAGCAGCAGCAGGAAGAAGAAGAGGAGGAGGTAGCAGCAGCAGGAAGAAGAAGAGGAGGAGGTAGCAGCAGCAGAAATAAGAAGAGGAGAGGCAGCAGCAGCAGGAAGAAGAGGAGGAAGCAGCAGCAGGAAGAAGAAGAAGATGAGGAAGCAGCAGCAGGAAGAAGAGGAGGAAGCAGCAGCAGGAAGAAGAGGAGGAGGAAGCAGCAGCAGGAAGAAGAAGAGGAGGAAGCAGCATCGACAAAAAAAAAAAAGAAAAGAAAAAAAGACAGAGGAAGCAGCAGCAGGAAGAAGAGGAAGAGGAGGAAGCAGCAGCAGGAAGAAGAAGAGGAGGTAGCAGCAGCAAGAAGAAGAAGAAAGAAGAAGAGCAGGAAGAAGGAGAAAGAAGGAGGAGCAGCAGGAAGAAAGAAGAAGGAGGAGCATCAACAGACGGAGGTAGCAGCAGCAGGAAGAAGAGGAGGAAGCAGCATCGACAAAAAAAGAAAAGAAAAAAAGACAGAGGAAGCAGCAGCAGGAAGAAGAGGAAGAGGAGGAAGCAGCAGCAGGAAGAAGAAGAGGAGGTAGCAGGAACAAGAAGAAGAAGAAAGAAGA
>NC_091555.1:40545849-40550849 GCF_042767895.1 Penaeus vannamei
GTAGGAGTAATAAGAAAAAAAAATGAAATTAATGAAAAATGTTTTTCTTGTACGATTTTTCTCTAATTATCGCATTCCTCCCTTTCTAAGTTCCCATTTTCGGATTCCTGGGCAAAAGGAATAGAATTTTGCTTCTTTTTATTTTTATTTTTATTTTTATTTCATTTTTATCTATTTAGGAATTGATATATATACATACGTGCATACATACATACATACATACATACATACATACATATATATATATATATATATATATATATATATATATATAGTGTGTGTGTGTGTGTGTGTGTGTGTGTGTGTGTGTGTGTGTGTGTACCTATAATTTGTGCATGGATGGGGAAGGAGAGAAGGGGGAAGAATTATTCCTTTGAAGGGGAGTCCCCCTCCTTAAAATGACTGGTTAACTGTCCTGTTTTTGTTTCTTCTCTGTCCCTTTGGCTCACTTGGATCTTTCTCTGCAGTTGATTTCCTCTTCTCATTAACTAAGAACCTGTTCATTGTTAATTGTTTTTGCCTTCGTTGTAGAATTTTCTGGTGAGACATAGCATTATCATTGAAAATGGTCATTGCTCTATTTGCGACTATACAGTATCTGGGTGATATATTAAATGATGATAACGGTTATGATAATGGCAATAGTAATTATAATGATGATAAAAATAATAATGAAGAAAATAATGATACGGAGAAAGACAGAGGAGAAGAGAGGGAGGGAGGAGAGAGAGAGAGAGAGAGAGAGAGAGAGAGAGAGAGAGAGAGAGAGAGAGAGAGAGAGAGAGAGAGAGAGAGAGAGAGAGAGAAAGAGAGAGAGAGAAGGGGGAAGAGAGATAAGGAGGAAGAGAGAGAATATGATATTGGGAAAGTGAGAGATAGTAAATCCAGTTGTTGGAAAAAGAGATGGTGAGAGAGGGAATAGAAGGATAAAGAGAGATAAATCTCCCGCCATCATTGCTACCCTTGAGACCTAAATATTTAATTTAATGATATAATATTTGGGCGCATGTACCTCGTGATGCCACGGCAAATTTCTTAGAAGCGCACTGTACTATAATGTATTTCTGTATTCTAATTCATGTGAAATTTTAACGAAATGCGCATTTATCAAATATTTGTTACTTAAATAAGGGGTATGTGATCGATTTTACCTTGGACGTACCTTAGTTTCATTAGAAATACACGGTACATCCACACTGGTGCATCGCTGCCCTCTCCCGGCAAATTTGACAGTTCTGTTGTCACAGTTCTCGTTGCTTGTTTCAAAGGTGAAGGTTGTTTACAGTGCTGCTTGTGTTTCTGATTTATTTTCCAACTTCGCGGTGAAATCGATCTCTCACTGAAATCGTTACAATATCGGGGGTGACACTGGACTCAGTGGAATACATTAACCGTGTTCCAGTTGTAGAATTTCGTCTGCGGTTCGCCACTTCCCAGTCACCGTCCCCTCAACTTTAAGGTAAAATTTTGTATTTCTAAATGTAATCAGCGGTGATCTAGAGGCACCGGTAGGGAGGGGGTCCGGGGTCGGAGCCCCCGATAGGGAAATAGGTTATCGGGAAGGGGGTTCGGGGACGTAGCCCCCGGTCAGTAAGGTTTTTGGTTCATATGTCAATTCTTCTGGTAGTTTGTGCGTTTAAGATGCGGTTCACTGGCTCGTTCGTTCGAGCAACGCCGTGTCGAATCATCCGTGGCCGAATCTTGTCTCGTGTTTTTACATTTCCCAGTTTCTTTATCCTATAAAATACTATTCTTGGCTCGGATCTTCAATTTCCTACATTCTTTCGCTTTTTAAAATGCCTGATATGAACGACCCCCCCCCAACCCCCGATTCCCCACGGGACCCCCCAACATTGCTGGCAGGAGTCCGGGACTTCGTCTCTGACGGGTGCGGTCCCATCGTAAACATTTACCTCCTCTACATATCTTAATTTCCCTCTCTCTCGCCGTATCTCTTTCTCTTCTCTCAACTCTCCCTCTCTCATTGTCTCACTTCTCCCAACTCACACTCTATTCACTCTCTCTCTCTCGCCCCGTATCTTTCCCTTCTTTCATCTCTCTCCCTCTCTCTTTGTCCCACTTCTCCCAACTCACACTCCATTCTCATTCTCATTCTCTCTCTCTCTGTCTGTCTTTCTCTCTCTCTCTCTCTCTCTCTCTCTCTCTCTCTCCTCTCCTCTCCTCTCCTCTCCTCTCCTCTCCTCTCTCTCTCTCTCTCTCTCTCTCTCTCTCTCTCTCTCTCTCTCTCTCTCTTGGCTTATATCCATTTTCTGTGATGATTGAAACAGGCGCAATATTACAGCTATTTGGTATTTTAGTGTCATGTTGTTTTTTTTCGCACAATTTTTTTTATCAGGAAAAAGATGTATTTCATAGGAAAGGTATTTTTTGTTTGTTTTGGGGTGTTTTTGTAATTATTTTTGGTTAAAGGTAAATAAAAAATGTTTCATGAATTTCCGCATTTTCCAAATCTAATGTTGTGTTTATGATTAATTATAACTATATAGATGAGAGAGAGAGAGAGAGAGAGAGAGAGAAAGCGAACAATGAAAGAAATTCATTAGGAGGATTACCATATTTTTCCTTTACTTTGGCTCTATTAAGTTGGAAAAGCACCAGTAATTGTTTGATTTATTTACGCATTTATTTCCTCTATCAATTCACTCTTCGTTTTAAGGCTGATGTGCAGTACCACTAATATTGTTTTATTTATTGAAATAAATGAGTGGAGACTCTTAACCAAGTCAGGTAATATTCGCAGATACTCGTCCACCAAATCTATTTTCCGCATGTGTTAAATTTTCATTATTCAGAATCGATTGTTATAAGGTCTTTATGCCCCCAAATCCAGTCATTGGTAACCTTTATTTTCATATAACTTTTTCACTCGACCTGAGCAACTATGATAATGACTAAACAATGGACAAGTATTGTTTAATTTACACAGCATTGGTAAAACAACACAAACATATAACCTATGACAGTTCAAAATTAACAAAAACAAATACAACAAAAACAACAACAATGAAAGATAATAGTCATATCTTGTCTCAAAAAACAACAACTAAATAACTTATATCAATTATGAAGGGAATAACTTTAAAAAACTTACATTCCTTAAATTATACATAATTCTTTCACACATTGTTAAAAAGGATTGAACACTTTGTCGTAAAACTGGTTGATGCTATTTTTTCCTAACCGTTCTCAACCGATACTTTTAAGGGTAGCATTCAACTTTTTTTATTAATCAATTTATTTATTCATTTTTGCTGAATATGTACTATGTATTTTTTTATGATTTTGTCAATGTCATGATATTCATCACTGCAGGGTCAACGCAAACCTATACAGTGACTTTAGTTGAATCCCATGAATCTTTAAAATGATTTTGCCACCATCATTCATGCTAATTATCATTACAGGATAAATACATCATCAAATTTACACAATCACAAACTATATATCTAAATCAATACCTCGTCATTACTCTTTAATAAACCAATTACATACAAAGAAACAATACCTAAAACATCAACTCTGCAACACATAATCATTTGCATACTGAAAAGATGAAGAAATCCCTAGCTCTGTCTTCTGTGGCAGCTTTTCCACCCCGAGGTCGTCTCTGCCAACGACCATTCTCGCAAAGTCGTCGTTTGTGGGGGCTGATGGGGATAAAGCCGGGTTTTCGGGTCGTCGTCGTTTTCTTGGTCGTTGTCGTTACGGTGGTCGTAGTTGTGGGTTGTGTCGTGGTGGTGATGGTAGGGGTGGTTGTAATTGTGGTTGGTATGGGTGTTGTGGTTGGTATCGGTGTTGTGGTTGGTATTTCTGTCGTGGTTGGTACTTCTGTTGTGGTTGGTACTTCTGTCGTGGTTGGTACTTCTGTTGTGGTTGGTATTTCTGTTGTGGTTGGTATCTCGGTTGTGGTTGGTGTTTCTGTCGTGGTTGGTACTTCTGTCGTGGTTGGTACTTCTGTTGTGGTTGGTATCTCCGTAGTGGTTGGTGTTTCTGTCGTGGTTGGTACTTCTGTCGTGGTTGGTACTTCTGTCGTGGTTGGTACTTCTGTTGTGGTTGGTATTTCTGTCGTGGTTGGTACGGGTGTCGTGGTTGGTACTTCAGTTGTGGTTGGTATTTCTGTTGTGGTTGGTAATTCTGTCGTGGTTGGTACGGGTGTTGTGGTGGGTACTTCTGTTGTGGTTGGTATTTCTGTTGTGGTTGGTACTTCTGTCGTGGTTGGTACGGGTGTTGTGGTGGGTACTTCTGTTGTGGTTGGTATTTCTGTTGTGGTTGGTACTTCTGTCGTGGTTGGTACGGGTGTTGTGGTGGGTACTTCTGTTGTGGTTGGTATTTCTGTTGTGGTTGGTACTTCTGTCGTGGTTGGTACGGGTGTCGTGGTTGGTACTTCTGTTGTGGTTGGTATTTCTGTTGTGGTTGGTACTTCTGTCGTGGTTGGTACGGGTGTTGTGGTGGGTACTTCTGTTGTGGTTGGTATTTCTGTTGTGGTTGGTACTTCTGTCGTGGTTGGTACGGGTGTCGTGGTTGGTACTTCTGTTGTGGTTGGTACTTCTGTCGTGGTTGGTACTTCTGTTATGGTTGGTACTTCTGTCGTGGTTGGTACGGATGTTATGGTTGGTACTTCTGTCGTGGTTGGTACGGGTGTTGTGGTTGGTACTTCTGTCGTGGTTGGTACTTCTGTTGTGGTTGGTACTTCTGTCGTGGTTGGTATTTCTGTTGTGGTTGGTATTTCTGTTGTGGTTGGTACTTCTGTCGTGGTTGGTACTTCTGTCGTGGTTGGTACTTCTGTTGTGGTTGGTACTTCTGTCGTGGTTGGTACGGGTGTTGTGGTTGGTATCTCGGTTGTGGTTGGTATGGGTGTTGTGGTTGGTACTTCTGTTGTGGTTGGTACTTATGTCATGGTTGGAATCTCTGTTGTGGTTGGTACTTCTGTTGTGGTTGGTATCTCGGTTGTGGTTGGTATGGGTGTCGTGGTTGGTATC
>NC_091555.1:40560849-40575849 GCF_042767895.1 Penaeus vannamei
CCATTTAAAGTGGGGTTTAATACCAACGATCTCACACTTGAAATGCGTCATGGTAATGCCGGTCATAATAATCATATACAAAATAACAGCAATTATAGGTTTGCTGTGATAAAGCTGTAAATGGTATTACGGTAAATATATTTTCATACATCGTAATAATGATAATAATGATAAAGCTGAAATAACAATAGCAAAGTTTATACAAGACATGATGATAAGAATGATAATGATGATGATGGGGGTGATAACAAACAACAGTAATGATGATAATGGTGGTGATGGTGAATTAGATAATGTATTATTCTATCAATATATATATATATATATATATATATATATATATATATATATATATATATATATATATATATATATATATATATATATATATCATTCGATCATAAGTACCTAAATAAGGAACTGCATAAACACAAAATAGAAATTTATATCATGGACACTAAATATTTTTATCACTATAATTATTGATATTATCCACATCATCAGAGTCACCATCACCAGCGAAGCCAACACTATCACACACACGATGAAACAAATGATGATTAATACATACATAACAAAATTAGTGAAATGTATTGAAAATGCAGATTAAGGTTATGATGATAAAGGTAATAAAGTCAAGTTTAAATTAAGTAAAGCGTTACAAACACACACCTACGCAAACCCATGTACACATTCACATCCACACAGATGCAAGCACTATACAACCTGTAGGACAGATGCTTAAGTGAAATTGACTCGGTATCAAAATGCGAGAAATATATATATATAAAATAGCAGACACTAAAATTTCCAAATCCTATTCAGTGAGAAATCCATCGAGATAATGCCCAAGCTGCATGTTCCACTGTGCAAATATAGTACTCCCAGGCGCATGAATTAGGTAAGGAAATATAAAGTACAGTTACTACGATTATAACACTCGCGCTTATACAGTACACTATAAACATTTTAAAAAATAGCATCACTATCGTTGATCTATTGTTTTTCTTTATATTTTCTATTTTCGCGTTTCGTGTCATATTTTTTTCCTATATGCTGTTGTATACGCTTACTTTTTTCTTTGTTTTTATATGGATATTTGCATATTTTTCTCATTATAAGAGTTCATTCCGAGCCGATCGCCCCAGCAAGCGCCTCGCCCAGCCACTAAATCTATCGTTACCTCTCTGACGACCGAGGACATTCCCTTGACCTTGGTTCTCGACCCTTTGCACCCCGTGACCTAGATTCCCATACCCTCCCTGCCATGGGTTCACAGGGCTTGACCCCATATGACCTGGCATATTATATCCCGACCCCATATGGTGGTCAGAATCTCCTTTATTCACCTTATCGTTAGAAGAGGGGAAGACGGAGCCCCAGAATGACCCAGCTTGACCTGACGGGACCTGCGCTAGCCCCACGGCCGTCTGTGACTGCGTGCGATGGACCCCTGGGAGAATTCCAGGGAAAGGGGGGGCAGAATCTGTGACCTCTGACCTGTGGGGGTTTATGGGGATTAGAGGTCGTTTTGTTGTTGTTGTTGTTGTCTTCTGGGTAGTGGTAGTAGTTGTAGTTGTTGTCGTAGTGGGGGTTGTGGTTGTGGTAGTTGTAGTGGGGGTTGTGGTTGTGGTAGTTGTAGTGGGGGTTGTGGTTGTGGTAGTTGTAGTGGGGGTTGTGGTTGTGGTAGTTGTAGTGGGGGTTGTGGTTGTGGTAGTTGTAGTGGGGGTTGTGGTAGTTGTAGTGGGGGTTGTGGTAGTTGTGGTTGGTGGTAAAGTCGTTGGAGGCAGTGTTGTCGGAGGTAGTGTTGTTGGAGGTAGAGTTGTAGGTGGCAATGTTGTTGGAGGTAGAGTTGTAGGTGGCAATGTTGTTGGAGGTAGAGTTGTAGGTGGCAATGTTGTTGGAGGTAGAGTTGTAGGTGGCAATGTTGTTGGAGGTAGAGTTGTAGGTGGCAGTGTTGTTGGAGGTAGAGTTGTAGGTGGCAATGTTGTTGGAGGTAGAGTTGTAGGTGGCAATGTTGTTGGAGGTAGAGTTCTAGGTGGCAATGTTGTTGGAGGTTGAGTTGTAGGTGGCAATGTTGTTGGAGGTTGAGTTGTAGGTGGCAATGTTGTTGGAGGTAGAGTTGTAGGTGGCAATGTTGTTGGAGGTAGAGTTGTAGGTGGCAATGTTGTTGGAGGTAGAGTTGTAGGTGGCAGTGTTGTTGGAGGTAGAGTTGTAGGTGGCAATGTTGTAGGTAGAGTTGTAGGTGGCAATGTTGTTGGAGGTAGAGTTGTAGGTGCCAATGTTGTTGGAGGTAGAGTTGTAGGTGCTAATGTTATTGGAAGTAGAGTTGTAGGTGGGAATGTTGTTGGAGGTAGAGTTGTAGGTGGCAATGTTGTTGGAGGTAGAGTTGTAGGTGGCAATGTTGTTGGAGGTAGAGTTGTAGGTGGCAATGTTGTTGGAGGTAGAGTTGTAGGTGGCAATGTTGTTGGAGGTAGAGTTGTAGGTGGCAATGTTGTTGGAGGTTGAGTTGTAGGTGGCAATGTTGTTGGAGGTAGAGTTGTAGGTGGCAATGTTGTTGGAGGTAGAGTTGTAGGTGGCAATGATGTTGGAGGTAGAGTTGTAGCTGGCAATGTTGTTGGAGGTAGAGTTGTAGGTGGCAATGTTGTTGGAGGTAGAGTTGTAGGTGGCAATGTTGTTGGAGGTAGAGTTGTAGGCGGCAATGTTGTTGGAGGTAGAGTTGTAGGTGGCAATGTTGTTGGAGGTAGAGTTGTAGGTGGCAATGTTGGAGGTTGAGTTGTAGGTGGCAGTGTTGTTGGAGGTAGAGTTGTAGGTGGCAATGTTGGAGGCAGTGTTGTTGGAGGTAGAGTTGTAGGTGACAATGTTGTTGGAGGTAGAGTTGTAGGTGGCAATGTTGTTGGAGGTAGAGTTGTAGGTGGCAATGTTGTTGGAGGTAGAGTTGTAGGTGGCAATGTTGTTGGAGGTAGAGTTGTAGGTGGCAATGTTGTTGGAGGTAGAGTTGTAGGTGGCAATGTTGTTGGAGGTAGAGTTGTAGGTGGCAATGTTGTTGGAGGTAGAGTTGTAGGTGGCAATGTTGTTGGAGGTAGAGTTGTAGGTGGCAATGTTGTTGGAGGTAGAGTTGTAGGTGGCAATGTTGTTGGAGGTAGAGTTGTAGGTGGCAATGTTGTTGGAGGTAGAGTTGTAGGTGGCAATGTTGTTGGAGGTAGAGTTGTAGGTGGCAATGTTGTTGGAGGTAGAGTTGTAGGTGGCAATGTTGTTGGAGGTAGAGTTGTAGGTGGCAATGTTGTTGGAGGTAGAGTTGTAGGTGGCAATGTTGGAGGTAGAGTTGTAGGTGGCAATGTTGGAGGTAGAGTTGTAGGTGGCAATGTTGTTGGAGGTAGAGTTGTAGGTGGCAATGTTGTTGGAGGTAGAGTTGTAGGTGGCAATGTTGTTGGAGGTAGAGTTGTAGGTGGCAATGTTGTTGGAGGTAGAGTTGTAGGTGGCAATGTTGTTGGAGGTAGAGTTGTAGGTGGCAATGTTGTTGGAGGTAGAGTTGTAGGTGGCAATGTTGTTGGAGGTTGAGTTGTAGGTGGCAATGTTGGAGGCAGTGTTGTTGGAGGTAGAGTTGTAGGTGGCAATGTTGTTGGAGGTAGAGTTGTAGGTGGCAATGTTGTTGGAGGCAGTGTTGTAGGTGGCAATGTTGGATGCAGTGTTGTTGGAGGTAGAGTTGTAGGTGGCAATGTTGTTGGAGGCAGAGTTGTAGGTGGCAATGTTGGAGGTTGAGTTGTAGGTGGCAAAATTGGAGGCAGTGTTGTTGGAGGTAGAGTTGTAGGTGGCAATGTTGGAGGCAGTGTTGTAGGTGGATATGTTGTTGGAGGTAGAGTTGTAGGTGGCAACGTTGTTGGAGGCAGTGTTGTAGGTGGCAATGTTGTTGGAGGTAGAGTTGTAGGTGGCAATGTTGTTGGAGGCAGTGCTGTAGGTGGCAATGTTGTTGGAGGTAGAGTTGTAGGTGGCAATGTTGTTGGAGGTAAAGTTGTAGGTGGCAATGTTGGAGGCAGTGTTGTAGGTGGCAATGTTGGAGGCAGTATTGTAGGTGGCAATGTTGTTGGAGGCAGTGTTGTAGGTGGCAATGTTGTTGGAGGTAGAGTTGTAGGTGGCAATGTTGTTGGAGGTAGAGTTGTAGGTGGCAATGTTGTTGGAGGCAGTGTTGTTGGAGGTAGAGTTGTAGGTGGCAATGTTGTTGGTGGCAACGTTGTTGGAGGCAATGTTGGAGGCAGTGTTGTTGGAGGTAGAGTTGTAGTTGGCAATGTTGGTGGTAGAGTTGTTGGTGGCAATGTTGTTGGAGGCAGTGTTGTTGGAGGTAGAGTTGTAGGTGGCAATGTTGTTGGAGGTAGAGTTGTAGGTGGCAATGTTGGTGGTAGAGTTGTTGGTGGCAATGTTGTTGGAGGCAGTGTTGTTGGAGGTAGAGTTGTAGGTGGCAATGTTGTTGGAGGTAGAGTTGTAGGTGGCAATGTTGGTGGTAGAGTTGTAGGTGGCAATGTTGTTGGAGGCAGTGCTGTAGGTGGCAATGTTGGAGGAAGTGTTGTTGGAGGTAGAGTTGTAGGTGGCAATGTTGTTGGAGGCAGTGTTGTTGGAGGTAGAGTTGTAGGTGACAATGTTGGAGGCAGTGTTGTAGGTGGCAATGTTGGAGGTAGAGTTGTAGGTGGCAATGTTGTTGGAGGCAGTGTTGTAGGTGGCAATGTTGGAGGCAGTGTTGTTGGAGGTAGAGTTGTAGGTGGCAATGTTGTTGGAGGCAGTGTTGTTGGAGGTAGAGTTGTAGGTGGTAATGTTGTTGGAGGCAGTGTTGTAGGTGGCAATGTAGTTGGAGGCAATGTTGTTGGAGGTAGAGTTGTAGGTGGCAATGTTGTTGGAGGTAGAGTTGTAGGTGGCAATGTTGTTGGAGGTAGAGTTGTAGGTGGCAATGTTGTTGGAGGTAGAGTTGTAGGTGGCAATGTTGTTGGAGGCAGTGTTGTAGGTGGCAATGTTGTTGGAGGTAGAGTTGTAGGTGGCAATGTTGTTGGAGGTAGAGTTGTAGGTGGCAGTGTTGTTGGAGGTAGAGTTGTAGGTGGCAATGTTGTTGGAGGTAGAGTTGTAGGTGGCAATGTTGTTGGAGGTAGAGTTGTAGGTGGCAATGTTGTTGGAGGTAGAGTTGTAGGTGGCAATGTTGTTGGAGGTAGAGTTGTAGGTGGCAATGTTGGAGGTTGAGTTGTAGGTGGCAGTGTTGTTGGAGGTAGAGTTGTAGGTGGCAATGTTGGAGGCAGTGTTGTTGGAGGCAGAGTTGTAGGTGACAATGTTGTTGGAGGTAGAGTTGTAGGTGGCAATGTTGTTGGAGGTATAGTTGTAGGTGGCAATGTTGTTGGAGGTAGGGTTGTAGGTGGCAATGTTGTTGGAGGTAGAGTTGTAGGTGGCAATGTTGTTGGAGGTAGAGTTGTAGGTGGCAATGTTGTTGGAGGTAGAGTTGTAGGTGGCAATGTTGTTGGAGGTAGAGTTGTAGGTGGCAATGCTGTTGGAGGCAGCGTTGTTGGAGGTAGAGTTGTAGGTGGCAATGTTGTTGGAGGCAGTGTTGTAGGTGGCAATGTTGGAGGCAGTGTTATTGGAGGTAGAGTTGTAGGTGGCAATGTTGTTAGAGGCAGTGTTGTAGGTGGCAATGTTGGAGGTAGAGTTGTAGGTGGCACTGTTGTTGGAGGTAGAGTTGCAGGTGGCAATGTTGTTGGAGGTAGAGTTGTAGGTGGCAGTGTTGTTGGAGGTAGAGTTGTAGGTGGCAGTGTTGTTGGAGGTAGAGTTGCAGGTGGCAATGTTGTTGGAGGTAGAGTTGTAGGTGGCAATGTTGTTGGAGGTAGAGTTGTAGGTGGCAGTGTTGTTGGAGGTAGAGTTGCAGGTGGCAATGTTGTTGGAGGTAGAGTTGTAGGTGGCAATGTTGTTGGAGGTAGAGTTGTAGGTGGCAATGTTGTTGGAGGTAGAGTTGTAGGTGGCAATGTTGTTGGAGGCAGTGTTGGACGTAGAGTTGTAGTTGGCAATGATGTTGGTGGCAGTGTTGTAGGAGGTAGAGTTGTAGGTGGCAATGTTGTTGGAGGCAGTGTTGTAGGTGGCAATGTTGGAGGCAGTGTTGTTGGAGGTAGAGTTGTAGGTGGCAATGTTGTTGGAGGCAGTGTTGTAGGTGGCAATGTTGGAGGTAGAGTTGTAGGTGGCAGTGTTGTTGGAGGCAGTGTTGTAGGTGGCAATGTTGTTGGAGGTAGAGTTGTAGGTGGCACTGTTGTTGGAGGTAGAGTTGCAGGTGGCAATGTTGTTGGAGGTAGAGTTGTAGGTGGCAACGTTGTTGGAGGCAGTTTTGTTGGAGGTAGAGCTGTAGGTGGCAATGTTGTTGGTGGCAGTGTTGCTGGAGGTAGAGTTGTAGGTGGCAATGTTGTTGGTGGCAGTGTTGTTGGAGGTAGAGTTGTAGGTGGCAATGTTGTTGGAGGTAATGCTGGAGGCAGTGTTGTTGGAGGTAGAGTTGTAGGTGGCACTGTTGTTGGAGGTAATGTTGGTGGAAGTGTTGTTGGTGGCAATGTTGGAGGAAGTGTTGGAGCCAGTGTTGTTGGTGGCAGTGTCGGTGGCAGTGTTGTTGGTGGCAGACTTGTTGGTGGAAGTGTTGTTGGAGGCAGTGTTGTTGGTTGTAATGTTGGTGGAAGTGTTGTTGGTGGCAATGTTGTTGGTGGAACTGCAGTTGGTGGAAATGTAGTTGGCGGTAATGTTGGAGGTTGTGTTGTCGGTGGCAGTGTTGTTGGAGCCAGTGTTGTTTGTGGCAGAGTTGTTGGTGGAAGTGTAGTTGGCGGTAATGTTGGAGGTTGTGTTGTCGGTGGTAGTGTAGTTGGCGGTAATGTTGTTGGAGGTTGTGTTGTCGGTGGCAATGTTGGTGGAACTGTTGGTGGTGGAAGTGTAGTTGGCGGTAATGTTGTTGGAGGTTGTGTTGTCGGTGGCAATGTTGTTGGTGGAAGTGTTGTTGGTGGTAATGTTCGAGGCAGTGTTGTTGGTGGTAATGTTGGAGGCAGTGTTGTTGGTGGTAATGTTGGAGGCAGTGTTGTTGGTGGTAGTGTTGTTGGAGGCTGTGTTGTTGGAGGTAATGTTGTTGTAGATAGTGTTGCTGGTGGAAGTGCTGGAGGTAGTGTTGTTGGTGGTAATGTTGTTGGAGGTAATGTTGTTTGTGGCAGTGTCGAAGGCAATGTTGTCGGAGGTAATGTTGGTGGAAGTGTTGTTGGTGGTAATGTTGGTGGAGGCAGTGTTGTTGGAGGTTGTGTTGGAGGTAATGTTGGAGGCAGTGTTGTTGGAGGCAAGGTTGTTGGAGGCAGTGTTGTTGGAGGTAATGCTGGAGGCAATGTTGTTGGAGGCAGTATTGTTGGAGGTAAGGTTGTTGGTAGCAGAGTTGTTGGTGGTAGTGTTGTTGGTGGCAGCGTTGTTGGTGGCATTGTTGGTGGTAATGTTGTAGATAGTGTTGTTGGAGGTAGTGTAGGTGGCAATGTTGGAGGCAGTGTTGCTGGTGGCAGTGTTGTTGGAGGCAGGGTTGTAGGAGACAGTGGTGTTGGTGGTAAAGTTGTTGTTGATAATGTTGTTGATGGCAGAGTTGTTGACAGTGAAGTTGTTGGTGCTAATGATGTCTGCATGGTTGTTGGTTGTGTAGAAACAACAGTACTTTCAAAATTTTCTGCGGCTTGTGTTGTAGTTCCAGAGGACGGTGTGGAAAGCGCAATTATTGTTCCTGGCACAAGGCCTGAACCCGGAATGTGGGCACCAGTGGGAATAAACACATGAGTTGGACTACTTGGGGGTTGTCCAGAAGCATCTGGTATGCCGATGTACAAAGGACCAGTCCCCGAACCACCAGTGGAACCATCGGGGTAATTTGGAAATATAACGAAGGGAGGCTGCACCCCCGGTTCGGTAATGGAACCAGTTGTTGCAGTACCTGTTGTTGAACCCCCTGGTTGGCTAGGAACAACAATGTACGGAGACTGAATTCCAGAACCACTGCCAGTGCTTCCAGATTGATTTGGAATAACTATATATGGATACTGGGTACCAGATCCACTAGTGGATGTCCCAGGTAAACTTGGTATAACAAGGTCAGTTCCAGAACCACTGCTAGATCCATCTGGCACACTTGGGATAATGGTATAAGGGGGCTGAGTGGTTCCAGGACTGCTGCTTGAGCCACCTGGTAAATTTGGGATATTAACATACGGTGGTTGGGTGGTTCCAGAACCAGTACCACTTCCTGAATTATCTGGCTGATTCAGAATAATTATGTATGGAGGCTGGGTACCTCCAGACCCACTACTGGTTCCATCTGGCCGGCTTGGAACAATGATATACAGAGGTTGAGAGGTTCCAGAACCACTGCTGGTTCCATCTGGCTGATTTGGAACAATGATATACGGAGGTTGAGAGGTTCCAGAACCACTGCTGGTTCCATCTGGCTGATTTGGAATAATGTATGGAGGTTGAGAGGTTCCAGAACCACTGCTGGTTCCATCTGGCTGATTTGGAATAATAATGTATGGAGGTTGAGAGGTTCCAGAACCACTGCTAGTTCCATCTGGCTGATTTGGAACAATGATATACGGAGGTTGAGAGGTTCCAGAACCACTGCTGGTTCCATCTGGCTGATTTGGAATAATAATGTATGGAGGTTGAGAGGTTCCAGAACCACTGCTGGTTCCATCTGGCTGATTTGGAACAATGATATACGGAGGTTGAGAGGTTCCAGAACCACTGCTGGTTCCATCTGGCTGATTTGGAATAATAATGTATGGAGGTTGAGAGGTTCCAGAACCACTGCTGGTTCCATCTGGCTGATTTGGAACAATAATGTATGGAGGTTGAGAGGTTCCAGAACCACTGCTGGTTCCATCTGGCTGATTTGGAACAATGATATACGGAGGTTGAAAGGTTCCAGAACCACTGCTGGTTCCATCTGGCTGATATGGAATAATAATGTATGGAGGTTGAGAGGTTCCAGAACCACTGCTGGTTCCATCTGGCTGATTTGGAACAATAATGTATGGAGGTTGAGAGGTTCCAGAACCACTGCTGGTTCCATCTGGCTGATTTGGAACAATAATGTATGGAGGTTGGATGGTTCCAGAACCACTGCTGGTTCCATCTGGCTGACTTGGAACAACAATGTATGGAGGTTGAGTGGTTCCAGAACCACTGTTTGAGCCATCTGGCTGATTCAGAAAAATAATGTATAGGGGAGAGGTGGTTCCAGAACCACCGGTTCCAACAGGTTGACTTGGAATAATATATGGAGGTACAGTGGTTCCAAAATTGTTGGTAGAACCGTCTGGCTGATTTGGAACTATGATATATGGGGGTTGAGTGGTTCCTGAACCACTACTTCCATCAGGTTGACCTGGAACAATAATATATGGAGGTTGTGTGGCTCCAGAACCACCGCTAGATCCATCCTGTTGACCTACAATGATGATATATGGAGATACAGGGGTTCCTGATCCAATTGGCTGACTTGGAACAATAATGTAAGTAGGTTGGTTCGTTCCAGAACCACCGCTTAACTCTGGTTGTCCTGGCAGAGTAAATGGAGGCTGGGTGGTTCCAGAACTACTACTGGTTCCATCTGGTTGGCTTGGGATGACTATGTATGGGGGCAGAGTATTTCCAGAACCATCAGTGGTGCCATCTACTTGGCTTGGAATAACAATATATGGCGTTCCAAAACCACTGCCTGAACCACCTCCCTGACTTGGGATAACTATGTATGGGGTTCCGGACCCTGTACTTGAACCACCTGACTGATCTGGTATGACAACATATTGGGGCTGGGTGGGATCGGGAGTACCACTAGTATCATATACTGGGTTTGGAATAACAATATATTGGCCAAGTTGATCCTGGATCACTACGTATGGGGCTTGATCTCCCAGACCAGAGGTACCACCTGCACCTCCAGTTGACCCTGAGGTTGAACCATGTTGTCCTGCCTCTGTTCCGTAACCTGGAGGATAATTTGGTATCAGGATGGAAGGTTTTTCAGTTCCAGTGCCCGAGGAAGTGGAAAGGCCCTGGAAAATCAAGTATTGCCCATTCATTCCTGATCCAGAGCCATTAGTAATTATAAAGAAAGGGTCACTTCCTGAGCCAACTCCTGAGCCAGTGTTAGGAAGGAATCCTAGCTGTCCCGTCCCAGAATTGTTTGGTTGGTTAATAATAAAAAACGGTGGAGAAAGGCCATCCAAGCTCCCTGCAGAACCAATAGATTGTCCTGAACCAAATCCTAGAATCTGCATCAACCCCTGAAGGGTACTGGTTGCTGATGTTCCAGACTCTTGGCTGACAGGATTAATCAAACCAGACGATGAAGCAGGACGCCAAAGCCCTACACCCTGGTTCTGGTTCTGGTTTTGATTCTGGGTTACTTGTATTGATACTGATGGCTTTGGTGCTTCATAATTAATTGCCAAGTCTTCAATCCGGTTCTCTGGAAGCTGAGTGTAGGTACTTGGGTTATCGGCTTCAGTGCTGAAGTCTGCAGGTTCTCGTGGTTCAAAAATGAAAGTGTGGTGGGCCTGAGATGATTTAGTTAGATTGTTGTTATTTGTTGTGCTGATAGAGTCTAAATCCGAAGAAGCACTTGAAATCTCGTCACTGTCTGGTAATAATTCAGTTCTTAAAAGTGCTGGAAAGGTATTATTTAATGACTCTGGAGGCAATATATTTATTCCATTCTCTGTTGTGAATCCATCCTTGTTAGCTTGAAAGGAATCATTATTGATCTGAGTTTAATATACTCATTTTTATTATTTGGCACATGTGATTCAGAAGGTGGCAGAGCTTGATTTTCGTCTGGAACTGAAACTTCAGGTTTCTTACTATGATCTATGGTAGTCATAACTTCATCTACAATAGTGTTTGTTGCTTCTTGCAATAAAGAAATTAGGGCACTTGTGATACTACCTCTATCACTAGTAATTACTGGAATGCCATTGTCAAAACTTACTTTCAATTCCGAACTGGGAAGTTTATCATTGATTGTTGATGTGGAAGTCGTTGGAGGAAGAGTAGTTGTACTTGGTGTTGAAGGAGTCTGATTAATTTTATGTAACTTTTCCATGAGAATATCATGCAATTTCTGTAGAGCTGTTCTTATGCCAAAATCTGGGACTCCGCCATAGAATACCACAGTTCCATTTTTATAATGAAATGGTCCACTAGTTATATTTGGATTGATATATGGTTCTTGTTGAGTCCCTGGCTTTGAAGAACCAGATTGTGAATTGGATGCTGCAAGCGATGTCCAGTAACTAGCATCCTTGTTTACATACAATTGTTCTCCCGGTTGATATCTTTCCTGTGAATAATGTGATCCTCTGTATTTATCATTCTGATCATTGTCAATATTATGTGACACCTTATCAGGCTGTTTATTATCTGTATCTTGATGTATTGTCTGGGAAGAACTACCTTTGTTGGAACTTGATGACCAATAACGATCATCATAAGGGTATAACTGCTCCCCCGGTTCATAACTCTCCTGTGAATGATGTGACCCCCGATATTTATCACCGTGCTGTTTGGTATCACTGGATTCAGTTTTTGCTTTGTAGTCTCCAAGATAGTCTCTTATGACTGATATCAATTGTAGTATCTCAAGCTCTGTCAGCGCAGCTTTGGAAATAGCATTTGTAAAAGCAGCAAGCTTTTGGACTACTTGCTGTATTGCTTGGGAAACATTTGGCTTACTTTCTGGCGGTACACTAAAGTTATCTGCCTGTGCTATCCTGTTACCCAGTTCATGCATAATCATGTGAAATTCATCTACATACCTGTATCTGTGATTCACTTTATTAGTAGGTGCAGAGGTTGCTTGGCTTGTGATTCTTTGTGGAACATCATTTGGACTTATAGTTACATGTTCAGTGTTTTGTTCAGAATATTCTAAATTGCCATTATCTAATTCAAAGTCTACAATAGCTGCCTGATCATCATGGAATTCTTCTGATCTGTCCTGTTTCCCTTCATCAACCTCTACAGATTCGGTATTTCCTTCTTTTCCTCCTGAACTGTTACTGCTATAGTATTCTCCTTTTAGACTATTATATATTACTATATTTGTTGCACTGTCACTATTGGAATTGACGAACTTTTCGTCGAAGGAACCTAAAAATGGTCCAAAGTTACTTCTGATGGGAATGCTGTCACTGCCTAAAGTTATGTCGAGTTTTAAGCTACGACTACCTACCGACTCATCATCGCCTCCGCCCCTCTCGCCTCTCAGAGTGCTTACAGTCTCCTGCGCTGTGTCCGTCTTTCTAGAATACTCACTAAGATCTTGAGAGGTCTTGCTATCGCTCGACCTATCAGGCAATTTATAATTATCTCCCAGATCGAGATATCTATGTGAAAGGACATGGCTCTCTACCTCTGCCTGCTCGTCTTGTCCTCTGTCTTCGTCTTCGTCTGCGTCAGGAAAGGGGAGGAATGAGGAAGGTGAGTGTGTGACGGAGATTGCGCTCTGGCCTGTGTCAGGTGGTTGGAAAGGGCGAAGGAGAGGGTAAACCTGAACCAAGTCTCCTGAATGAATGACGACCCCTGGAAAGTGTGCCTTTTGGTGATGTTCCCCGAGACGAAAACCGGAATAAAGAGAAGTAAGAGCGGATAAAAGAATAGCGTTCAAGTTCAATGGTAAGACGACAGCGGTGGCGTTTTGGAGAGGAGGTTGACTCGGTTGTCCAGGGTCTTGTTGAGCTGTCAGTCCAGGAATGGTCGAAGAGAGTTGGCTCTTGTCCTGCAAAACAGAATCTTGTCGGGTCATGTCAGATCCAGTACTGTCATTGTCATGTCTTGCTCTGTCCGGGGCCGAACTGTCTGGTCTGGAACTGTCAGGTCTCGGGGAGTCAGAAGTGGTGTCATCAGTCTCACCTTAAGGGGAAAAAGAGGTAGGTATTAAGTAAAGAATTCACACTAACACAGAATCTAAAGCAGTGACATGATTGAAGGATCTTTTCTGAAAAAATAAACATCGCAAAAATGAGAACATAAAAAAAAATCAGTAACTTAGCCAGTGTTTTCTATATAAAAAATTTTTTTTACTCATTGGACAACCTATGCACAATAAAACCCTTCCCGAAAATTACATACAGTCAAAGCCAAACTTGTCTTAATTATTCCAGACCCAAAAACACCATATGCAACTTTGACCCGAAAACTTCCTTGAGTGTCTGTGGCCAAAGAAATGAAGCTAATTGTTCCTCATTTGCGCTTCATGGGCCGTTCGAACACATGGCGGGAAAATTTATGGCAACCATAGAAGTACAGCCAATTTAAGCCGTTTTCAAAGCAAGTTCTCATATGTTCTAATATATTTCAATGGAGTGTTATTCATTTATTGATTTTGTTTTATTATTGTTCTTGTTACTGATATTATTGTTCTTGTTACTATTATTATTAACACAATTATTGTCCTCATCATCATCATCGTTATTACTAAGATTACTACTACCGCTACTACCACTACTGATGATAGTGAAAATGGTACTATAATTATTATTGTTATTATTCTTATTTCTGTTGTCACTACTGTTATTGCTAATATCTTCATCATTACTACCATCGTCTTTGCTATCATTATTGTTATTTTGTTATCACCATTATTTGTCTCTTCCGTTGAATTCTGAATTGTTATCATCATTATTATTATCATTATTATGATTGTCATCATAATTATTATCATTATTATGATTGTCATCATAATTATTATAATTATTATGATTGTCATCATAATTATTATCATTATTATGATTGTCATCATCATTATTATTATCATTCTGACATCCTCGTTATTATCAATCACTGTTGTTAGTGAGAACATTAGGTAAGTGGTATCAGACTCATGGCCCACGTCCCGAAAGTGGCCCTCGAGATGCCCACAATGACAAAAAAAAATTATTAGCCTGAACGGTGGTCATTGAGACAAATGCAGAAAAGGTATAGGTGAGAATGAATATCTTTTTACACTGTGAAGATTTTTTTTTCATTCGTACCTTTCCTACAATTATTAGCCTGTGAAATTACGATCTTTATGAAGGGAAATTCTACCATGCATATTTTGTGAGCATTGAAATTTAATGAGTAAAAGCAGGTGGTTTTAACAGCGTATTTCTAGAACGTTAGTTATGTGCCTCTGTTGGCATTCAAGAGGGTAGCTGAAATGACAACCCTGCTTTGGGTTATATCTTATGAAATAGATAAATATATAGATTAGAAACTAAAGGCAAAGATTATTGTGAATATGATCATATATCTTTTAAGTTGTATAGAAAGTACATAGCTTTATGATGACTAATATTATTTTCATTCTTTATAAAGATTTGTTTGTTTCTGTATGTCGCCCCCTTCTCTCTCTCTCTATCACTCTCACCCCCCCCCTCCTCTCTCTCTCTCTCTCTCTCTCTCTCTCTCTCTCCCCTCTCTCTCTGACAAACGAAAAAGAAAAAAAGGAAAAGAGAAAGGGAGATTATAATGTTAAAGAATCAATTACACAAAAATAAATAAATAAAATAAGAATAACATCACATACACCCATCCCTCTTCAAGTAACTAAAACAGCTCATCATCCGAGACATCACAAGATCAAGAGATTAAAAAAAACTCTCTTTTCTTCCCTTCCGCAGCAACCACCCGACCGCAAGCTGCTGGTAACGACGAACGAGGTGATTCCGCCATTGTTCTGGTTAAAGAAGATGTTATCAGCGAGGTTTTCTCCCTAATTGCCCGTCGCGCGCTGGCACGCTGTGGATGGGTGAGGGTGGGTGGGTGAGGGTGGGTGGGTGGAGGTGAGGGAGGGTGGGTGGAGGTGGGGGTGGGGAAGGGCGCTATGTCGTCTCTTAGCTACTGCGTATGTTGGTGAGATAGTAAAGATAATACGCTGTTTGAAGAAACATTGGAGGTATGTTTACATGAATGCATTCTCGCGCACTCATGTGCATA